>NC_134476.1:4291574-4676574 GCF_964194025.1 Convolutriloba macropyga
CATTGAAATTCTAATCACTTTCTAAATAGATTTCCCCTAGACAGGTTGTTTATAAGTGATCTATTATAATCTGTTTCAGCCATAAACGAAAGATTGCGCCACAGAAGTGAAGTCTATTTTTTGTTGTTTTGTTCGTTGTCCATCCTCAGCTGTTCAGTTTCTTATTCCAAATTGACATCGTTATTAGTGTTTATCACATTCTCATCTATGTTCCTTTCGTCACAAATGTCGCTATCATGCGCATAGAAACTTTCATCTTTGCTTCAATACGAACACGGATTAATGCAAAAATTTAGACGCATTTTTTTCGAAAATCTCTTACAATCAAAGCAAAACTAAAAATTTGGTAGAAAAATTTAAGAGTAAAACAAGAAGTATCTATTAATGTATTAAATATTATAACAACCCGGTAGGTATTAAAAAAAACGAACGTTTGAATTGCGAATGCGGGATTCGAGATTGGGTTGTTTTAGTTTTTTTTGTTGAAATTAACAACTTCAATTTAATTGATCTTACCTTGTTTTCTGTGCTCTATCTTTTTCTTTGGAAAATCGACAAAGTAAGTTTTCAGAATATTGAATTAAACTGAATAGGTTATTTATAAAAGCTTGTTGAGAAAAAGCTCAACTAACTGGATTGTAAGCAGAAAAGTATCAAGTGTCGTTTGGGCGAAGGAACATGGCCAACGGAACAAATTCTCAATTAGCTCTTGAAACACGCAAAAGCTAAATAAATTGCGTGCCAAATTGTGTTATCAATAATAAATACACTATGGTCCAGTGGCACGAAAGTAAAACAAAACTTGAGCGGAAAGGCGCTATAAGATTAATAGATTAATAGCTGGAACATTATACTGCCTAAGGAATAATAATGGGGTAGGGCTGTTACATCACCCCGCTTAGGAAGGACATGTCCTCATGTCCCACTATTCTGTCTCCGAACCCGATGAGGACGATGAGCTCGAAGAACGCGAGCGAGGCTTCCTTTTTATTTTCTTGTTTTGTGGATTATGATTTCCCCGAAGTAATTGAGAACGCAGGGAGCGGAATTCGTTTTGGAGACCTCTGAGGTGACGACAGGTCGTTGAACAGGACTCAGAGGCAGACATAGTGTCCGTATTCACCCCTGCATTGCGGACCTTAGAGGATTTTGGCTTTTTAGGTTGTTTTTTCTCCAGCGTAACAACCTTCGCGGAGAGCAGACGATTTGCCGTCCGAGAATCATCTAGCATTTGATTCAGCTCGGAAATGCGAGCTTTTAGTTTGTCGATCTCATTGGTAGCCTGGTAAAGGTCACGCTCGTGAGCCTCACGAGATCGACGAAGTCGAATAAGTTGATCTCGAAGGTCGCGATTTTCAGCCGAGTTGTCAACAGGGATAGCGACTAGATCCGCAGGATCCAGCAGAGGCCTTCGCCTTGCATTGTAAGGATCCTGAAGGCGAACTTTCCCATTGCGGTAAAATTCAACAACCCGCAACACGGCATGCAAATTTGCTGAATACACCAAACCGTTGAGGCGTAAGGGACCGTTGCGAGGTGGACCCATAGCCTGGCGTGAATTGCTTCCTTCGAGCGGGCTGCTTCTCGAACCCGAAGCTGCTGTTGCAGAAGCAGTCTGAACGACTGGAATGTTTTTGGAAGGCGGACAAAAGATGATTGTCATTTCATCCGAAGAAGCAGATGAGCAGACATCCGTGTGCGGCTGAGGATCCCGATTTTGCGAGAGGTTTTGACGGAACTCAAGCGACTGATCACTTGCCCAGTTGCCAGTTATTCCTGTATCTGCTTGAGAGTCCATACTATCGTCCAGCAACGGAATTGCAGGCGAAGAAGCACCTGAAAGAAGATCTGTGTCCAGAAGAATATCAGGGACTGGAGAAGCAGGCATAGTGTTGATTGACTCTGAGCTTGTCGACATCTAAAACAAGCAATGTCAATCATTTGTGTACAGAAGTGCATCAGGGCTGCTAGTGATTGATGAACGAAAAGAAAAAAATTTTGAATGAAGCAAAAGACAAAAATCAGAAAGCGGCAGCTTTTTTTTTTTTTTTCTAAGACAGAACACTATAGGCGATAAAGAGTCAACCTGTGCTTAAATTGTTGTTGTGTAGCGGGCAGAATTTAATTGTGCTGACGGATAAATTGAATCAACTATTACAGTGCGATTATCAGGGTTCCCATCAGTTTCATTGACAAGTTGGTCATGATTGACAGGCGCAGATGCGTGTATATTATTTATGTGATTTTGAAGCGTCTGCGTAAAAGGCGCAAGGGGGTTAAGAAGCCGGAAAACTGTCCAGAAAGGAACTCCATGAGAAAGGAGCCTAAGCGCAAATACAAGTTTCAATATATAGATAAAGAGCCCTAGAAGCGCTAAAGTTGTTAGCGTAATTACAGTGCACCTCTCGGCGTAGTACCAACCACCACTCGCAACAGATTGCAAATCAATCAAATATTTCCAAGCCGCCAAATTTTCTAGTTCTTCGGAAACGCTTGGATTAAAATGCATTAAACCAGGATGAGAATATTGGCTGCGAGGACCAAGATATACTTCTCGTCCCGAAATTGTTCGGCGCGAGTATTTTAGAACCCGAGCCTTTGCGCTCTGCCTCAAGTTCTGATAAGAAAAGAGACCAGCGGTGTGTAATGAAGGTAAGTTATCACTAAAATCTAGATGGCTGAAAACACTTAGAGATTCGGGCGTACGTGCGACCGAATAATCATCTCCATAGTGCATCCAGATGCCTTCAGACGTGCGGTACATGTAAGGTGCTATGGGATCACAAGCAGTCAAAGTATAGTTTGGATACACAACTTGTGTTATCGGATTCATGAAACGAATTTGCGTATCATTGCCCAAAAGAACAGGAACTTCCTCTGTGCAGTAGGGGAAGTCTGCAATTCGAGCTTCGACTTTAACACATTTGTGGACGTAAAGAACAGCTCCCGCTTTTTCAGCATGTATGCCTAACATGGAACCGGATCCGAGGAAGAGATTAGGATTGTCCAAGTTTGACGCTAAAGAAATGAGTCCATTTAAGATCATCTGACGCGTATTGCAAATTTCATTTTTGATGAAATTTACAATTCGTTGACGCGAAAGATGCGCGTTGACATGCACAAACTCAATTTTTGTCCCATAGACTAAGTTTGGAATTGCATCTGTGTTGTAATCTATTTCCGGAAGTTGCTCCGTTATAGGTTCAATGACAAAGTAAACACCAGAGTAGGTTGTTGGTCGGACCTTATATGAGCAAACACTAACAGTTGTGTTCAGAAGTTCTATATAAAAGACGCGGGAATCATCCCTGGAAGCAGTTTTTCCACTCAAATACATTGAATCAGCAGAAGAGATCTGAACGCCAGGATGCTCCGGAGAGAACTCAAATATTGATTTAATCTCACACTGACCGTAGAAATGCGGTAAATAGGTGATTGAGTCATGCTGAAAGTCAGAACCTGGAAAACTGCAGGACGTGGATCTTTCATTGGGATCTGTCAAGATTAAGGACCATGGAGAGCTGGTTTTGTCCAAAGTTGCGACTACTTTGCCGATGGTTAATTTTGCGTTTATAACACCAGATGCGTGAATTTTCGATCCACCTGGGGTAATCCAATCCACAGGCCAGGTGAAGTAAATTCCAGCTTTCTTGCCACCACGCATGAAAGAGTACGAATAGTCAAATACCTTGAAATTGCCAGGTTTGTATGGTCTACCATCAAACAAAAGATCCCCCTCAGTCATTTTAAAATTTTCATCTGCAAAACCTGGAAGTTTGAAATTGCGACCACTCCAAATTGCTCTGCAAACCCAAGTTTCTAATGCATAGAAAGTAGGCACTAGGCGAGAATACTCTTTTAAATACACAGAATCATCAAATCGGGCAGAATGCGCTAATCCGGTAACAGCGTAAGAAGCTTGAAACATGCAAAAACTCATTTGAATATCAACTTCGGGCGCATGAAGAACCAAACCACCAAAAGTAATGTTTTTGGTGCTTAATTTATCAGGCGTACACTGTTCACTCGGAAGAAGCGAGTAAATTTTTGTTGTGAGAACTTCCTCGATGTCATAGCCTACAAGTGTAGAGAAACTGCAATCTACTAGGCAAGTGAACAACAGCAACACTTGCTGCACAAAGAGCATCTAAACAAATCACTCAACATCACTGTCTGAATCAAAATAAGCTAAACGGAAAAATCCTGGATGCCGTGCATGATCAGCAACAGCTCTACGCGGTCGTTGAGGAACTGTTGTGGAACCTGAACCACTTTGATTTTCTGACAAAAAAACTGGCGGTGACGGAATGGCGGAACTTGTAGGGTTAGTAGTGTTTTGTAACCTATCAGAGGTAGAAGCCTGTCTTTCAGATAAATCAACCAACACAAGATCATCGTCTTCAGGGACGATGGGTTGAGGACTTGGTCTTACAGTTTGGTTGGAACGATTTCTGCGCAACCGCTGGTCTGATGGTGTAAAAGGTTTAATGCGATCGTAATGAGCAATCTGTTGTTTTTGAGTTTTGACGTCTTGTAGAACAAAATTAATTTGGTTAATAACCTTTTTCACGCAATGAGGTCCAGACCAGAAGCTCTTTAATTTAGGAGTTTGACCCTGTGAGCACACTGGTGAATGAAGAAGCACCAGGTCTCCTTCCTTATACGAAGGACCATGCTTCTTTTTGTCAAAGATAGCTTTTTGTCGGCGCATTTCCCATCCGTTTTTCTAAATTACGGACTCGAAAATGGTGGAAGATTCAACTAAACGTTGAAAAACATAATCCCGATGACCAACAATTGGAGTGGGCAATGTTGGATATAGCATATCAACAGGCATGCGCATTTCTTTCCCAAAAACTAATCGGAAAGGCGATTGACCTGTCGACTCATGAACTGCAGAACGATAGGCCATCATGAAAGATTGAAGATGAACAGACCAAACTTCATGCCGTTCTGCGCAGTACTTTGCCAACCCATCTTCCAAAGTGCGATTTATGCGTTCCACTTTTGCATTTCCTTGCGGGTGGTAAGGAGTAGATCTTGAGCTGGTTAACTGCAGCTTATTGCACATATCTGCGAAAAGGCGCGATGTGAACTGCGAACCGTTGTCACTGTGAATATATTCAGGTACACCAAATCGGGTGACCCATTGATCTAAGAAAGTGCTACAGATTGTCTCAGCCTTGATGTTCTGTAGGGGTGCAGCCTCGAACCAGCGAGTAAAATGGTCTCCAATCATTAGGATGTATTTATAAAATTTCTCATTCAACCGACTTTCTGGGAGAGGGCCAAGGATATCAACTGACACGCAAAGAAAAGGTTCATAGAATGCCCAGAGCTGCATTTCTTGCTGATGTGATTGTTTGGGATTCTTTCGTTTTTGACAAGTTGCACAACCTGAGATCCAGGAGTCCACATCATTTTTCAATCCTGGCCAGTAAAATCGCTGACGTACCCGATCAAGAGTTTTCTTATTGCCTAAATGTCCTGAAGCAGGTGAATCATGCAACTGAAGAAGAACTTTTTGAACCTGGTTAAGTGGAACGCAACACTGATGGAAAAGTGTAGATCCATCCAGTTGTTGAAATAGCCGGTACAAAACACAATCAATAATTTTCAATGTCTCGAATTGCTGCCAGTAACACTGCAAAGCAGATGGTCTACCAAACATTAAGGATCGAGGTGGTTTCTCACCTGTTCGACACCATGATTTGACTACAGACAGAGTTTTATCCTGATCTTGCGTTTCTGAAAAGTGCGGAGACGAAGAAACAGATGTGACAGAAGTAGCAGATAAATTCAAAGGTGGTAATCTGGAAAGAGCATCAGCATTTGCAATAGTTTTTCCAGGCCGATGGACAATTTCAAAATTGAACATACTTAATTTTTCTAGCCAACGCGCTACTATTGCATCAGGCTCTTTGAACGAATAGAGCCAAACGAGGGCGCGATGGTCAGTAATTATCTGAAATTTTTGCCCAAGAAGAAATTCTTTGAAGTATGATGTGAAGAACACCACAGCAAAGAGTTCACGTTTCGTAGCCGAGTAGTTTCTTTGACCTTTTTGCAGCACTTTGCTAGCATATGCAATAACCTTTTCACCATTTTTCTGTTTTTGAGATAGCACTGCGCCAATTCCAGTAAGCGATGCGTCAGTACAAAGAACGAATTGATCCTTTTCATTTGGAAAACCTAAGATTGGAGCGGATACTAGCGCTGTTTTCAATTTCTCGAAAGCTTTTTGGCAGTCTGCTGTCCAATGGAACGTTGTTGTTTTATTCATCAATTGGTACAGAGGGTTCGCAATCAAACCAAAATTGAGAACAAACTTTCTATAGAAGCCAACAAGGCCCATGAACGATCTTAACTGACGAATAGTTTGTGGAACTGGGTATTTCTCCACAGCTGCTATTTTAGCAGGATCAGTGTGTATCCCGTCAGCAGAGACTACATGACCCAGAAATACTAACTTCGTTTGGAATAAGGAACATTTGGCAGGTGAAATTTTCAAATTTACTTCCCGTATGCGTTGGAACACAAGTTGAAGACGATGTATGTGTTCCTCGAAAGAACGACCAAAGACTATAATATCATCAAGATAAACCAGGACAATTTCATATGTCAACCCTGATAAAACAATTTCCATTAGTCTTTGAAATGCTCCAGGGGCATTGCAAAGACCCATTGGCATCCGTTTCCACTGATACAGTCCAAACGGCGTAATGAAAGAAGTAAGGTGTCGATCTTCTTCATCAATCTCCATTTGATGAAATCCACTGCAAAGGTCGAGGCTAGAGAAGAAAATGCTTCCCTCGAGATTATTTAGAATATCTGATATGCGCGGAAGAGGCCACGATGTTTTGACTGTTTGGGCATTTAGTTTCCGATAGTCAATAACAAGACGATATGACCCGTCACGTTTCGGAACTAACACGGTTGGAGCTGCCCACTCGGAATGAGTAGGAGATATGAGATCTTTTTCTTGGAGTTTGGTTATCTTATCCTTGAGATCTTTTCTTTTAGAAGGATTCATTGATCTGTATGGCACTCGGCTAGGCTGGGCGTCATCTTTCAACTGAATACGCAGTTTATGCAAATTACATGAGCCTAGATCCCATTTGTCGGTAGCAAACACGTCTGCAAACTGCTTGAGTAGACTAAAAGCGTCCTTTTGTTGTTTTTTAGTGAGAGTGCTGAACTTTGATTTAAACAACTGCATCAAAGTTTCAGCTGAATTGATGTCAACAGCGTTGAAACCAACAGTTTGAAGGACAGTCTCGTTGTAGGGTAAGATTTGCGCAATAGTTTGCGAAGGATATAAAGTTACGGAATTACAAGTAGGGTTAAGTACTCTTAGCCAAAATTCATTTTGAGAAACTGTTACAAGAGACGAGGCAACTAAAAGGGAGTTTAAACTGGTGAAACCTACGTGGGGCTCAACCAAACCCACAGTCGCGTCAGACGAAGTACGCGAACTGCTTGAAGAAAACTTATGCGCATGATGTGACTTTAGATTACATTTTACGAGTGCTTCACTTCGAGGTGGAATAAGGAAACGCGAAGTTACAGAACAAAGCGAAGTCTCAGTTGTCGGAGAATTATCCTCAAACCACTGAGACAACGGACTGATACATTCCAGTACTGCGTCACCTACATCTAATAAACCCCGAGAGAAGTCTACTGCACATTTTTGTTTGTGTAGGAGATCAAAACCGACCACACAAGGAACACTGAGGTGGGCACAAATGTAAAATTTGAAAGAAAACATGGGACCATTTTTAAACCAACGACATGGAAGCAAGCACATACCCTTAAATTGAAGCATAGAGCCATTTATGGCGGATGCTTGGATATCAGATGCTTCCAATGTAAGCGAAGGGCTAAAGTTGCTGAACTTGCCAAAAACATCGGCACGAATTACACTAATTGAAGCACCTGAATCAATCAGGGCAGGCAGTATATTATCGGCGATTATTATTTTGGAAAGAAGCGACTGTATGCCAAAAATACGCTTGTTTTGTGCCATGGGTTATTAAAAATGGAGAACAAACTCTTTCAAGGTGGACTATGGCGATAGAAGAAGCTATCGGTTAGAGTATGGTTTTGACTCTGGGCAATTACGTCGCTGATGTTGAGAAGAACCACAGTTCCAACAATTTTTGCAATTATTTTTAGTATGACCTTTACGATTACAACCATAACAAATAGTTGGTCCGGTGAACCTGACTTTTCTTTCATTACTGATTGAACGACTGTGTGAATTGTCAAGAAACGTTTTTCGCGGAGAGGAAGATTGACGACGTTCTCCGTGTTGCGATGGGCTACGAGAGAAAGTAGGTGACTTGCGTTTGTTAAACGGAGACAATCTGTAAGGAGAGTTGCTCCTGCGACCCGATTTTTTGTTCATCGGACGAGAACGTGGTTGGTAACTAACTTGTCCGGCCATGAGTTTATCAACTTTACGCGAAAGTGCTTCAATGGAACTCACAGAAGTAGATGAAGGCGCAGTCTCATTTGCATTTGCTTCAAGACGGTAAATTGCGTCGAAGTGGAGTGCTGATTCTAAGGCCGCGTTAATGTCAGCCGGCTTGTTCTTTCTTAACTCTACCCTTACATGAATATTGTGAAGGCCATCAATGAAAGATTGAAGCACAATATGGTCTCTGATTGCCTGCGTGTCTTGGGGATAAGCCTTATTAGCTAGAAGTTTGAGCTCAGCTAAAAATTCACTTACTTTTTCGGACTCGCCTTGAATACGTTTTGCAAGGGATGACCGAAAAAATTCAGGAGGTTCCTGATATTGGCGCAAAAATTGCTTTTTAAGCTCTGAATAATCATTTTTTGTTGCGTCATCTAATGACTGATAAAATTCGATAGCACTGCCTCGTAAGCGCAAGGGAAAAATAGTATGACGCTTATCAATGTAAACCTGTTGACCAGCGCTGTCGTGTTGCGGAGTTCCATCACTATTGAATGCTTTTTTTAGCCAATTTTGTAACGAACTCAAGAGTTCGAATTGTGTTATATAGGCCTGAATATCACTTGTTCCGTTAAAAGGCTCCGGTAGAAGAAGTTTAGCTTCCAGAGCTGCGTCAGCCATTTGTTATTAATTACATGGAAATAAAAAATGCTGCACAAAGTTCCAACCTTGCGATTGGACCGGCAAGTCAGATATTGGTTGTTCAAAATTGTGGGGACCAGAAAAAGCTGGCCTCTAAGAGATAACAGAAAAGAACGCAGAGACTTTTTTTAACTTAGGATTTCAGGTCTCTCGTCTTAAGTTATGTATCGTTGAGGTTGCCGTAGCAGCCGCCGAAACCTCCCTTGCTAAGCCCCTTAGTCTTACTACGTGGGACCTACAAACACTGGGAATGTAGAAGCTGCGGAAGCAAGGAGCGTCTATTTTCCGATAAATCGGATAACGCTTGAGAAGCCTCTGAAATCAGTACCTATTTGTCAAAGCGTTCTAAAGTTAAAGGCAATTATTGCTCATCTAAGAAAAAGAACAACCGTTATCTGTCAAGCAGATCACAAAAACGACCGAATATTTGAGTTATTTTTCTCTTTTTTTTTTTTTTTTTGAAAAGAAGGTAAAGAAAAAGCAGATGTTCCTGAAAATTGCAGGATAGCTTATTTTGGAAAAAAAATCCCGAACCTGTCAACAATATAACAACCCGGTAGGTATTAAAAAAACGAACGTTTGAATTGCGAATGCGGGATTCGAGATTGGGTTGTTTTAGTTTTTTTTGTTGAAATTAACAACTTCAATTTAATTGATCTTACCTTGTTTTCTGTGCTCTATCTTTTTCTTTGGAAAATCGACAAAGTAAGTTTTCAGAATATTGAATTAAACTGAATAGGTTATTTATAAAAGCTTGTTGAGAAAAAGCTCAACTAACTGGATTGTAAGCAGAAAAGTATCAAGTGTCGTTTGGGCGAAGGAACATGGCCAACGGAACAAATTCTCAATTAGCTCTTGAAACACGCAAAAGCTAAGTAAATTGCGTGCCAAATTGTGTTATCAATAATAAATACACTATGGTCCAGTGGCACGAAAGTAAAACAAAACTTGAGCGGAAAGGCGCTATAAGATTAATAGATTAATAGCTGGAACATTATACTGCCTAAGGAATAATAATGGGGTAGGGCTGTTACAATATCTCTGGTCTTAATGTGTCCCGAAACAACAGGACCATAACATCTCAACCACAGTTTACCCAATAAAAAGCTTAAGTAATCCTTTTTTTACCTTTAGAAACCCAAAAACAGGACAAATAGTTTCAAAAATATTTGATGTCAGCATATAATTTTTTTTGGTTTTTTTTATTTTTATCATATCAAATAAATCCCATTTATAGAAATCTACAAGCAGTAGGCGAACTATGAAACATTATTGAACCTTCAAATCCGAACAGAGTCAACAAACACATAAATAGCAAAAGACACTAACTAACAACAAGGGGGCTCGGTAATGTGCGATCGCACATAAGGTTCCGACCCCGCTTATCCACAATTTTGGCATAATTGTCTACCAAATGAAGAACAGATGGAAAAACAAAAACTGGTGTATGAACGAAAAGATAGCCTCCAAAGCAGAAAACTCAGTGGAGTAAAAAATAATGCATTAGATTGATGAGATATGCCGATATTAAGAAAGCGAGCGCAGACGAACGGCAAAATCAAACAACAACAACAAACATTAATTACAACAAAAAATTTATGTCCGTTTTAAAAAACAGAACTTAATAACAAAGTCAAAATAGCGTCAGATAAAACTGTAAATAAATAAAATAACTTGTAATTCACCAAAAAAATGGTTATTCACCAGCTCATAACAAAGCTTGGTAACAATTAGACAAGAAGAGCAGAAACTTTAGTAGAAAATTCGCTGAATTTTTTTTAAAAAAACAATTAATTTCAAAGTAATGAAAACCATTAGGAATCAACTAAAATATCCCATAGGTTTACAATTAGCAATGCTTTTATAGGAGGGAATTAAGAAGTCTTGGTATTCAATTTTCTATGCAGTTACAAAAAGAACAACAAATAGACAACAAACTAAAAATCAATTAAAACTTGCCAGAAAATGCTTTGGAAGCCGTAAAGCCATACCTTGGCCCCCAAAATATGTTGGATTGCACCATTTTTGAACACCAATAATGTACTATGTGGCCGCTCATTAATGAAAATAAGCAACAGTTAGACAAAAGAAAAAATGCAAAATTATGAATGCGAAAAAAATTTGTTTCCAAAGACATAAAAGTCATTAATTACAAAATGAAAAATTTGAAGAGGTTCGTCCATTCTTCCAAAGACAGCCCTCGAGAACTGCAAATATCCGGAATATGTCGTACGTCTACAAAAAGAACGTCAAATATGACAAATCAAAAATTCATTTATTTTTTTGTGAAAAACCCGTGTGGAAGCCAGTAAAGTCTTAACGAATTCTCTTAAAACATTAGATTTTGTGACACCAATCCCTTTTGGCACCTTCCCTTGAGAAAAATATTGTCATCTTTAAATTTCAATTAACGAGGCCAGGTAGCAAACAGACAATAAACGGAACAAAATTGCGAAGTTGAAATGTTTTTTTTTTATTTTGGAAAACAATTGTTTTCAAAGTCATGAAAGCCATTATCTATCTTCTAATATCAGAACATCGGCCCATCTACTCTGCCAGGAAAACGGGTCCTTGTACAGAGAATTAAATACGACTAAGAAGACAAAGTAAAAATGACAGTTATAGACAAAATTAAAAAAAATTCAATTTAATTTTTCGAGAAAGTACTGTCGAAGCGGTAAAGAACCGCAATCTATATCTTTAAGGATTAAAATATTATCAATTGTGCGTTATTTTGAACGCAAAAAATGTGATATATGAACTGACAATAACGTGATAATTTGTCAAAACTAGAAAACATGAAAAATGTGCAAATACCTAAAAATTAAAAAAAAGTTGTGAAATCTAGTAGTATCAAAGCCAGAACACCATAACTTAAGGCGTAAAGCGGCAATAAAGACTAAAATTGAATTCATCAGAGTGAAGGAGCACAATTTGATTGCTGGCACTAAGCTACAAATTGACCAAATTAAGATAAAAATGGAGGCAAAGTTCAATAAGCCACTTTTTATTTAAAAATCAAATATTTTAAAAGTCAAAACGCTCACAAGCTTTCAAGCAACCAACTAAATAAATTAATTTCAAGCTAATTAAGAAGCCAATCGGACCGTTCACTAGAGAGCCTTGATTTGAAATGTTCTGTTATTTAATTAATATAAAAATGATCAATTTTTTTTTTTTTATAAAAAACCGACTTGCGACAATCCGAATTCTTTTTGGATTGTAACGGTCCAAGGTTGGTACAGAACAAGTCCTGCTAATGCTGATTGTCCATTGGGAATATCTAATTTTTGAATGTCCTTGATATAGATATTTTGTTAGTTAAAAAATCAAAAATAAATGCTGCGTTTTTGATAATCAACGAAGAAAGTTAGCAAAAAACGGCAAAGTTTTATTTACAGAGCACTCTCAACGGAAGTTAAAGTGGAATTAGCCCACTCCTTCCTTTTCAGTCTACAAAGATTGTGTTGGTGATGTTTGGGTGTGCGCTTCCTGCAAATTTAATCAGAGTGGACTAAAGAAACTTATTTCGTGCTGTTTTTGATGAAAAAGTCTGAATTTTGTGAATTATTTAGCCGGAATTTGTGACAAAAAAAATCAATGAAAATAGCCGACAATATATTTTGTCTTTAAACGTAAAATTAACAACATTTTTTCGAAACATTTTATTAAATTTTATCAAAATTGGCGAAATTATAGTCAAAAATTCCGAAAAAAAGGTGAATGAAATCAACGGAATTCACTCTATTTTCTCGAAAATTTAAACCTCGATATCTCCCTGTCAATTACGAAAATCAAAAAATCTTTTTAATGCCATATTCTACGCTGGACAAGCTTTCTAATGATACCAGTCTCAACTCTCTACGATGAATATATCGATCGGCCAAAATTGACGGAACAAAAAAAACCCATTTGAGTATATAGTTCCGCCCCCCTCAAGAGGGGTCGGAACAATTAAATATTATTATAAAAAGTTATTTGAATTACTTTTATGTTGAGGTCCAACGAACCAAATTTCTTAGTTGAAAACAAACAAAAAACAAACTAGCCAATCAGGAAACAAATTGACCTCTGAAATTTGAACATATAAATAAAAAGACAAAAATACTAACATAAAATCAACAAAGAAAAGCAGCGTTTATTTAAATTGTGCATATCTGCATAGAGATTGCAACACAATGACACAAAAACATTGATTGGTGCCAAAAAACACTAGACATACAGAAGTCGTTTTCACGAGGATCCGTTTGAGCTCCAATTTATCTCAAGCAACGCTCAACTGGTTGTAAAAGTCGCAAACTAAAAAAGAACTGAAAAAGCTCGATCACAAATTGACAAAATGAATTTTGCCACTGCGTTTTGAACATCTTTCGATCATTAGAGTAACAAAGACGACTTAAATATTCGATCGGTTTTGATCAATTTGAGCAAAATTGAAATAGTACTCTTCCGAGCTGTAATCTTTTCGAAAGCAAAACAAGGTAAGATTGAAAACTTAATTTAGCGGTTCTTGTTAACATCAGCAAGTGCTCCTTTCACAAGAAGTGTACCTCCCGCTACACCTTGCCTCAAAAAAGTTTAAGATTTTCGGGATACAACTTCCAGAAAAATGAAAGTAGTTAAAATGAAAGCTTTGCAATTCCTTTTGGTCCTGTTACGATTAATGTTCTGCATTGAAGTACAAAGTTCTCATACAAGTTTCTACTGGCATAAGAGTCCAATGTCCAAAAAAATTTTTGACGGAATTTTCCAAAGAACAGAAGGTTTTTCTAATTGTTTATTCAAAATTGTTCAGATCTTTTGAATCAAATTCAAATCAAGACTAACTGCTGATCACTCTTGTACCTCCCGCTCCTATTTGATCAAGAAATGCTGGTAATCTTTGATTTGTGCAGGGGCAATATTTTTATTGGCAACTAAGGTTTTGAAAACGCTATTTGTCTTCGCAATCTCAAAAGAAATGTCCTGGTTCACTAGAGATTCTAACTTGTTGGAGATCTGACATAAAGTCTTTGGCCATCTTTGTGTGTTTTTGTGTGTAACTGCGTAAATGGAGAAAGCGCGAAAAGAATTTTGTTAGAAAATTAAATTACACGACTTGTTTTCATGCCTTTGAGCAAGCAAAACGGTTCGAGCAACATTATATATATAATCTGTAAATATATATATATATATATATATATATATATGTAAATATTTTAAATACAATATATATATATATATATATATATATATATATATATATAAATGTCTATATATATATATATATATATATATATATATATATATGAGTCTTGTGTAGGATATCTAGCCGCAGGTTAGTGGCAGAGCAAATCAACGCTCAATCTGTCTAGAGCCATTCTGCTTTTCAGGATGGCCAGTACTCTGTTCATGTCACAATTTACTTTCGATAGTCTTTCAATTAAAATGCACTGAACTAAAAAGAATATATTCAGCCTATCTCCCGCCAACAAGGTGTGCTTTATTTGCGACTCAAACTTCTGCGTGGGTACTTGGGTACATTCAATTTGGGGTGCGTTAACCACTAAGCTAAATGGCCTCAGTGGTAACTGGCTACAAACTAGCTTAAGAATAAGTGTGCGTATACTACTAGAGTAATTACCAATTTTAAGCTACAAAAGTATGACATTATTCTGCTCCGACCTAATTTTTGGTTATGAGTAATTTTTAGACTGTACAGGATAAGTTTGGTCTGGGCGACCTCTACTACCTCAATATAATCATAATGATAAAAAATTGCTGTACATAATGAAACTTGAAATATTCTAGAGATACAATGTTCCGGAACTGAATTAAGATTTTACTCCTGAAATGTGCTGGTGAAATGCTCTAGGACTCAAGTCTGGGTAGTTTTATTTCGTGTCCTTGTTTCTTTGTAAATGATCTCAAATCAGTTGAACTAGGAATCAAAATCTAAACTTTTTAAAATCTTTTGTACCTTGCTTTCACCAAAAAATTTTTGGAATTATTTTCTGAAAAATTATCACATCTAGTTTTATAAATAATGACTGAAAAAATTTGAAATTTTGTGTGTTCGCATGTTAAGCGCCCGCGAACCTTTCAAACGAACTGTTTTGCCGTTTAATGATCTGTATTAACTTTAAAATAGCAAACGGGGGGATAATTTGGTCTTTAACTCAGTAGTTTGAAAGGAAGTAAGATATCGAATTATCTATTAGAACAAATGAAGCTCATACGGACCCAAAATTTACCCCTCACCTCACCTCTCATTTATTCCCTAAAATAACGATTCCTCATTTTTACCCATCTAATACTGTGTTAAAAATAAAATCTTGCTTTTATTTCACTTGGCGGAGGTTGAATAAAAAGGGAATTTAGTTTCTAATTATCAAAAAAATGTCAAGTTTATTGAATTCCGAGATTATCTGAAATGAAAGCGAACAAATTTAATCACAAGTGAACAAGATTTTATTGAGGGTTGACCGTTTTTACTGGTCAATGAACTGTGCTAAAAAGGGCCGTGAATTTAGGATATATTCGCCCGAGTAAGTCAATTAAGCCCAAAAAAGGGTTGAAAAATCACAAAAAATAAAAATCTGTTTGAAGCGTAAAAGCAAAAAAAAAATTTTTGTGTGGATGGAATTGCTTAAAAATCTTTCAAAATCGTTCACAAAAGGGTGAAATTATTGGGATTGTAATATTTTCCCTCCCTGTTATAAAATTACCCTCCTTGTTTTTCCTATGATGGCAAATCCTATTTTTATTGTTTTTGGGAGTAACATTGCGGGAAATTTGACCTCATTAACAAGAGCTTGACAGGAAAAAAGAGGCTAATTTTGAGTGTAAAATTGTGAATTATTCGCTAGTTTGCAGATCCCGCACCCATCTTTTTATAATTCTTACGCTAAATAGTAAACAATGATGTTGTAAAATTTGCTCCCAAACGAACGAAGAATGCACAAAAAAATATTACATTTTATAATGATTCTTGAATTAGATAAGGGCATTAGATATGAATTCGATTTGGCAATTAGAATTATCTGCTTGAATAAGAAAACTTCATCTATTTTTAAATGATCAGCCTCGATTTTATCTGATTCAAAGATCACCGAAATCGAATGCTTATGAATACTCTAAAAATTGACTTATTTCGCTCAAAGAATTGAACTATTCAGCATGTAAATACAAGGAATAACGTCAAGTTTGATCTGGAAATTTGCAGTCTATTTTAGTGCAAAACTGCAACCTCTTAAAATTAACTTAAATTAAAAAAACTTCAAATACAACTAAAAGTTTTTCACGAAAATTTTACCATACTGAACTGGTCTGAGAAGATAACTTGTAAATTTACCAGATTTTTGATATTCGTAAAGGTTGTTGAATAATTGAGTTGTTTGACAATAATTGTCATTTAGGTCTTTAAGTTACGTGTATTAGATCACTCATTTGCAACAAAACTCAGTTGATACTGTGTTATTACTCAACTATCCAATAAAAAAATGTTGAACGCAAAGAAAGCCCAATTAAAAGAAGGGAGCCGTAAAA
Source organism: Convolutriloba macropyga (assembly GCF_964194025.1). Classification (NCBI taxonomy): domain Eukaryota; kingdom Metazoa; phylum Xenacoelomorpha; order Acoela; family Convolutidae; genus Convolutriloba; species Convolutriloba macropyga. The sequence goes on from NC_134476.1 coordinate 4,308,223, forward strand.
AAAAGGCGAAGTTTATATAATAGTTATGTAATCGTTCAGAAACAGTACATTATTAACCATTGCAATCAAGACTGCGCACAGTCTTTTCACATTGTAATGTGTTACAGTGCACTAAAAAAACAAAAATAGGGTGATTATTTGAGATCCAGTGATTTGGAGCCCAGCGTTTTGATCACCACGCTTTTCATCCGCTATGGAATGCAATACAAAAAGTGTGGGACGGGTGTCATGGTGAAGCCGCGAAGCGCGCTTACAGGCCGCCAAGAACAAAATATAATAACGTTATCAGGAAAAGTTTGGGCTTCCTTGACTTCTTTTTCACAATTCGACTTGCTTGCTTATCTGCTTGCGTGACCGCTACCAAAATACATGAAATATGACTGAAATTTGGCACTAAATTTACGTACCCTTGAAAATTACGCAGATTAAATACTGTGTTTTTAAATTTGTCATTATTAGTTTCAATTTAAATTCGTCATTTATGGTTTCAATTTTAATGGTCTCAATTTTTCTTTAGTGGTCTAATAAACACAAATTGTTCTTTTGTTGAGTCCGACTGGACTTCCGATTTCTTAACACAATAGTTTGTCATTATAGCTAGCTAGAGTTTTTTCTCTTTTAATTATGCCCAAAAACTTTCTGCTTTTCTGTTCAAAAAATTTTGGGTTTATTTTATAGTGATTAGACTGTTCAGAAAAGCAAAGTTCTCTGTCTTGCTGCAAAGGCAACTTTCTTTTAAAAATTGGTCATATTTGCCTGTATATGTGCGTATATATGTTCTTTAAAATTACGAGTGACAGCTTGGAATTGTTAAATTGCAAGGAGCTGACAGAATTTTGCAAAACAAACATTTTTTCCTACAAGAATCTAGCAAGAAGTCTGTTCGCACTAAAAACCAAGAAGAAAAATTTTTACGCGAAATATGTGCAACATCTGTGCGCTATCTAGCGTGTACAAAAACAGAAGAACCGCTACCTAAGGATTAATATGATTTTTGTGGGAATCGTTCTTTCGAAATAAAAAAAATATCCGAACGAATTTTGCTCCAATTTTTGTTTGACAGAAATGATTTCAGCGTAGGTATGTCATAACCAACAAAACCAGACAATTGAATATTTTCTCAGGATAATTTTCTCCAATTAACTGATATAAAATTAGAAGTTTTGCAATTTCCAAAAAAAAACAAAAAATATCGTTTCTCGGCTCAAGATTTCAAAAGTTATTGTTCCGACCCCTCTTGAGGGGGAAGGAACTATATACTCGAATGGTTTTTTTGTTCAGTCAATTTTGGACGATCGATATATTCATCGTAGAGAGTTGAGACTGGTATCATTAGAAAACTTGACCAGCGTAGAATATGAAATTAAAAAGATTTTTTTAATTTTCGTTTTACAAGGAGTTATCGAGGTTTAAATTTTGAGAAAATTTTGAGTGAATTCCGGCGAGGTTTTTTTCACATTTTCCGAAATTTTTGACTAAAACTTCGCCAATTTTGCTAAAATTTGTTATTTTTTTGGAAAGTGTTGTTGATTTTTAATTTTAAAGACGAAAAACATTGTAAGTAATTTTTATTAATTTTTTTGTCAAAATAGCTGGCTGAATATTTCAAAATTAAGACTTTTTCATAAAAAACAGCACGAAATAATTTTTTTTAGTATAACTTGATTAAATTTACAGGAATTACAGACCCAAACACCAATAACAAAATCTTCGTAGACTCAATAGGGGGCTTTTTCTACTTCAAATTCCGTTGAGAGGGCTCTGTAATTAGAAAATTGCCGCTTTTTGCTAAATTTATTCGTTGATTATCAAAAACGCAGCGTCTATTTTTGATATTTTAACTAACAAAATATCAATATCTATAAAATTCGGATAATTAAGTGCTCCTATTGAACAAACAGCATAAGCAGGGCTGTTTTGGACCAATCTTGAACTGGTATAATCCGAAAATAATTCGAATTGTTATCAGTTGATCTTTTTTACAAAAAAACTCCATCTTTTCTACATTAATTAATTATCAGAACATTTCGAACCAAAGCTCACTAATGATAGGTCCAATTAGCTTCCAAATTAACTCCACGTGTTTGTATCTAGTTGATTACTTGAAAGCTTATGGTCCTTTTGACTTTTAAAATTATTTGATTTTTAAGTAAATAATGACTTATTGAAATTTGCCTCTATTTTTCTCTTAATTTGGTCAACTTGTGGCTTATTGTCGGCAATGAGAGAATGCTTTTTCTTTCTATTGGAATCAAATTCAACCTTTATTGCGGTTTTACGCCTTAGGTTATGGTTTTCTCGCTTTGATACTACTAGAATTCACATTTTTTTTCAATTTTCAAGTATTTGCCACTTTTTCACGCTTTCTAGTTTTGTCACATTATCACGTTATTGAAAGTCCATATATCACATTATTGGCTTTCGAAATAAAGTAAAATTGATAGTTTTTAAATCCTTGAAGATATAGATTATCATTTTAAAGGCTTCGACACTACTTTCTCGAAGAGTTTAATTGAATTTTTTAAAAATTTTTCGTTAACAGTCCGTTATACTTTGTCTTTTTAGTCGTATGAAATTTCATCTTCATTGACACGGTCACTTTGGTTCTTCATGGTAGAATAGATTAGCCGATTTTCTGTTATTAGTTGATAGCTGATGGCTTTCATGACTCTGAAAACAATTGTTTTCCAAATTTAAAAAAAAACACTTTTTAACTTCGCAATTCTGTTCCTTTTATTGTCTGTTTGTTATCTAGTCTCGTTAATTACAGGTCAAATAAGACGTTAATGTTGTGAAGGAAGGTTTCAAAAGGGGTTGGTGTCGCACAATCTAATGTTTTTAAAGAATTCGTTGACTTTACTGGCTTCGACACGCAAAATTAAGAAAATTAATTTTTGACTTTTGTCATATTTGACGTTCTTTTTGTAGACGTAAGACGTATTCTCGATAATTGCAAATCTCAAGTGCTTCCTTTGGAAGATTATACGAATTTATTTAGTTATTTCGTTCTGTAATTAATTGCGTTCTTGTCTTTGGAAATATTTTTTTTTCGAAAAAATATTAAAGTGTTACTTAATTTTGCATTTTTTTTTCATTTTTGTCTACTTGTTACCTAACTTCAGTTATGAGAGGTCACATATTACATTATCGGGGCTCGCAAAAAGTGCAATCGAACATGTTTTGATGGCCATAGTATGGCTTTACGGTTCCGAAAGCGTTTTCTTCCAAGTTTTAATTGATTTTTTGTTTGTTGTCTATTTGTTGTTCTTTTTGTAACCGCATAAAAAGTTGAATAACGGCAGTTTTTAATCCCTTCTAAAAATGCATTGATAATCGTTCATCTATGGAGTATTGTCGTCGATTTCTAATGGTTTTCATCACTTTGAAATTAATTGTTTTAAAAAAAATTATGCGAATTTTTCAACTTTACTGTTTTTGTTCTTTATTGTCTAATTGTTACCAATTCTTTTAATTGACTACTAGCATATCTTTTCTGGTGAATTACAAGTTATTCTGTTTAATATCAGTTTTATCTTACGCTTTTTTGACTTTGTTATTAAAATTTGTTTTTGAAACGGACATAAAGTTTTTGATGTAATTAATTTTTGATGTTGCTGTTGTTTGATTTTGCTGTTCGTCTTGACTCGCTTTCTTAATATTTGCACATATCATCAATCTAATGCACCATTTTTACTCCACCACTGAGTTATTTGCTGTGGAGGCTATCTTTTCGTTCAAACGACAATTTTTTTTAAAAAGTACTTGAATTTCTGGGTTTTTCTATGTTCCTCATTTGGTAGACAATCATGCCAGAATTGTGGATGATTGGGGTCGTAACCTTAAGAATCGGGGGTTGCGAACGGTAAGAAAGGGGGAAGGTTAATCTGATGTCGTTAATCTGGTTAAATAACTTTGCTTATTTCAGACACAAACCGACAGAGATCTCTTATCAACATGCCCTACTTGATGTCGTCACTTATCCTCTCCATTTCCATGTCAGTAGGCTGGACCATAGCACCCTTCATAATCGGACACCCCAAATACCAGATGGAGTTTAACGGGTATTTCTGGGGCATGGACTACGGGGACAAAACGAGACAGGGGAGGACTTACATTGTCCTGTTGCTGGTATTCGAGTACTGCATTCCACTGATGACAATTGCGGGGATCTATGCCGAGATCCTGCGTCGGATGGTGAAGCAGAGCCAGAGAGCCGCTTCAGCTCTCAAGTTAGTTTTAAAAACGGATTTCAAACACCATTTTTACTTTAAAACTACGATATTAAAAAAATTAATGACGTTGCTAACCACATTTTTTTAGTTGACAGGTTACAATAACAGTTAGATGATTGTTTTTGATAATACATTTTTAAACAGTTGCTATTGGCTATAGGTTATTCACCTGAATTTCGATTGAAAATTGAATTTACGTCCGTATTAATGCTATTCGGCTATTGGTCTTGCGTACCAAGACTAAATTCAGAAAACAATTAAATCTTCGATTTTCCCAAGTTAGAGTAGCAAATCAATCATATTTTATATACTGATAGGTGCGACATTTTATAGAAAATGGTGAAAAAATATGGTGAAACATTTGCGCAATTAGGCGATAAATTGTGGTTAAAAACGAGAAATTCCCTTCTATAAATTATATAAGAGAAACAAACGTAGTCACTTCTCAAACATTAAGTCACTTTTTCCGACAAAATCAAGCAATGGTGGAAAGAACTAAATTAATAAGATGTAGGCTGGGGAACGGAAAAATAAAAGAATGGGTTCCGTTACAGTCCGAAGATAATATTTTTTGTTCTATATTTATAATAGATTGGTTTTCAAGCACCCATTCAGATCGAATCAAAAGTGGAATCACTCTCACAGCTGTATATTAAAACTTATTAGGCATGACACCTGTTCTATTTCATTTTTCTTTCTCAACGATTCAAGACCGATAGAATTGAACGCATTCTTTGATTGTCTCCGCTTGCTGCCCCCATTTAGCCGTGTGCATGTTGTTTGCAACCTCTAAGTAATAGTACATAATAATTCGCTAATTATGGACTAACATTCTACAATTGGAGAGTGCATAATGTTCATAAAGTATTTCTTATTTACTTTACACTGAGTTGAAGATTCTGGTGATTTGATTTACGGTTAACCTTAAACATGATTTTTACATTATTTTTTAAAAAAAATTGAGTGCAGTTAATTATCAGCTGATAATTCCACTTACTTGTTTCAAAAAATAATTACTTTTGCGAGGGGACGAAATGGAAGAAAAATAAAATATATCTTTATTCCTACTACATATGAGACAAAGATACAAAATTTGGTTCTTTATTACTACATAAAATGAGCAACCATGTTGGTATTTGCAGAAATTAGGTGGATTTTCAAATTTTAGCTCCACTGATGAGTAGAACTACAAACTTTTAAAACTTTTTTTACAATATATTTTGCATGCATATATTTATCTCATACCAAATAGGCAACAAACAATTTCTGGCATTGATGCAACAGGTTATTGGGAGCTATTCTGTGTGCACCCCTCCTGTGTTTTATCCCCCCCATTGCAAAAAAACACAAACTGGCTGTCACTTTTTTTCCTTTGAATTAATTCTTGGTCTAATAAAAATTAGCAGAGAACCAAAGGTAGGACCCCTCAACTCAATAAGGATTGAAAAACTGAACAGAAATAATTGTCGCCTGACTAAAAACGATGAAATTTAGTTTTCTATGATTTTTAATTTGATTTTTAACGAGTCATTATTATTAAGAAAAGCGTAATTTGATTGTCAACGGAAACTGTGAAAAAAATTGCATGAAAAATTGTTGCCAATTAAAAACTTTGAAGGAAATCAATATAACAAAAACTGAACCTGAGAAGCCGTTTTGTCCACTTGATCTAAAACTTGTACTTAAACAGACATTTCATCTTCATAATATTTTAATTGATTTTCCTAAATGTAGATAGGAAAAACCGGAGAGAGCTGCTAAATGCATGTTATAAGATAAGCTTGGCATGGCTTGACAAAAAGCTCTACTTCTTCAGAGTAAAATGGGAATAAAAGATAAATCTTTGGCGAGCAAAAAGAAAGACAAGAGAATGAGTTATAAAAACTACGACCCATGTTTGACTGCTGGCGGCCAGTTGACGATTTAGTTAGCAAACAAACTTTTTCTTCAAAAAGTAAATTCTCTTTTCGCCTGCTTTGTTTTTAATCATATTGACCTTTCAAATCAGGCTGAAAGACTGAAAAATCAATGAACTAGAGAACCATGATACCAACAGTGTCAAAAATTTCAGAAATTTTACCCACAATTAGTTTTAAAAAATGGTACTTTAATCAGAAAGAATTGTAAAAGCCAATTTTTTACGGAAAAGATAAATGACTGAGACCAAAGAGCTGATGGAAATTATAGGAAAAATTAAATGGGTTACAGGCTTTGATTAATAAACCCTAATCTGTATCAAAGCGAGGCAGATCCGAAAAAATTTAAGCGAAAAGTTATTTCAATTTTTAATAGAAAATTTAATCGAAAGTTTTCTAAGCCGATGGCGATACAAAATACTAGTAATGGCTTGTACTTAGCAGCTTTTACATAAGTCTATCTAGTGAAAAAAAACATTTTCATTTTATAAAATTCAAAACTTCTCATTTTTTATTCCTATGAATTCAATCAATTTATCTCTTGGCTGGAAATTTATACGTGATAAGGTCGATAAGTTGACCATCCCTAACTTAAGCCCCCCTCCCCCACCGAAATACAATTTGCATTACAAAAAAATGAAAAAAATGATATCGTCATCTTATAACACGGGGGGAGGGAGGGGAGGTGGCGAAACTTGAGGAGAATCGGTTAAGCGAAACTTCGTCTAATAGTGTCACTTGATGTGATTTATTTCCGATCCATTAATTTTCATCTCAGCTGGGAAAATATTTCTGGCGAACATCAAAAGCCTCTAATCCAAATGCATGTTTGATTACTTTGGCGGCGCACCGGCTCAAAGATTTCCATTACTGAAAACACTTAAAAATAGAACACGTCTGCAGTGAAAGATACCATTCATAACCAAACAAAAGGCCGGCAAAAGATGAAAAAAGCGTTCTAAGCATTTTTCCCAATATAGTTACGTTACGGGAATGTATTAAAACAACATATACCTACGCATTACACCCGTCAAAAACCAATATATTGATCTTTGTTTTATTTGAGGTTGAATATTAACTAGTTTATAAAAATGTGCATCAAAAAATATTTAATGGAATAAAATTTGACCGAAGTTTTTTGGCTCTGAAAAAGCAGTAAAAGGTCACCAATTTTTCAGCTCGGAAAGTTCTAAAAATTAGTTTTCAAAAAATGCACGAACATTAACTAAATAGCTTTATTTAGTGACAGACTTTACAACGCAATTTTTTGAAGCCTTCTACAAATTATAATTACTTTTGCAAAATGGTTGTAAACTTTCGTGTTAATTTTCTGCTCAGCAAAGTATAGCAACCCAGTAAGGTTGGAATTTAAGTTCATAATAAAACAAGAAGGCTCGGTAATGTGCGTGCGCACATAATGTTCCGACCCCGCTCATCGACATTCTTGACTTAATTGGCTACCAAATGATGAAGAGATAGAAATCTTTCAAAAACATACACATCTTTCAACAAACAACCAATGAAATACGTTAATGCAACGCTAGAGGGTCGATGAAATTTGTTGATAATAGGACCACTAGAAAGGAGAATAAAAAATGAAACAACAAACATTATATACTACCAAAACTCGATGTCTATAACAAAAAAACCATAATATCAAACTCGCATCAGATAAAAACCAAAATAAAACAGTTTAACCTACACTTCATTACAAAAGATAATTGAACTGTCCCCATTGCGGCTGCTTATTAGGTCGACAAAAAATAACAAATATTGACGAAGTTCAAAAATACTTTTCCATTTTCGAAAACAATTAATTTCAGTTATTAATGTCATTAGATATCAACTGAAAGCATAAAAATGTTCATTTATATATAGATAAGAATTAATTGAGAGATGTCAATATGAAGTGTTTGACTGCGCAAAATTTCACAGCCAATTGGATCAACGATTTTTGTTAAATAACATAAAAAGGAAACCAAAAATCCTTTCAAATGTACAAAAATATAAAAATCTATCATTTCATGAAATTTCGCAGTAACAGTAGTCCAAAACCAAAAAACAAGAGTTTGAAGTTTGAAGCTAAAACATTTATAACGATTAAATTATTGCTGACTGGAAACAGATTGTTTACAGAGCTACAAATCGACCGAAGAACCATTTACAAAAGACTAAACTCAAAAACCCAAACTTATTTTTGAAAACAACAATTTCTAAAAGTCATAACATACTGAAAGTTACAAACAAAAAGCGACGGAATAAGTTTCAACACCTCAGAAAGCCAATTGGGTCGGTTAATAATGGGATAAAGTCACAAGCCCACAAAAAAAAATAAAACAGATAGAAGCCAAAACTTCAAACATTTTTACAACCAGACATTGTTAAAGGCCCTATAATTAAACTGCAAGAACTGTGAATCGTCACTTCCGCTTCATCTTATTATCAATGAGTCTTCCTTACAAAAAGACCACTTAGACATGGCAACAAAGAGAGACCCAAAAGTTGAACAGCATAGAAATCTCGAAAAATTTTTTGAAAGTAAATGGTCGAAGCAATCAGCTACAACGCATAACCCAGCGTGAAAAATTGTTTAAATCAACAAGAGTAACTAAGATTTCTAATGAGTGAGATTGAGTTATATGGTGACAAAAATAAAAGCAAAAACGAAACAGACAAAATTTTCTATTTTAATTTAGTTTGAAAGTCATTGAAACAAACTGCTATAAACAGAAATTTTTAACTAGATCGAGTAATAAGTCTTAGGGACGCAATTAAATTCTATCTTTATTGTGTATTTGGTGGACAACAATGACAAGAAATACAAACATAGGCAAAATATAAAATTTTTTTTCTGAGAGATAACTGTGTCTCAGCCCAAAAAGAAAAAAAACTATTCAACAAAATCAATTAATTTATCCAGATACCCCTTTTTCCAGCGTTGTGCAATATACAATGTTTTCTCAATTGAAAATATCAATAATGTGATTTTTTGACAACGGAACAAAATGAACTAAAAAAGTATCGATTATGGTCAAAATTAAAAGAAAGGGTGAAAACGCGTAGTACCAAATCTAAAAAACCATTAGCTGATTATACAACCATCGCTGACATTAATCTAAAACTCACATGAAAGTTTTTTGTTTTCGTTTTAACTGAGAGTGAGCGCAAAATGAGAGAAATAAGATAAAATATTGGCAACGTTCAAAAACTCACCGGTATTGTCAAAACAAATATACTCAAAATCATAACAGACTTTAGATAACAACTGAAAAAAAATGTCTAGGTTCTTTTTTAACTTCTGATTGCAAAATAGATCAATTATATACAAAATTTTTCAGTTTGTGAAAAATAAATAATGCATTTTGTAAAATTATCGAGTTTAAATTTGCAAAAAGTTTGAAAAATTTTAATTCCAGCAGACTCTTAAGGCCAGTGGGAGTACAAATAGCTCTATTATGACTTTAGGAAGAATATGGCCGCAGGTTTAAGTTTTCTACTTCCAGAAAATTTAAAGCAAGCGGGCTAAAAAAGCCATTTTTTTGACAAAAAAATGTCTGATTTTTAAAATTTAGCCTAAATTCTAGCCAAAAATCTCGAATCATACAATTCAGCAACACTCCTCTATCTTTAGAGAAAAAATCAATAACACAACAGTTACCAATTTTAACGTATTTTAGAAAAACCGACGGAAATTTGGTCAAAATTGACGAAAACTTGGTCGAAAATGTGAATAAAAAAAGCTGAATTTCGTCTAACATTCAAAAATTTAAACTTCGATAACTCCCTATAAGAAGCAAAAATTACTCTTTTTTAATTCCATACTCTACGCTGGACGGGCTTTCTAATGATACCACTCTCAACTCTCTACGATGAATATATCGATCGGCCAAAATTGTCTGAACAAAAAAAAACCATTTGAGTATATAGTTACTCCCCCTCAAGAGGGGTCGAAACAATAATTGGTCTTGTATGGAAATTTTGGAGTAGACTTTCTCAGAAAAACTTAATGAAAGGAATTTCCTGACGAAAATCTATATGACCACAGTTAAATAATTGATCACAATTAATATCGCTTTAATGATCAGCGTCACGGAAATGAAAAGAATTTTAAAAATTTATAACTATTTTTTTGTTGTCTGTATGCTTAGCAAATTTCAACTAATAAATAATGTTTAATTTTGAGAACTAAGAATTTGAAACTGAGAATAATTTTTTTAGATTAATGATTTTCGCGAGTTTACAAGAATACGACGATTAATTGAAGAATCATTATTTAGAGAGATATGAAGATAATTATGAAGAAAATCAATTTTCAGATCAATAATCATAACAAAGGAAAAAAGGTGTCTGAACTGCCTTAGTTTCTGTTTCGTTTCCAGAACAGGTAGATAAACCTTTAAAGAATTCAGAATAGAAGTGATAATTTTTGTATAATAATTAGGAGTGTGCGTGAAAATTTGTCAACCAAAACTGAATAGAACAACGTCAGTGTTTATTTTAATGATAGTTTCGCCGAAAAATTTTCAGTTATAAGCTTTTTATCTATCAATTCACTTTTTGCTAAGAAATATCTTTTTAAGTCAATTTGATCATCAACGTTTGTTTTGGATGTCGCAAAAAACAATTAATCGCCAGAACGTTCCAGCAACCGTTTTTTTAATTATTAAGCGAAATTGCAACAATTTAAGCGTTTTATGACAAAAGCTTACTGTTTTTAATTTTCAACGTTCAACATAATCTGAAATAACTGGCGAATGCAAAGTAAGCCGATAGGCAAGCAAGCCGACAGAAAAGCAAGCCGAAAGTTATGTAATAGTTTTGTAATCTATCAGAAATAATACATTGTCAGCCGTTACAATCAATACTGCGCGTAGTATTATAGTTCATAATGTATTCAAATGCACCAAAGAAACAAAAATGCTTCAATTGTTAGACATCTAGTGGGTACGGGCCTCAGCAGACCGCTGTCCATGGCCATGCCTCTCATCCGCTTAAATTTTTCGGCTTACTTGACCTCATTTTCAAAATTCGGCTTGCTTGCCTATCGGCTTGCTTGAGCGCCACTATCTGATCAAGCTTTGAATGCGCTTGCAAAGTATAGATTCGGTCAATCGTTATTGCTATTTTTCGTAAATAAAACTAAGAACGTACTTGAAACAAATTAGGTAAAAAAAATCGTATTTGAACTAAATAGGACATTTCTGATAATGCAGGAAGTAATGATCGATATTAGAATAAAAATTTTGTTTCCAAATAGTTTTTAAAACAAAAATATTTGAAAATTAAAAAAAAGAGTTGTTAATTATAGTAGCGTTCCTGAAATATATCAGACATCTATTTTCTTTTTCTATTTTGTTGTTTTCTAATTGTTTACTTTGTTTGTTTTCAGGACTAGAAGAATTACCATAATCTGTGCTCTGTCTACTGCAGCCTTCATTGCGGGCTGGACTCCTTATGCAACCCTCACTATCGTCTCCTTCTTCGACATAAACCCAGGTTATAACCAGTTATAACTAATATCAGTTATAACTTCAGTTTATTAATTTGTTGGGCAGTGTTTCTTTATCTACGCTGAAGCTAAGCAAGCCATTATTTATCCAAAAATTACTTTCAAATATATATATATATATATATATATATATATATATATATATATATATATATATATATATATATATATGTGATAAACTTCCACTAAAGAAATTTTTTTACTATTTTCAACATCACTAATCAGTTAAAACTAACACATTAACGTCACTTTTTATTACTTCTGACTCTCAAAGCAAAATTCATGTTTTGAGTTTAAATAATCCTCAGTTGAATTTAGCACTGATTCAGAATGATTCTCAGAGCAATTCAGTAGTGATTCATAGTATTTCTCAGGGGAATTAGGACTGGAATCAGATTATAAGAGCATTTCAGCACTCATTCAGAATGATTCTCGGAAAACTTCGCTGCGTATTACACATCTGCTCGATTAGCATATCTCTTTGTTGCACTCAAGATAACTCTATTTCGCACTTAATGTATCTAATTTTCGCACTGAATGTATCTATAAACCGCAATTAAGCCTAATTTAAAGCGCGTTTATTAGTTGATAAAAATTAAGTGATTAAAAGTGGTTTACAGGTTAATAATATACCATATAGGATTCAAATTTATCACAATCTTTTTATTTGATGCTAGTTGTAGGTCTGGAAATAGAATTGGCATCAACCAAAGCTTTTTTTAGGCATTTTTCAAAAAATTTGACAAAAAAATTAACGTCAGAAAATGGCGCTTTCTTTTTAGTGTGATGGAAATTGAAAATAGCATCAGCTGATATTCATGATCGTCGCTTCACTATTTTTTTCGCGGTTTTTAAGCTTTTATTTGTACTCAAGCAGCATTGTTTTGATGAGAATTGTATTAAAATTTGACAATTTAATTTCTGAAAAATCCCCCAGTTGCGAACTTTTTTTTGATGCACTGTGGTTGAATTGGCTATTTTATGAAAAACCTAGAATTTTGGCAAATTTTTTATCCTTAAAACGAAGGTTTGTCCGGAACCAACTTATTAATTCCTCTATTTGTTCATAACAAGATAAGATTGGATAGTGAAATTTCGGTAATAAAATCACATGTGAATTGTTTACTGTTTTTTCTTTCTAAATTTGATTAAACTAAGTGATTTCCATTTGAATTCGGCAAATGAATTGTTAAGTTGAGTATATATGATATCTTTGAGTCTATTCACAGGCTTACAGGTTTCTAGCATTTTTTCTTAAAAAATCTCCCAATTCTACGTCTGTTTTTGATTTCCATTATTTTTTTAAATGAAAAATCCCTCCTTTACCCGACCGCTTTTTGCGTCTTTTTACAGGTTTACAGGGGATTAATACTTTTTGAATCATTTATTTTTGTCGCCTATTTATATGTCTGTAGGTGTCTATTAATTCTTTTGCGTCAATTTACATGTTTACAGGTGTCTAATACATTATTAAAGATTCCATCCTGGTGTATATCACATTTGAAATCACTTCCACTCAAAAAACAACAAAAACCAAAGTTCTTAACAAACATATTTTGTTGCGCTTTTTTAGGCTGAATTGCGAATTAGAGACAAATTTTTTGCGGCGAATAGATACTTAAAATGAGCGGAAACGTACTACAAGACTTGTCACCTTTTTTATAAGTTTAAAGTATCTCAATGTCGCAAAAATGGCGTAACCTCTTTCTCGAAAATTTAAAAACAAAGCTTGTCTCCTGATTTTATTCATTTGTTTTTTGCGCGATTTTTACTAAGGCGGAAGTTTTTGGGTAACCTTGCGTCGTAATGATAGTTCAAATCTGTCGGAAAAGTGTATATTATCGATTCATAGTCCTACATAATCAGAATAAAAAAGCTCACTGCTAATTTTTTTGCACTAATTTGATCACATTTTCTTATAGACGAAATTGACAATAATTATTGAGTAGATTTTCTACTCAATTCGCATTTTTCTGTAACATTTAATTCATATTTCTTCCAAATCATCACGGGTATTCTAAAAATTTTGTGTCGAACTTAGGCACTGGTTTAAAAGTTATAACGTTTATTTAAGGAACTGTCCCCCACCTTGAAAGTGAAATACATTTTTTCATACCTGGCTTTTAGCACGGGTTCTAAATCTCTAAAAATAAAAAAATTTATACCTTGCTAAAATAAATTCACAATCTGTGTCCTGAAAAAAACTATTATAGATCCATCATCCAGGCAGTCCATATGTAAATAGGAAATTAAACGGAATGGTTCTTTTTATCAATTTTATTGGCTAGTATCGCCACTAATTAAGCGAAACGGCAATGCGAATGAATGAATATCTAGAAGTTGACAGACACTCATTAGTTTTTCACGCAAACTGATGAGAAGCCAAAAAAGAATCCTCTTCTTGAAGTTCTCAAAAATTTATAACAATATTGAACCCTAATTCAGCCCCACTTTTATTGGATCCAAGTTTTATTTGGCCTTGTATTATCACTAACTAAATTATCCCACAAAATTAGCAATTGCTTGTATTTTCAATTCATTAGGAAATTTTTGCTTGGAACATTGTTGTTTCTTCCATTTCTATCAATAAGTTCAGATCTACTGTTTATTTATAAAAGCGCTATTTTTAATCAAATTATAAACATAACTTTTTTAATGTAACTGTTAGCTCAAGCCAACTTAAAATTGTTTTTTCAGTGTTTTTGTACAATTTTCTAAAATTCTATTTTTCAGCGATATTTCGAAAGAAGGTTCTAAATATCACATGACGGAAAGCGAGGAAGAATTTGTCATTTTTATTGCATGTGTTCAGAGTCCAGTAGAATATTTATCAGCTAATATAGACTTCTTAGCATAAATTTGTAATCAGTCAAACACAAGGCCATAATAATGTACAAAAACTGAGTTATTTTTAGCTTAAAATTTATACATTTACATTTAAAATTAATGATTTTGAGTGAAAGTTGTCAATGGTTTCGAACTGCCTCAAACGAGAAAACCGCTTTTTTCAATTTATAAATTTATCCAAAATATAGGAGGCGAAATTAAACAGAAGAAACGGGACAAAGAAAAACTCAATTTTTTCGAAATAAAACGATGCTTTAAGTTTATGCGTAAACTATGTTTAAAAAGTGTATACTTATTTTCACCAAAATCATTTTAGCGGACAACCAACGAAAAAAATACAAAAAGGGCTTTATTGAATTTGAAAGGTATTTTTTGCGATCTTTGTAGCTGCTAAATTTCATTATTGAATTTGAAACTTTTGTTTATTCTTGTAAGTTTTAAAGAAATTTTAAGTGACGAAGTGACATTGTATCAATTTTAATGCGGATAAAACAAATGCAATGGGAGTTCTAATGGTACCAGTCATGTCTAACGAGACCCCCTTATTTTGTGTCAATAGGCTATGACGGGTCAAAGGAAAAGTGTTCAGTTAAATTTCTTGATGACGATAAAAAGAAGTTGGCTGTTTTTTAGGACAGCATCATTCCTAAATTTGGTGCGGCGTGAAGTTTTTTTGACGTCAAGATTTGTTATTCTTGTGATGAAAAACTCTTTCATTTACAAAATGTTACATCAAATTTAGCCACAAGATGTCAACAATTATATGCTCCATACGTCAAAGAATTCATTTATCGTATGATTCATCGTAAGATTGATCGTATGAAATTAGTCTGCAGTGATTAAATTTTACCACCTTAGAAAAACCCGCCAATTTAGCAGTCTTTTTAGGCTTTCATTATCACCAATAATTTGAAAGTTTCTTAGATTCTCTTTTTAACGCTTCAATTTTCTTTCGAGAACTGTATAAAATTGCTCAAACGTTGACATGAATACAGTTAAATTCAAAGCTCTGCAATTTATTTGGACGTTTGATAAAGTATTCGCATTAAAGGTAAATGTTAGGAATTAAAATAGTCAGATACAATGTCAACAAGAACGCTCGCTGATTCTTTGCGTGGCACAGAATGATCCCACATTAGCATCTGAAATCATATCTATATCAATATATCGAAATTAATATTTCACAAACGTTTCTTTAAGCACCAAACACTGTTTTTAGAAGGCTGCTACAAAATAAATTAGAGTCATTCAGTTGAGGTTTAAGAAAGAAAAAAACAGAGAAAAATATTGGAGTTTTCAGAGGAACAAAAAATCTGAGCGAGAAGCCTCCAATTACGAAATACATTGTTGCACTTAAATTAGGATAAACACTATCAAAAAAGTTTACCTACAACGCGTTGACGCTTGACATGAAACCTTTAAGTTTGAAATCTTTTGCATTATACATGATGTTGGTTAAGCTTTATCAGTTCTTATCATTAATTCTTTGAGAAATTAAAGACTTTTACCGTTTTAAAGGCAAAAAGATGACTTCTTGTTAAAGTTAACTGTTTTATTGCCCTTAACTTTTTGCTGAGAGAACGTTTGTGTCGCAAACATTTGTAATTGTGGCTGTTGAAATTACAATAGTTTTATTAAAAAAAATAAAGTTAAAATGTTTTATCTAGACAATTGAAAACAACCCAAAAACCTTTAAAAAAAAACAGCAGCTCCGCCTCATGTGTAATCATTCAAAACCCTACTCATTTGAAGCTGTTGCTAACCATGCCTAACACTCTGTTTGCCGAAAAGCAAAACACTGGAAACTGAAATAAATATTAAAAATTGTTGCCTAATTCATTTCGATTTTTTGTTTACTTCATCAACGGGACAAAAAGATCTCTAATTTTCTCATGTTTATTCTTGCAACAACTCTAAACGTGGTTTTGATATGACGAAAGAATTAAATAGCATGTAAAAGTAAAAATGAATATAGGGATTTGTATAAACAAGCAGAAAAATCAGGCTAAACGAATCAATCTAGTTGAGAAATTCATCAACCCAGCAGGACAGGTCCTGGAAAAGAATTTGAGCAAAAATCACAAATAAGGCTGTTCTACAGAATGGGTTACTCAATTCAGAAAGAATTGTTGAAGTTATTATTTGCAACTTGTGGTTTTGAGTTAATCAAAAACCAAAACAAAATACAGATTATAATATAATGGCCCTCTCACCTCACATGTTGAAACGGTTATAAGAAAAAACACTTTGAAAAGGTGAGGAGGTGGCAATAACTTGCGTTTGTGATTTCGTTTTCAAAATACTTCACATATTTGAAAACATAATCATTTTTTATAAGTTCATTAAGAACAAAAAATGTTCTTCAAAAAGCAAAAAAAAAATGAGAGTACATTAGGACAAATTAGCAGTACAAAATATACGATTTAAACGAGAAAGTTCAACTTTCTTCTTCACAATTTTAGAGCTGTTTTTCTATATGGAAAAACTGAAGTAGAGGAGGGTTTGGTAGCTTATAGAAGCTGAAAGAAAACTCTCTGAGGCTTAAAAATAATAGTAGTTTTTTGCTGCAGTTTTGGTTTTAACGCTCGTAGATTATTTTGTAATTATATGAGCATCAAAAAATAAGATCCAAAATCTCAAAAAACAAAATCAAAGTGTATACAATCGACAACTACATTCAAGAGGGGCCAAAAGCAAGACAATAAAATTGACTAAGGAACCTTAAACGAAAATTAAAATTATTGAGTTTTATACAGAAAGACGAAACGTTCACGAATTGTGAATTAAAAACATTTATTATAGGTAAAATTGGTTTACTGAAAATACGACGTTAAAATTTTCAAAAACATAGATTTACGGATTAATTGAATTCCTAATTGGTTTAAATTGCGATATTTTGCAACTCAACAAAAGTGTCATCATCAGGAAGGAACGCAGAGCAAAATAAAAAAAACACTTCCCAATTATATTTAAAAATAAACTGTTCTGTTTTGAAAAACGTTTTGTGTAAGCAAGTAATCTCTAGGAGCATAAATGAAACTAAAATCAGTACAAACTGTCTCTTTTTGATACGAATTGTCATCATTAATGATAATCAGGCAAGCTGCCAAAAAAGATATTTATCTGATTCCTTTTCAATTCTCCGTAGTCCAAAAAAGTACAAAAAGCTGTGGAATGAGTTCATGCTGTTGGCGTTCACTCAATTGTGCATGAAGAAAAAGCTTAATGCAAGCTAAAGTGCACAAACTAAGTGCAAACCACCGCTTAAACTCAAATTTTCTCTTATATTTTCTGGTTCCATCTGAAACATCTTCGAAATTTTTTGAGTTTACAAATAAATTTAACCATTATCCATTAATAGTTAAATCTAAATTTAGTTTCTTCCATTTTTATCGTTACTTAAACAACGAATTGAAATATTATCGCAGATGAGGCACAGGCTAAAAAAGTGCTAAAAATCGAATGCACTTTTTTACCAAATAACGCATTTTTTTTCGTATTTCTATAATTTTTGGAGACATTCACAAGGAGAGAATACATTTTTTCCAACAATACGCTCAATAAACGCTTATTTTGCGTAAATGATTGCATTTTGACGAACACTTTATCTAAATTACATCAAAAATTAGGCTACACTGACTGAAATTGTCGGCAGAAAATTTTGAAACAGTTTCCAAAAAAAATTCAAAAAATTTCTTTTTGTTGCAAAATTTTAGACGCAGAAAGTTTCAAATTGATACCATATATTCCAGCTTGGGATGCCCTCAAAAAACGTCAAAACAAAAAAATGGGGCTAGCATAAAAGTTTTCCCAATTTTTTCAAAAAATAATGGTGGAAACCATAATGAAAATTTTGTGTTGGTCGTTAATTTGGTCATCGCGGAATCAAGAACTACATTCAATAACCAGAAATTTTTTCGATAAAATTTTATTTTTGAATTGGAAACTTTGTTTTTACTTGTTAGTTTTAAGGCAAGTTATAGTAAAGAAATAGACATATTATGATTATTAATGCGGGTTTTCAACTATTGGTCCGTGCAAGTTTCGTACTAGACATTGTAACTTTGGTTCAAAACTGTTGTATAGTCTTATAGATATCGTACGAAAGATGCTAGAACTTCTAAATTTGGCTACTTAAGGTCAGTCGCTTCTTGACCTTCATTTTTTAAACGTTTGAAGCACTTTCTTATGCATTGCTAGTGTTAAACGTTAGCACAAATTTCTTTTTAAGCAACAGATTCTGTAACAAAGTTCTAATTGTAAATATCAAGAATTGTAAATTACTCCTGTAAATATCCTCCGGTAATATATTCCAATAATGATGATGACTGCAGAAAAGCTTAATAGTTATTCAAAAGAGGATCGTTATAAAATTTATTGCGAACTTTATCAAAAATTAGAAGAGAAGGACAGTCTCATTGGCGAGCATGTGATAACCTTTGGTGAATTCCTTAAAAAATTGGCACAGGTAACTACTATTTTAGCTATAATAACACCAGCGGTTAACACGAGTGCAAAAAATGACGTTTTTATTCGAAGGTTTGAAACATTAAAGATCGAGGAGAAAACAGAAAATTTTTTAATTGGTAGTAGTATCATCAAACACCTGGCAAGAGATCGGACATTTCTTCAGGACTGCATTATACATGCTTATCCAGGCTCGACGACAAAGGAAAAACTGCAATTATTACAGGGTTACGATCAAAAAAAGATGAAAACAGTCATTTTACTCGATGGGACCAATGCTAATCTAAAACAAAAGTGATCATTTAGAAGCCTTAATCTCAGATTACAAAGATCTTGACTGTGCAATAAAGGAAAAGTTCAGCCCAGAAACATTGGTATTGATGGAAGTGCCTCCCTTAAAAAAATTGCCGAAAAACGAACAGACAAACAACAAAATTTACGAATTCGATGAAAAACTGCGTATATCACACAAGGAAACACTGAAAAATCAAAATACTTCCTGTATGCAACATGCTGAGTCAGATGGCAAATTACAACGCTCTCTTTTACGATGATATACATTTTAATTTTCAGCAGGGAATTCTTTTCATTCAAAATGCAATTTTAAGTCATTTTCTTTTAATTTCTTGTAATCTTGTTCATTTACAATCTTTGCAATATTCTCAAAGTGCACACGTGAGTAGGGCTAACACTTACAAACAATGGAGGCAAATATGTCGTTATACAAATGGATTTTAGCTGCAGTTTCTGTTGTTTTTAAGCTATTTTGCAAAGTGTAATGATTTATAATCAGATATAGCCAAACATGGCAGGTATTCGACTCATAGTTATACTACGTGTACTACTCATATCCTCCGATAGTGTTTCACAAATTTTTTTAAAGTTTTCTTTATGCATCTCGAATACCTTCACTCAAAGGAAGCTCTAACAGCAAACAATGTGCTCGAACATCCAAATTCAACATTTCCTTTTTCTTGGTTGTTATATGGTACCTTCTACTAAAAATTGCTGATATCGAAATAAACCCTGGACCATTTTTGCCATATGCACTTATGATGAAAAATTTGAAATTATTTGATTCCAGAATAAAAATTCTACATCAAAACGCCAGAAGTTTAGCAGGAAAACATCTGCTGTTGAAAGAACTCATTCAGAACATTGGTTACAACTGCATAAATGCGTTTAGTAAAAAAATGGTTGTCACAAAACCATCCGGGAGAATTTTGGCATGTATATAAGCAAAACTTTGACTGTTTTCGAAAATATCGCATCCAAAGAACAAAAACGAAAGGTGGTGGTATTATCATGTACATTCCGAAAACATTGAAACCTCGTCTCCGCGATGATCTCAACTGCTTTCCGGATACAAATTTTGAAAGTTTATGGGTTGAATTGAGCACACAAAAAAGAAATGCGTTTTGAATTTATCATACTGTCCCGAAAAAAAGACTTGTAAAGATTTTTTTGGAAAAGTTGATCCTGGGAATTGATCTTGCTATGGCTGAAACAAAATCTGTCATACTTGCTGGAGACTACAACTTAAACTATTTTGCAAAGCGCAACAGAAGTGTGCTACAATCTGTAATTTCTCCATATGATCTTAAACCAACGAATAATGATACAGCTACAAGAATGACTAATTCTTCTTCATAACTTATCGATTATATCATAACAGACGATTACGAAACAGGAATAGTAGCGGATACGATTTTGAAAACTGATCATTTTGCAACAATCACAGTTCTTAAATCTGTGATGCTAAAATCTAAAACAACAAAGAAAATAATTTGTGACAAAAAAACTATTCAGCCATTGTATTACAAAATTTTTTTGAAAAATCAGACTGGAGACACTTTTACGGTGCAGTGACAGGAGACATGATTTTATTAGAATTTCAAAGAATTATTGAAAGAGCATTAGCACAACATGCTCCAATTAAAGCCTGTTACATTAGAACAGATAAACCAAAATTTTTGATTCAAGAAAAATGGCTATGTGAGGAAACAATAGGACAGTTTTCAAGAATTAGCTATGATGAAACTAAAAACGATTTAATTCCTCAAAAAGAAAACCAACTTTTTTCAAGTTTTATGGAGTTAAACAGTGAAAAAGCCAGATGTAAATTCATTCAAGATCTTCGTGATAAAGAAAAGACTCAAGCAAGAATTCAATCTTTATAAAACAATTTTGGTGATAAGATAAAAAAGCCCATGGAAATTGCAAATCTTCTAAATTACAGATTTTCCACTCTAGGAGAGTTCATTGGCTTGCAACAAACAAACAACATTCCTCCTAAAACTGCTCCGAGAAAGTGTTTCAAGTTCCGATATATAACGACCAAGGAAACAAATGTGCTCATATTTTCATTGAATACAAATAAATCAGTCGATCCTTCAAAAATACCAGCTTGGGCGATAAAAGATGCTAAAGCAGCGCTAGTGGAACCACTATGTTATCTCATTAATCAGTTCATTACAGAAGGAAAATATCCAGAATATCTTAAAAAAGCTTGTGTAACTACACTCTTCAAAATAGGGAATCCCGAAGACCCACTCAATTATAGACCTATTTCTGTCACTTCTGCTTTGTCAAAAATTTTTGAAAAGGCGTTTAGTTCACAAATCACAAGATTCCTAGAAAGGGAGAGATTATTGTCTGCTAGTCAATTTGGTTATAGAAAACAAATTTCAAAAAATTATGCTATCCTGAAAATGACAGAACAAATAAGATTAGAACTCAAAAAGAAGATGTTACAGGGGCGTTTTTAGACCTTTCAAAGGCTTTTGATTCTATAAACCGCAAAATACTGTAACGGATTCTTGAAAAAATAGGTTATGACAAACATGCTACCAATTTAATAGAGAATTATTTGAGTGAAAGTACGCAGGGAGCTGTTCTGAATGGAATTGAAACAGATTGGATAAATTTGGAAAGAGGAGTTCCACAAGGTACTATTTTAGGACCTCTATTATTTAACATTTACGTCAACGATTTAGCAAAGATTGTAGAAAAGAATTGCACGGTCGTCCAGTACGCAGACGCCACTTTTCTTTTTATATCCGACACTGACGAAATATCGTCAAAGACAAAACTTGAACATAACATCTCAAAAATTATTGATTTTTTTGCAAAGTCCCAGTTAGTAGTGAACTAACAAAAAACAGAAATGTATTGTGTTCAGCACCAGGAAGAGGTAAACAAATAGTGTTCGGAATGTCGACAATGAAAGAATAGCAGAATCAAATAGTGTGAAGTATCTTGGTGTAATTATTGATAGCAAACTAAAATTTGACGGAGAAGTGAAAAAGATTCTTCAGAGAACGCCTTGTGGAATAAAACTTTTGAATTCAGTAATTAAAAGTTTAACAGATAAAACGAAAGTCTTATTACTTAATGCAATAGTAATAAGTAATCTACATTATTCCGCTCTAATTCTGATAGGGTTGCAAAAGTCATTACTCATAACTTTAGAAAAACAACTGTGTTGGGGAATAAAATCCATTTTTAATAGGAGAATATACGATCGGTGTACAGATCTCAAACTTCGCAACAAAATGCTATCAGTTTCTTTTATCTTGAAATATCATTGCTCAAAATATTTTTTTCGCTTACTCAGCAACGGTCTTCCAGCATATAAAAGTTTTTAAATGATTCTTTTATTGCACAAACCATTCCAATTTATAATAGTCTGCCTTCTAATATTAGACTGACAACAACATCGAAAGCTACCTTAAAAAAAGAACTGAAAGAATATTTTTGGAAAGAATTTTTGAAGGACCCAAAAGTAACTGATATAAAAGATGACATTGAGAGCATTAGATTTTAATTTTTTTTATATTCATGATGTACATATAAAATTGTGAGAACATTTTATGCTCGCATTTTAGGCCTTTTTTTTAATAATGTAAGGTCAAATTTTTAGTTTAATTTAAAGATTTTATAATTTTACATAATGTTATATTCTTAACTTTACATAGCCTCTCTTACCATTTGCTTTTATACTTATGTGTACCAGAGGAAATTAACAATGTTCTTTTTTTTAATATAAATACTAAGATTATTTCAATATTACTGTTTCAATTTAGTTGTTTTAAGATACTTATAAGTATATATATATGTATATATATATATATATATATATATATATATATATATATATATATATATATATATATGATATATATATATATATATATATATATATATATATATATATATTCTCTGGCATCTCAAAACTAGATAATTCGCAAGAATTCAAAATTTTGCGACCATTGAGCTTGGTTTTGGGCTCACACAACAAACTAGGGCAGAAAATCATAAACAAAAAAGCCTGATCAATTATTCATTTACTGCAAAATTAAAACATTGCCAATGCGGTGTTATTATTAAATTTTACAATTATGAACTGTAAATTTTGGCTTGGAGTATGCCAATTTTTTTAAATTTCTTAAAGAAATTTTGTGATATTTAATTTAGGAATATTATTGTCTCAAGATTTCTTATCCACTAGAAAAATTAAAGCATACTGTTAGTGTGTAACAAGATTTTCGAAGAAAAGATCACTCAATTTAAATCAATTTTCGATTTTCGAATTTTTGATTAACTATTTCGAAAATTCAGTTCACTTTGAACTTATTTGTTGATCAGAATTGTCAAACAAGGCGGCTTTTTTGATGTGCGTTCGCACATGTTGTTCCGACCCGAGCTCATCTACATTTTGACTTAATTGTCAACCAAATGAAGAAATAACAAAAAAATAGAAGTTTTAAAAATCATTAGCTTTTAACCAAATAATCCTAGATAAACTGCTGAAAAATTCTTACAAAACAAAAGGTTTTATCTTTGAGTAGACTAAGCCTTAGAAATGAACTAAAGAAACACTTTAAAAATTACAAACGGTTTGCGAAAACACAAAATATTGCTACCATAAAAATCATTAGCTATTATCTGAATATTATGTATCTTTATTTCAATTCCTATTTTGTACTAACTTAGCTACAGGAAACATACTGAGAGATTAAGTAAGTTTATTTGGACCACATTTCTAAACCTTTGGGATCTGTTACTACGCGATTGTTTTGAAAGAAGAGAAAAAGAAACGCAAAAAATGACCACTCAAAAAACGTTTATAAAAACGCATATTGTCCCACAAACATAGCATCGTTGACAATTAATATCAGTAGATGTGTTTTTTTTGAATTATAAGAAATTGGATGTGACCTTTCATTGATGAACATAAGATACAATTTGACGAAAAGAACAACAAAAACTGAAAAATTTGAAAAATATTTGAAAATGTATATCATAAATTTTAAGACAAAAGGCTATAAATTGACTAACTGATTCGGGTAGCATCGTTAAATCAGTCCTCAGTTACAAGATTAAGAGATTTAACAGCAAATAACAGCTACATAAAGAACAAAAACAGGCAAAAAGAGCAATTTCAAGAAAAAATTGAGCGAGAAAAGTGTCGAAGGCATTAAAAAATAAACCTTTCACTAAAAACTTTTTTATGTCCAATTAATTGTTTAGCAGCAATGGGATTTTTCTTTTTTATCAATATAATTTTAAAAAACCAAATATGAACAAATACTTTAGAACCACGAAATTGTTGAGAAAACTCGTAGTATAAACGCCATTAATTTCATTAGCTTTCAATGGAATCCACTAAATACGCTGAAGTATGCCTCCAGAGGACAACAAATTTGTCTGACAACTGGTTTTGTCATTAAAACCTTACAGCAAGTTATTGACGTTGAATACAACAACAAAGACAGGCAACAACCAAAAATTCAGTAGAAAAGTGCCAGAAGAAAGTGTCGAAGCAATTTAAATCATAACTTCTTCTCTGAAAATTTTATCTATGAGCCGTTAAACGTCTTCCCTAAACCAATGAAAACTATCAGTTATAGGATAATGTGATAAGATTTCAAAAGGATCCGAAAATAAGGAAAAATAACCAAAATTCAAAAAAATATATATGAAAACTAGTGGCATTGAACTTTTAAAACTATTAGGTAGAAGAAAAAACCGCTAATCAGATTATTTTTGGCTGCACTAAAAATAAAAAAGGATTCTGAAAGTTCTAGGACTGACGGAAAGTTCACAAAAAAGGGGATTAGGATTGGTTGGTGTCCAAAAAAAAATTTCAAAAATTTATTTTTAAAGTCTTAGCAGCCATTAAACTCAGAAGCTTTCAGCGGAGATCAATAACTACGCAATAAAGAAAAACGCCGTGGCAAGCAAAAACTTTTTCCCATGCATAGAAAACCAATAAGACATCACAATAAGTCTTAAGACTATGAAAACAGAAACAAAAACAGGCAAAAGCCAAAATTCAGTAGAAAAGTGAGAGAAGAAAATTTCGAAACCATTTAAACCATTAGCTTTTCTCTGAAGACTTTATCTGTCATCCACTGAAAATTTTTTTAAGCCAATGATATTAGAGTAATATTTAGATAACCTGTATTATATTTGGATTATAAGATAAGAGTTCAAAAGTAACCAATAATACGAAGTTATGCAAATTTTTTTGAAAAAGTTGAATTCTTTTGACATTTAAATCAAATAACCAGTAGTTAGAAGATAAAGCCATTTGAAAAAATAAGTTTTTCTCTAATGACTTTGTTTTTGATTCACTGAACGTCTTCATTAAGCCAATAGGAGCTGTCAATTTGAGGATAATGTGAGAAGATTTTAAAAGTAACCAATAATACGAAAATATCCAAAGAGTTTTTTTCAAAACTTTTTGAAATCTTGTGTCATTGAAGTCATGTTAATAAAAGCTAGAAGATAAAAGCCCCAGCTAGATCAAATTTGGTTACAGTAGGGTTGAAGAGGGTGCTGTCTTCACGGTGACTGACTTACAGTTCACGATAATAAGTTTATGATTGGTTAATGTTCAAAAAAAATTCGAAAAATTATCTTTAAACTCTGAACAGCCATTAGCTGTCCACTCAAAGCACTAGATATTTTCACTTCAATCTCATTACGGAACATATTGCACAGTTAGTCAATTACTCAATGCCATAAAACACCAAAAAATAGTAAAACCCCAAAAAAGAAATTCAAAATTTCATTTAAAATCACGAAAACTCAGAGTCGAAGCAAAAAAAACATTAGCAATTCCTTGAAAACGATTTCTTTGTTCAATGGGCTTTATTTGACTGTAAAGAAGGTTTTTTATTAATTAACGGAATCTTGATATAAAAAGTGACTTGTCTCTAGGTGACCTAAAAAAGCAGAAAAATAGAAATTTTCTATGAAAAAAGAGCTCTCAAATAGATTTCGATTTTCTTTGATATTGAAGCTCCCTATGAGACCAGAACTGGTCTTTTATTTATCGCCTTCAGTCTATCAGGAACAAAAAATGGTTCATTTTTTGGCAAGAAATTTAAGTTTGAATTATTATTTTTATAGAAAATATCTTAATTTGAAGAAAAATCTCACAAAAGGTGAACAAATATCACGTTTTCACACAAAACTTCAATCCCCGATAACTCCTCGAAAAAAAAAACGAAAATTAAAAAAATCTTTTTAATTTTGAATTCTACGCTGGACCAGCTTGTTAATGATACCACTCATATTTCTCTGCGATGAATATATCGATCGGCCAAAATTGACTGAACAAAAAAACCCATTTGAGTATATAGTTCCTCCCCCCCCCCTCCAGTGGGCTCGGAACAATTATGGTCGCTTCAGTTTATCAGTTTTTTTAAAATTAAAGACACATTTTTTTAAATGTAATATATTATTTTCTAGCCACAAGCTGGAAAGGATAATTAAATCAAATAGCAACGGAACTAAAAACAAAGCCACGATCATTTTACAAATTGTCCCCTGTAATTTAATAAAAATTGACAAAATCGAACGATATACGTTTTTTTAAGTTCTTGAATTTTAATACGACGGTTTTGTTTTCTTTTTCAATCCCAATATTAAACTGGTACACCTAATTAACCTTTTTTCATCTAGTTCGATCCCTAATATTTTTGCATTTAACGTCAAGTTGCTCTTTTTTGTCCTTCAAAATTAAGATCTATTGCTAATAACGGTTATGACGTCGATTTTTGCACTAATAGCTGCAGTAATTTGATAAAATGACGTAAAATGAAGTGAACTAAAAGAAGTATCAAACAAAAGAGAATATTTCACTCTTTTTGTCAGTTCTCTATCTCACTCTCAAGATCAAATGGTCATTTAGCAGTTTAATTTGCTCTTTTGCGTCTAAAATGACGCGAATTGTCCTGAACAAAACAGACATTAAGGATTTCCTGTTTGTAGGGTTTTTCTGACGTCACTGCTCAGACGTGCTTTATTGTGAAGCGAACCGGAAAAAATTGATGAATAAAAAGTAGTCCCGAAATCCTTTTTAACATAATGACACCTCGCTTGAACGAAATTGCTCAAAAGATTTAAAAAATAATCATGAAAAGTGTCGTATTCGTAAAGAAAATGGTTCGACTTGAGATATTTAGATTGTTATCAAATAGATCATTTTTAATGAACTGAAACGATTAATCAAACGGGTTTCGAATTCGTAAACTGAATATCAAATTTCAAGCCGCTCTCAATTAGTTCGAGACGATTTAGTTGCGTCATAAGCAGGATTTTAAGAGCTAAAACATGAACAAAGAAAATGATTTGGCTCGCTTATTTCTTACCCTCAACAATTTTTGAACATTTTGTCATGCAAAATGTAGCAGTTCATATTTAGAAATTGTTCTAAATTTTTTGAACGTTAGAAAAATTAGGAATTATATTATTAACCTGGTCAAAAATAAACAGTATTGGAGAAAAAAAGGCCTTAAAGGACGTAAAATGCGGAAAATGATTTCAATTAAACATTTTTGTGCAACTTCATAGTTTTTAATATATAAATACACACACACACACACACACACACACACACACACACACACACACACACACACACACACACACACACACACACACACACACACACACACGCACATACACACACACATCTATATATATATATATATATATATATATATATATATATAAATTTTTTCACAAAAATAATTCCGATTAAATTCCTTCAAGTTTTCTTTCAATTTTTTATGAGTTGTCTTCACTTTTACATATTTTTTGTGTGTTTTTTTGTAAAAGATATGACAATCAACGGATCAAATTTTTATAATACAGTTAGAGTTGGCGGTAAAATACATTCGGACACTGGATGTATGACACAGCCAGGTTTTAAGAAATTGAATTTCTGCTACTTGGAAATCTGGCTCGCGTACCGCACAAGTTTAATGGCAACAATATCTATGCATTTATGCTCCTAGTTTTTTCGCCGAGCAGCCACTATAAATTATATAACTAATCAATGGCCTTAGTTGTGCATTAGTTGTTTCTAGGTAGTATCTGTAGTTTTTTTGTAGTTGTTCTTGATATCTTTTTGCCTAGTCAGATTAACGGCTAGTCTTATTAACTCTCTATTGAAAATAAGCTGAATCTATTTCATGCTGTCAGTTCAGAACCAATGGTTTAAGGTTTTAGGATGTGGATTCGATTTAATCAACTCTTCAGTTTTGTACTTTTTTGTTGTCTTTTTCTCCTCACCCTTAATCTCATTTGTTGACTCTCTACTGTCTTCTGGCCACTTTTTTTCCAATTTGTTGCATGCCTGTTTAAAAATAAATTTTATTTGCTCTCTCTTGATCCAAAATTGAATCTAATAGATGGATTTTATCAAATTGAATTTTCAAAGACCAGATAAATTTTGTAATCACTTTTTGTTCATTTGCCGGCTGTCGTTAATCATAGGTGTCACATTTTTAATTAGACGTAAAAAAATCTAGTCAAAAAATTATTTGATATACATCTGTTCAGATAACTTATATACAAATTTTTTTAGTGAACTCTTTATGAATTTTTTTTCAATTTTGTCTCGTTTTCATAGTTCCTTTGGTTGCCCTGTCTCTTGCACTTAGCCTTGTCAATGACGGGCCTCATTGTATTTCCAATGAAGATTGAATTAATCTATTTTGTGGCTTAATCTTATCTAATCTTTTCAAAAAACATTTGATTCCATGAAATTTTTTGGTAGGTATGTACATTTTGTAGCATTTTCATTGTCCTGTCACATACTTCTATTAAGGCTGAGTTTCGTTAACTTTTTAATTTAATTGATTGGAAAGTCAATCAAGTTATAAATTTTAAGTCGATATACACACACAGAAATATATTTTTATATATATATATATATATATATATATATATATATATAAAGATATATATCTCTATATATATATATATATATATATATGTTCCCAAAATCTAAAAGATATATGGTTTCATATAATTTCAGTCAATTTATGAGGTTTTGCTGTTTTGTAGTCTTTTCGATTTCTTGTCAAATACTTTTGATGATGGCGGCTGTCATCGCCTCACTAATGAGGCATAGAGTATCAATTTAATGATTTTTAATTTCGAACAATTTTAACAACTTTGACGCTATTTGTTTTTGAAATTTTTGTTGAAATTGATTTCTTCTCTTATTCCATCGTAGTTGTTTTACTTAATCGCGGAAAAAATGGGCCTTCAAGATATTCTAGTTCAAAGGGGCCTTCAAGATATTCTAGTTCAAAAAAAGATTAAATTGCCCCTAATTTCAGAAATTTTTCTAGATTTTTTTTAAAATTTTTTCTAAATTCTGTTGAGCTTTGCATTTTCGATGAAATAAATAGCAAATTGTTGACCTCAGGAAAAAAGAATGCTCAAACTCTGGATTAAAATTTGATTATTGTTTTAGTTTTTCAGACTCGTGTCTTTCTAATCAATGCAAAATTTACAGCAGCAGATTAGAGAATTTGTATATTTCATTGACGATAATTAATCTGTGCTTCAAATTTTCGATTTATGTCTAGCGCTCTAATAATGCTGTCTTTTCTGTACCTAGATTTTCGAAGTGATGTTTTTTACTTAAAAGGGTTATTGAGGAATGATAAAGGGCTTGCATGGTTTTTTTCATATTCATTGTTTGAGTTCTTCTCGGCTCAATCAATGACATGCTTTTTTGTATACATTCTCCAATAGACCGTAAAATTTGATAGTCCGACATTTATATGCTCAGCTTTTTTATCATTTTTTGCAATCTAATTGCATTATAAAAGTATAGATTTTTGCCGCTAGTTATTCTCTTGAAACTCAGGAAATTTTTTTGGTTTTCTTTTATTGCGAAGACTCACTGCTTTATTGAACATCGGCTATTATGTTTTGAGAGATTCGAAATATTAGGCATGAACTTAAATCACTGAGATGCCATTCGATTTATCTTGCGAGGATTTAATTGAAAAACTTTTACAACCGTAAAACGTTTGTTTTTTTTTCTGTACTCTTTTGTCTCGCAATTATTGCGTCATATAAATGGTCTTCGCCGAAAAGATGATAGCTGTGTCGAACATTTTTTGCCACGCAGAGAAGTTGAGTCGCCTTGTTGTTTTAATTTTAGGATAGCCAATCTGTAGTTAGTGTAAAATTGACTTATTCGTGATTTCGGTTCTGCCCGAAGGGCTCTCAACGTAACAGTGTTTGTTGTGAAGAGGTCAAATCTATTAACCACTTTTGAAACCCTAATTGTGTGATTTGTTCTTTTAACAACTCAATTAGACTTTTACTCTATAAGTAGACTTCATAAGCAATTTACATGTACAAAGTAAATTTTCGAGTCTTTCCCTCTAAAGCCCACTTTAGGTATATTTACTATGATGGGGGCTATAGGTTATCTGACCACTGAGCTCTGTTGGGGGCGGGGGGGGGGCTATAATGGGAAAGACGCCACTTTTCAAATGATCATTGTTTAAAATGTCAAAAAGTCATGCTCAATAAAAATCCGACAGTGACTAACAACGCCGCCTAATTTTCTCAAGGCTAAATTTTTTCACTTTGCTACCTTTCAAAATAACAGTGCGGCCATGGAAAGAAAAGGAAAGAGAAGAAATGAAAATTAAGTGCATTCTTTCGGGTAAATAAAAACAAAAATTTCACCTGAAAAAACAGCTTATATTTTTATTAAGTGAGCTATCGTGATACAAATATTTTTACGACTTTTAGTATATTTTCCTCATTTTTAGTATTTATGTACTATAAGATTGTGGGTGTGAACAGTCGTTAGCAAAAAAGCCTATCAGGGTCTTCTCAAAAGCAATTTATCATATTATTTGTCGCGTTTTGATGCATAAAGTAAGGAGGGGTGTAGTATAATTTGTCTCCATGGAAAATTTTATCAGGGTCGGGGGTGTTGCAAACCAGACTTTCACAGCATGTGTTCCCACGGATACCGTAAAAATT
Source organism: Convolutriloba macropyga (assembly GCF_964194025.1). Lineage (NCBI taxonomy): Eukaryota > Metazoa > Xenacoelomorpha > Acoela > Convolutidae > Convolutriloba > Convolutriloba macropyga. The sequence continues at coordinate 4,339,512 of NC_134476.1, forward strand.
AGGGAAAAGTTTTTCACGCCGTCACAGACACAAACAAAATCAATGACCTCAAGGCGAATTATTTCTCTTAATAATATGGGCTCACTAACTCTCATAACCTCTGTTTTACCAATATCAACGAAACAAGAAAGCCCGCCCTTTACAATTAGAACACACATTTATCAAGACAAACATTTTGGGTAGAAAGAGAAGAAAGATAAATTATTTATCAAAAATTCAAAATTTTGCATAGTTTTGACAATTTCGTTTCGCATAGACATTATTTGTACAGCATAATATAATGAAGAAAGCATGAAAGTTCAGATATTGGTTTTCATATACTGACCGCGACAATCCCTCCCCCCCCCCCCCCGCACCGTACAGAATATATAAGAATCGACCCCATCGCCTCCCCCCCCCCCCCGGCACACACACACACACACACACACACACACACACAAACCATCACTCCAACTACTACCCCCAGTATTGGATGGAAAAGTTCCAAAGATGGTGTGCAGTTTTTACGGAAAAAGATACATACGCATTATTGATTAGAGCAAGAATGCCTTCAGGCTATCAGAAACAGAGAGAGTTTTGTGTCTAATTGATCTCTTTGATTCTTTGGTGTGAGTGGTCTTTGCCACAAAGCGGGTTAAGAAACAAAATCGCCCAATTTTCCCCCAAAATGTCTCCCTTTTGATCAGACCATTTAGATCTAATCGAATCGTTTTTGATTTTGTTTCTTTTTCCTTAAACAAAAAGTTGCGCAATGAACTTTTTTACAATAAGCAACATTTAATTCTATACGATGAGTAATAACGCAAATGTTACACTCAATTTGTCCCCCCAAAATAATGCTTTTTTTATTTCTATCTTTCCCCAAAGTATTAATTTTTTCGGTAATAATTTCCCCAAAAGTTTTGTTTCATAAGTTGTATTCCACCCCAAAATATAGTTTTTTAATTTTTATTTCCGCCAAAATAATGCTTTTAAAAGATCAGTTTTCTTTTCGCCTTAAATAAAACGGAAAAAGTTTACAGCACAAAATTACTGATCAACTTTGCATAAAACGAACAAAACTTAAAAAAACAATTAATTTCTTATATTTTTATACTATTGAACTGGATAAAAAATTTTGTCTAAATAGTTATAATGACCCCAAAACCCAAATGGAACTAAAATTTAATATTATTTACAGTCCCGGTAATTTTCGGGGCCAAAGTTGCAAAAATGAAACTAGACTGCAAAATCTAATGGAAGAAACCTTGAAAAGGACCCCTCACTCGCCAACCCGCCGCCTCTGTCTTTCCCAGTAAACGGGGGCGAATTAATAAAGAATTCTGTCAAAGTTTCCGGCCCCTCGCAGGGTTTGAAAGAAAGCAAATTAAGTGTAATGCGGCGTGTGAAAACCTTTCTAGAAAAGGCAGACTTCTTAATCAATAAACAACCAACATTTTATATCCTTTCAGGGTCGAATTAAATTAACACAAAAATTGGGGGGATCACGGTAGCCTTGGTCGTTTTGAGGTCATTCTAAGAGCGGGGCATAAGACAAAAATTAAAGTTCAATTCACCATGAATAATGTTACATACGTGAAAAATTAACTTTGAGCAAATTAGTTTGTTTGTAAACACGCAGAGGCGATAAGCTGACTTGTTAGTAAAGTCTAGACTAGTTATTTTGTTATGACATTTAAATGTCTAGAGTGAAATTGTCCATTTTTGAATTATCGTCAACGTTTTTGATCGCAAATCACCCAATCATAATTACATGTTTATATTGTCTTAGGGCGGTACAAGCTAAACAAGTTTCTAGCTGAAAATATAACTTTAAAAAATTTAAAGTTTAAAATTTTTGCTAAAAAGTGATTTTTTTAAATATTTCATTTTTTTATTATGGTTTTTATAGAAAGCAAGTTTTGTCGTCATTTAGAATGAAAATTTTCAAAGAAATTAGGTGGAATAAATATTTACCTTAGTGATTATAGGCGCCGCTTTTTGTAAAACTGGCGAAGGCCGAAGTAAAACGAAATAGTACAATATTCGTGATGCTCTAATTTTAACCAAATTACTTCAACTCCATATTTTAGCATCCTGTTTTCTCATTGCTGTATTATTATTTCACCCCGCACCCCCCCCCCCCCCCCCCCCCAAAAAAAAAAACAATTTTTCCCAAATTCTGAGATAATATTATTTTGGGTTTTAAATCCTAATTTCTTCACCCAGGCCCTGAGAATCCCATATTTTGAGTGTTAGTCAACTAAAAAATTAAATAAAAGTGAAATGAAAGAATTTAAATAACAGCGGAGAAATTAGTCGCGGTGATGAATTCGGACAATTATTATTGAAGGTAAACCAGTGAAACGACACGCTATATATCTTTTGAAATTCTTGGTTTTCGCTGTGCAAAATTTGAATAGCTCATCTATTCTCCGGTTTCGTAACCTTTTCAACCGCCTCTCTCAAACACGCGCACACTCACAAACACAAACACATTCTCTCCAACACACACACACACACACACACACACACACACACAAACGCCAAAATGAAAACACAAAATAATCAAGTTTAAAATTTTTGAATACTGCATAACCACTTTCGTTTTTTAATCAGTAACGTGCTAAACAAGAGACACCCTTGTACAATAATTTGTTCATACTTGCTAACTGAAAAAAATATCCTTAAAACAGTTTTTTAAACAGACTTTTTTTGATTAATGGAAATTAAAAAAGAGTCATTAGTTTTTTTTCATTATCAGCAGATTAAAGAAAGATTTAAAGAAGCGAGGCAAAAAAACGAAACAGATGAACTCAGGTTTAGACCTCACCTTATGAGACGGTGTTTAAAGTGGTAGCAAAATACCATACTCGAAAAAAGTTATAAACACATCATGCACTTATAAAAGGGGTATAAGAAGACGATGCTGGTATACCGAAAGTGTGTATAGTTGTATTAAAAACCTTACCTTTATAAGAAGTGGTATGAAAAGAATATGCTTGTTCAAAAACTGTTTTGAAAGCCAATTCTCGTATAAAAAAGGTATGAAAAGACAACGCTCATATTAAAAAAAGGTATGAGAGACCACAAAAAAGCTCACATAAAAAGTGGTAAAAAAGACCCTGCTTGTATACCAAGTGTGTGTATATGGGTATCAAAATGCCGTGCTTGTATGAAAAGTGGCATGAAAAGACGATGACTGTAAAAGAAACGGTATGAAAATTCTTGTTCGTATACCAAGCGTGTTTACAGTGGTATCAAAAAACAATTTTTGTTTGACAAGTGCTATGAAAAGAATTTGCTCGTTCAAAAAATGGTGTGAAAAACAATGGCCTTATACAAAGTAGTATGAAAAGACAAGGCTCGTATAAAAAGTGTTATAAAAAGACGATGCTCGTATAAAAAAGGTTTGAGAAGACTATTCTTGGATAGAAAGTAGTATGCTTGGATACAAAGACCATGCTTATACATAAAGTGGCATGGAAAGACGATGCTCGTATAAAAGTGGTATGAGAAATCATTCTCGTATACCAAGCGTGTGTATATTGGTATCAAAAAGCCATACTTGTATGAGAAGTGGTATGAAAAGAATATGCTCGTTTAAAAAGTGGTGTGAAAAACCATGCCCGTATAAAGTGATATGAATAGACAATGCTCGTATAAAAAATGTTTTAAAAAGACCATGCTCGTATAAAACGATGTACAAAAAACCGTTCTCAAACCAAATAAGCTATGAATTGATTTAGCTCAACTTTAGCGAACAACTGGACGCGAGTGCGACCCAATTTTTTCACACTGTACTTTGGCTCGACCTAAGATTTCAAGCACTCCACTTTTATTTGACTCAAATTTTTTTCATTGGAATTTTGCTGGGCCCAAAATTTCATGCTCTGTAGAGAGGAATTAGAGAGATAAATGTGTTTTACAAGTCGAAAGTTGTGAGAAAAGCAATGTCTTACGAAAATTATTACAGAATAGAACCGGAAAATTTTTATAAATAAAGAATTATTTGTTTCAGGCCTGAACTTTGTGTTTTTTGCAAACGCGGCTGCCAAACTGTCATGTGTGTACAACTGCAGCATGTTTTGGGCCTCTACAAGAATGGGACGCCAAAGAGATGTCACCAATTCCGCCAGGGTAAGTGGAATTCACGCCGCATTCCACCCATTCCACTACATTTATTCACCGGTGGACTCAAAGCAACATTTCCCTGTTGTCGCCGGAATTATTTAAAACCAAAATTATTAATAATCTAGTCGACTAGCGATTTTTTCACGCTGTTAATAGTTAGTTAAAATATTTGTTGTTCTATTTAATTGTAGAAATGTGATATTAGGTTTGGTCGAGGAGATAAATGTCATTTAAGGTCTTATAAATGCAAAAATTGATCGGCATGACCATATTCCGATGGCCGAACGATTAAAGTTTTGTAAAAAAAAAGTTATTGGACTTTGATCAAAAGATAATCGCAAGAACAGCATTAAAAATTGATGCAAAAAATTTCGGCTCTTTTCTGTTATTATGACTAAAATAACGGATCTCTAAGGACCAAAGAGAACATATTTGGGGGAATATTTGCAAATAGACTGGCTATATAAGGCTGGGGGGGGATAACAGAAAAGAGCCAAAATTTCACCCAAATTGTAAACTAAAACGTGTAATAACAGTTTAATACTTATTTAAGTTATATTGGTATAATTAATATTGTTTATTAATCAGGGGGGCCTTCGCATTCAAATGCCTCTGATAATCATTTTGCCTATGAGCATTGCTGCAAAGGTAAGGAAACAAATAAACAAACAAACAAACAAACAACCACAATATTTTCCTGCCATCTTTCTCTCACAAATAAACTTGAGCCTAATCAACTTTTAACCTCCTCACGAAATTTAACCACTGCTCTTTATGGCGTTCCGGGCAAGTTACTGTAAATCAAGCAAATTTTTGCAAACATCTCAATTTTGGGAAGTCATATATTGTCTTTTATGACTATCAAAAATTTCGGCGGATCGTTTCCGTTTGTGTGCCCCCCCCCCCCCCCCCCCCAGCTTAGTGGGTGCATATTATTTGCACCCCACCCCCCCCCCCAGACGCACATGCAATATTTTTACATAATGAGTTACTATGTAAAGACACGTGCTTTGTTACGGGGGGGGGGGGGGGGGGCGTACTGGGGGCATCCTAGCCGTCAATCTAGCCCGAAAAATTATTTGACTACACGTCTTGTTAACTCAGAATTCTCGAAAAAATTTTTTCAGATTGTATTTATGATTTGGGGGTGTAATTCAGTTTCCGGTCAGCTGCTGCCCATAAGTTTCCCTATTTTTATTTATGATTTCAAAATATTCTCAATTTTGTCCAGAAAAGGAGAATTTTATCTCTGTTCTGACAAACTTTTACCGGATCTATTCTGCTCCCCCCCCCCCCCCCACTGTTTTTATGACCCCCAGTTACAAATCATATGTTGTTATACAGCACGTTACCATGTAAGAATATAGCTCGTGCGATTGGGGGTCATAAAAGATTTATGCTCACTAAGCTTGGGGGGGGGGGGGGGACAGAATAGATCCCTTTTGCCAAGCAGCACATTTTATTGCAGGAGTCATTAAAAAATGTGGGGGCCGATCACATATTTTTTTAAAGACGAAAGCAACGATATTAGTAACTTGCCCGGCGACTCCTCAAACACGAAACCCACCTCAACTTAGCTACTGTAACTCTGCCTTTCTCTCACAGCGTGATTGATTTGAGCACTTTGGAAAACTTAAAATCTTTAACCTCAAACTTATAAATCTCTACCTAACTTCCATAGATAGACGATTATTTAATTCGACCATCTTTGAACAGCTGTTACAAAAACTATGAGAGTGTGTTTAGTGTAGCTTGGTGTTTTCATACTAAAAACTTCTTATCCAGACATTTTTTGACAACGTCTTTCCAACTCCAACAACCCCCCCCCGTCCACCCCCGTCCACCCCCTCCCCCTTCCCCCCGTCCGCCCTCCGTCCACCCCCCCCCCCCGAAAGACCAACTATTCAGTATTCAAAGTTGAAATTTATATATGGTGCAATTTGATACCTGCACTTTTAAAAAAGTCAAAATAACTAATTAAAAATTTAAAATAACTAATTTTGCCTCTTAAAGAAGTTAGAAGATATTATCAAAAAAAGCTATTCATGGCCATCGTTACACATTTTCCCACTATCAATCGAAGAAGTTTTTCCTAATCTTGTATTATCGAATGGAGGCACTTTTAAATTTATGTTTGTATTACAGCCGCAAACAGATACAGTGTCTATTCTAATTTAATACTTTTTTCCTAATTATTATATTGTAGTCCCACAAAAAAAACATAGCACAGCGCCCCTGATTTTAGGCAAAGCTAATCAAGCAAGGCTATGTATATGTTAGAACAAAATCTTAGTCGACCGAGGTACATAGTGACCTTACAGGAATGCGCTTCCGCCCCAGTGCTGGGCACGAGGACCGAAGGGGACTAAGATTTTGTTCCAACCTATTTAGAGAACCAAAGGGTACGAAAGTGTTGAATTTTCATTTGACATTGGAGTCAAAAGTATAATTTCGCAGATTCGTGAAAGAAAAGTTTTCTTCTTAATAAAATACATCAGTTCAAAATTACATCATATACATCAGTTCTGTCTCCAATAGCGCAGCAGTCGATTATTTATAGTTTGATTCAATTGTCAATAGTTAGATTGCTTAGTTTGAAAGACTGAATTTTTTCCTAAATATAGTCTCCTCGTTTAAACACATTATTCCCTAAACGCGCTGGTTTTCACGTCCTAATTTTATAACAAAAATACTCATTGATCTATTAGAAAAGAATTTTTTGATTGATTTGTTTTTCCCAATTTCAGTTTTTTTTTCAAAAAGTTACTAGAAATAGTTTCTGATCATACCTTGAGAAGTAGACATCTCTAGGTAAAACTTTCCCGACTCGTTCTGATGAACAAAAGAAATCATTTTTTGAAGTAAATTTTTAAACTAAAACTTTTACATGCGAAAACATACTTTTTTTTTAACTTTTACATGCGAAAACATACTTTTTTTTTGTACATATATACATTCATACATACATTTGTTCATATAATGAAAACAAAACAAAAAGATTAAAATATTACACCAAGTTTTTGAGAAACAGAAATCGTCAACCCTGATTTAAAAAATTACTATTGCTGGAGAAGGTCAGTCATTTTTTTTCATTTTGAACGTCAAAAACTATTGATCGGGGAGATTATTATGTTTTTCTTATCACTCCTCCAAATTTTCCAAATTAAATCATTAAAATTACATTTCCTTCTAAAGCAGACAGTTAAGAATGCGGAACTAATCCACGGTCAAGTTGCACAGTTTTTTTACCCCCACAGTAGTCACAACCTCATTATTTTTTTGAAAGAAAAAAAATTTCTTATTTTTTTTTTCATAGCAATTGTTTTCCAGTTAACCTGAGTCATGATTGCTTTTATTTTACGCTAGAAGAGAATGAAAATTAACCTCCAAATTTTCCCTTTTGCAGTCAACTTAAATCTGAGCTGCTGAGAAAATTGTTGTCTCAATTTCAAGAGCAATATAACAATTGCGAATTCTTATTAAATTTTTATACACGAATAAGAAATTAATCCGCCCAGCGCGCTTGTTGAAATAAATTACCCGAAAAAGAGATGATATGCTTTCCCCCAATACGTGAACCGATTATGAACAAAAACCCAGTTGAGAACATAGTCCCTCCCTCACTAAAGAGTATCGAGAAGACAAAAACCTTGAAAAGATAATATTCCCTAATTAAGTTCACGTTCCTGAGTGCCTCAATATTTTCCCCTTTTCCTCATTCTTATCCTTAATAGTTAGTTTGAACCAAAATCTCTTATGCGGTCAACAAGGAAAGCTTAGAGTGTAATTTGGATAACAGTAGGATTGACTTTAGTTTATTACACAAATTAGCCTGGATTTTTCCACGGCAATCTTGTTTTTAAAAAGGAAAAGTTTGCAAATATTGCGAATAATGGAAAATTGTTCTAACATGTTTAGCAATATCCCCTACCCCCCCCCCCCCCCGCCGTTCAATCGTTACACGTGCATTTTATGGCCCCAAGTTAAAGTTCTATGTTGTATGTTGTAATATATATCACCACCTTTGTGTAAAGAAAGGGTGGATAAAGAAAGACTGGACTGCTACTATATCACGTTGCTATATGTAAAATAATATCAGGTACAGGTACACAGCTGATGGCATGAAAATCAGATTCTTCTGAGATTTTTGGGCTTTCCCAAAACACCGCCGCCCCCCCCCCCTCCCTCCCTCCCCCCGCCCCAAAAAAGTAATAGCCTCCCATTTTGGTATAATTACGATAATGGGGATGGGGGATATATACTTCCCCCCAATCCAATTATGAGGGGCCCGATTTTCTATGAGGGGGTTTCTGGGGGGTGGGGGGGGGAGGGGTTGGATTAGATCTAGGAAAACTACCGAAAAAAAATAAACACTTTATGTGGATCTGAGAAGTGTACAATTTTGATCAATGAATTATTTTTTCCGGATCCAATTTTTTTCATTACAAGCAGCGATCAATTGACCAATTTCCATTTGAAAGACTGCAAAAAGCGAGCCTTTTTACAAGGTCAAGTAGAACGTCTTGAAATTGGTTCGCAATTTAATCTACATAAAATTTGATATTTATATGGTCATTAAAAATGCAATAGAAATAGACTGTGCATTTTATATTATGTTTCAGTTGTTAATATTAATGGCCGATATCGGGGAGGTTAATGTTTTCAGCAAATTGCAAAACTGGGCTGTCTTCGATTATTTCAAGGTCAAATGCTCAAAATTTTAGCATGATGGCCAGGTTTTGAAAGCATGCACAAACATCATTGCAAAAAAATCAGTAAGATAAACAATGACAGCTACAAACTCGTATACTAAATTATTGTGGTTTTCAAAGGACTTTTTTCTCCCTAGTTTTTTTTCTGATTTCACTCAATTTCGAAGCTAGAGCCAAACTCTTTGTTGCCAGTCACCGGATATTGGATAAGAATGAAAAGAACAGTTGTTGAACTCCCCCAGTTTGTCCCACTATTTTGTATTTTCCCACAAATTTGTCTACCAGTCGGGTTTTCACGGATATCTTAAAACCAAAGAAAAATTAATTTGAAATATTATTTTTTCAATAAAAAAATTAAAAGGGAACGGTTCTCATCTAAGAAGAAAAACAAAACGAAAACTTACAAATCCTTCAATTTCAGCCCACAAAATTTAATTAAATTCGTTTTTAAGGAAGGGGCGATATGAGCACCCTAGCAACTAATTCGAATTAAACAGAAAAAAAATACGTTTATATATTTCAAACTTTTAGAAAATTAATAAATGGAAAGTTGGTAACATCAACAACCATAAGAACCGGAAAGCAACACATCAAACGTCCTTTAAAATCTTAATGCCCATTTAAACCCACCAATGCCACACGGCTTTAGACATCAATTTATAACCGTGACCTTACACACGAAAACCATTTGCATCAAAAATGTCAACCAGAATAAACTTTCTAACACAGTTCTTATTGTCATCATGGCTCGGCTCTCACGGCGGCTTTAAGCTCTGTCAAAGATGTGTTATCTGGAGTATAATAACAACAATAATTTACTAGCGAAAACAAAACAGGATTTACCCTAGGTGGTGTACTCCCGCTGTACTAATCAACATCTCCATGAGCGAATTAACTTTAACTCCGTTGAACACCTGCCTTACTCTCAATGCAGTGTACGCAAAATTATTTACTTTCAACGTACAGGTAAAAAAAACTCTGGTAATAAAAATCAACATGCCTAAAACATTCGCACAATTGTCTCAGATTAACACGTTAGGGGGTCTATTCAGGTTCAACTACTGTGAAAAGGGACCAGTACTGGATTCGAACCAGCATCTCCTACTTGCAAGCCTAATGTGCTACCCATTTACACCAACTGGTCTTAAGCTCTCGAACTTGGGCATCTCTTATAACCCGTTCTCACGTTCTTTCTTGTTCCTCAGGGCTTCATTTCTCTAGCTACGTATACGTTGAACAAGTAGAGCTTCTTGTCAAGCTATGTGAAGCTTATCTTCGGTTTCTCAATTTCTGATTAACACTACACACGAACTGCTGAAAAGTGAAATGTAATGTACCTTTGGTCTTGTTTTCTAAAGCATGCATTGTTTTGGAGAACACATGAAAACATCAGGAGAGGAATCAGAGAACGTAATAGTGTGTTGCAAAAAAACTTATTGTCAACAATTGGAGTCGCTCAAGAAAAGTCATTTCAACGTCTACACAAAGCTAATTGTTGTAATGTCTTGAACAATTGTCCCATTTATAGGCCTCCACTTGATCAGTAAAACTCTTTGAACAAAATTTTAGTCTCAACAAGAACAAGGTTCTCTTCTCTGTTACGGGCAGTGTAGAATTGTCTCATTTTAATGATCGTTTTATACTGTACATGAAAAATTACACCGAGTTTATTGTCAAAGTTAATAATCGCCAATAGTTTTTTCTTGCCACTAATTCAATCTTCAACATCAGTTTCAGTCCCGTATAGCCAACCTTATATGATACCTAAAGGAAACGTACCAACAATAACAATTGAGGAAAGTAGCAACAATAACAATTGAGTAACAAAAAAAGAAGAGCTCACATATGACGTATATCACATCATTAAAAAGCAGCATAGACCCTGCAGACCTCAATATCAATTATTTGTTATCGGCAAACTGGCATCAACTATCATCTTTGCAACCCAGACACATCGGATAAATTATCCCAGCCTCCTAGCTTTTTTAACTGGAATTTGACATGCCGTCTTTAGATCCTAACCCATATACTACTGGTCACCCAACAAGTCGTTGATAAAGAAATTCTGTAGAATCAGACAGGCTGTGGACTGTTGTGGACAGGCAATCACTTAGAGCAATCTTCTGTTTTAATCTCTTTATCTCCTCTTCTAAAATAGAATTACAGTGTGACATGATGAGAATGCCATTTTCTACTCACCCATAGAGAAGGCACAAATTGTTGGTGGTAAAAAAAAGCCAACCAATTTTTTCTAATTCAACGAAATTGGAATTTGAATTGAAACCTTTTCTGAAAATGAGCCTCTTTCTGGTTGTATTTGTATGTGTACGAAATCCAATCCGCCAACTATCAATTTTGGTAATACTCGTTGTGATGAAAAACGAGAGACACAAATTTGCGATTTTCGCATTGCGTTTTCACATTCTTTTTTTTTTATTTCTTTCGCAATCCTGGATTTTTTTTTCAAAATCTTGATGATAATTTGATAGCAGAACAAAGCAACACATTATTCATGGTCTGAAGCATAAAAAACTCGTTTGTTATTTCAAGAAAAAGACAATAATTTGCTACACATTTTTTGAGGGCAGTTATAAAAAAATCTTTTGATCTTCAAGCTTGAGGCTTGATTTTCAAGCTTTTCCGCCCCCTATCACGTTTACTTTAGGTAATAATAATTGATTTTCAACTGAGTTTCCTTAAAACACAGCAGCGAAAATACTGGATCTCTTACATTTATGCTCCCAGCTTAGTGGGCACATAGTATTTGCACCCTCCAGACGCACGTGTCATATTTTCACGTAATGATTTATTATGCAATTGCACGTGCTCTGTATTTGGGGGGGGGGGGGGGTTGGGGTGCATAACGTACGGATGGGGGAGGCAAAACGGAAAAAATCCAACTACTTTTACCATGCTACTCTACAGCCGCTAAAAACAATACTTAAAAACACGCACGTATATATTTTGAAAAGTCTGCAGTGCCACAAGCTACAATGGCAGAACTTCCCATAAACATAGTCAGACGCTGACTTCCATGGACTTTTGGCATTTTTAAAACTTGCAAGCTGCGCGTTTTTAATCAAAATTACGTGACACTGCAGAATTCGAATTCTGGGTCTTCATTCTGGCTCAACATCTCGAACCACTAGTGCCACAAATCTTCGGTGATCCAAAGTCACCTAACCATTGCAAGCTTACAAAGCAGACTGTGAAATATTTTGGATCTATTCTGTTTGCCCCCCCCCCCCCCCCAAGGGGGCGTAAAAATATAAACCCACTAAACTGTTGGGCCAGAACAGAGTAGATCGAAAATTCTATAATGGTCTGTGATGCTCGCTTCTTTCCGAATTGGTGAAGCGTTTCTATTTATTAAGCAACAGCGCTGGAAAATGATGAAGGTCAATTAGTCTGCTCTTCATTCTGAAAGACTTTTGACCTAAATCTATTACGTCATCGGTCTCTAGCGACTTCATTGACCTCAAATTTCTACCCGGGCAACCCATGTACGTCAACCCGTGCAACCCATTGTTGAAATGAAGAACATTTAATTTCAGCAATTAACCACAATGAACAACATGAGCTATTATTGTTTACAGAAGTGTAAAAACTATTAAAATAAAGCTAGAGTTATTATAGAAAAAAATTGTCTACAGAAAATACAGGGTGCGTGCGTTCAAAATTGAAGCCCTTAATGAAAAACAACTAATTCTGATTTAAACTTTTTACAGCCTACGGTAATAAATGGGTGCTTGAAAGTGTAACTTTGTGACCTTTGAACCCTCCTATCATTTCTGTGTTTGTAATCTTTCCTTTCCAGTAAATTGGGCCCTGGCTTCCTTGCTGCAGTACACCCGCATTTCTCTCTGCCCAGATTATGCTGCTATAACTAATGTGAAACTTGGTACATTGATACTTTATTATTGATGGTTAGAAGACACGCACCGAGTATATGAATTTTGAGGCTGTATAAAATATATATATATATATATATATATATATATATATATATATATATATATATAGATATATATATATATATATATATATATATATATATATATAAATAATGTGCATATCATATTTATGTGTGGGTGTGTGTGTGTGTGTGTGCATTGTATGTATACATACCAACAAGATACATAAACAGGTATAGTTTCGAGACAATTTTTCAAATTTTCCTGCAAAAATCCTAATTTACCCTCAATTTTTAGGTTTTGCCTCACCTAAACTTACCTTAACGGCACTGATAATTTTTACTTACTTATGTATACCTCTGAATTATCATTGTTTAGAGAATTGTTAAATTCATTAAATTTTAAACCTAGCTCCAGTAACGACAAAGCTCTAATGGCAAGTTTAACCTGAGCTAAACTTTAACGGAAATTTACCATAACATTATTTAGAGCGTACATTAAAGCGCCAAAAAATAAATTCGATGGTAAGTCAAAATAAGCGTTCAGTGTGAGTCGATTCCTGTTATTTTAGGAAATTTCTGTCGTAAGTGTTTTCATGAAAACTGAACAATATACGGAAAATGAGATGCTAATATCCATAAATTGTTGTCACAAGTTAGTTTTATTTGTTTATCGGGTGACTTAAATTGTCATGATCTGTTTGTGAAAAGATTTCTGATCATTTTGATTCAGTGTGAACATTATAACAAACTGTTTTCGCTTTCGTAGCAAACAGCATGCGTCTGCACTGTCGATACGTTTCAAGATCAGATACTTCTAATTCCTTGTTTTGTGACGTAAATCTGTGCAAAAATAAGGCTTAAATTAAATAGTTCTTTGCTGGTAATTTTTTAAGGGGGATGGGGTATCAGGCGAAAGCTCGATTAAGAGGAACACAATTTTTGTAGCCGTTAGGTAAAAATTTTAGCCTCAAGTTGTGTGGAAAAGAGGCGGATATCAATAAAAATTCAAAATCCATCTGAGGCTATAAAGAACTCAAATGTCCATGAAAATAGTCTCTACATAAAAACAGCTTGCAAAAACCAAATCAATATTTTAATATCGAGCTTTTTAGTAGAAGACTATCTAGCAGTTATTGCAACATTTTTCTCGATTTTTCCTCAGCTCATAGTTCCTAGCTAATTAGAATAAAGCAACGATTTTTAAATTTGATTTAACTCTCTCCCCGGTTTTTCGCCAAAAATCGTTTTTGTCTCGGGTTGTATATGCGATGTAATCGCTCAAAGAAAAGCATCGCGTTTCGTTAACGCATTTTTGTTGAGACAATTGTTAGGGACTTTTGAGCTGTTTAAAGCGTACAGTAGATCCTGAAGTACCGTCTTAAAGTCACTTAATTGGTTTTTACCTATTATCCTCCAAAAGTTAGTAGAAGATTTTCGTTTAGAGAGTATAAACTTGGTTTGGCCCAATTGAATTTCCGCCTAATATCATAAACCTTTTAAAACTTCATTGAATTCAGGAAAATCTTCGTTCAGCCAGTTCCCTTTTGTTTTTGTTCCATAACCTTTACCGAGGCGCAAAAAGTAATATTCTTTTGTAAAACTGATCGATTTTCATTAGAAAAAATAACAATCTTCAGTAACGATAGAAAAAATCATAAGGTTGAAATTGACGATTGTTTCCACAAAATTCCAGAAGTAGCTTAAATTCATTCTAGCCGCGGCGTTTCATGTTCTATGCTTGGAACACCTATACAAAAACAATTTGGACACACTTCCTGTAAAAAATTTGTTTCGTAATTGGATTGCAAAGGGCTGCATACTTTAAAAAAATCAAATTAAAAAACCTTACTGAACTTACAGATTGATTTTTAGGATATCAGGTCTTCAAACTCATTTTTGTTTTTTTTTCATTAATTAAAAAGGCCAGTTTCAATTTTTGTATCATTATTTGATTCATTAATTTAAAAATTATACGCAGACTTGTGAATTGCTGTTGAGTAATTTTAGTTTTCTTAGCAATTGAGCTCCTAAAATTTTGCATGCGAGATAGGGTTTTATTAGAAAATAATTCTGGATAGTACAAAGTAGTGGATTAATCCAATTTTTCTTTAATCATTTATCTTTGGTACCTCAAAGGTCAATGCAATATATCCAATCCCTTTTTTTCAAGCTTGAAAAGACTCTGTTTTTTGTTCATATTGGTTTGAAAATTATTTAAATTGGTTTAAAAAAATTGAAGGGGAGTTTACAAAAATAATAGTGTGAAACTGAGATATCAACACTTGCAAACAAAATAGACTTATCCAGAGTTAATAAAACTAACTTTTGTTCAATATTTTTTGGACATTAGGTTATAATAAGTCATTTCTGACAGAACTACTGGCAAATATAAGCAACAATCTTCATCATATTATTTTGTGTTTCTAGCCAATTATTTGCCACGAAATTGCAATTTTCGAATTTTAAATTAATTTTAAATTATTTCCAATTGACGAAAAAAAAATAGGAAAATAGAAATTTCAAAACTTACTACCTAGTTATGACGCCACAATGGTTTTGTTTTTAAGAGGATTTAACGTTTTTAGAGGTGTTCAAAACAATTGCGTATACTATTTTTGTTAAAATTTGATGAACTGATCAAATACTGTTAGAACCGGTCAAATATAAATTTTTCAAAGAAAAAAGAACTTTTAACTGTCGTAATCCTATAATGCACATTTTAATCAAGAGGAAAAAACAGGTTAGTTATACAGCGGTGACTTTTGCTTAAATGTGCTGACATAGAGCCTAAGCGGAATCAATTCCAATGACAACTTACCCAATGCTCTTTGATCTTTTCATTCAGTTATCCGATGTTCGTCTGAGATAGTTTCATATCACGTCCCACGAGCCATTTAATTATATTGTCGGCTAAATTTTTGTTCTGGTATTTTTAACAATAGGTTAATGAAAGTTGGCATTGGGTAAAATTGAATTGGGTAAATTGTCCTGACACCCTCCTCCTCTAATTATTAGTACAGTAAATCGGATTTCACTTATAATTTGCTCAAACTTATAGAAGCTAATTTAGATGTGGTGACTATAATGCTTGACCGCCGAATTTTTCCCATTGAGCTTTTGCTAAAATTTTATGTTCAAAAGTGTTGTAAATGCCTTGTTTAACCCGTAATTGACTTTTTTTTTGAAAATTTGAGTGAATTGTATGTTCTTGGAGTTTTTACCATTATCGCCACCCCCTCATAAAAATATATCCCGGAAACTAGGAGTAAACTTGCTATGCTGCGGATTTTGGGTTCTAGTCTTTCGCTTAGCCGGGGAGGAGTTCTATTTTGGTAAAGCTCCTAAAAACCAAATATAAGTACACAAGCAGTTAATTTTTATTATTTGTGGCTAATTTGACAAACTTTGTTTTTAGAGTAACAACCGCAGCAAAAAAGATGACAACTCATCGTCCGCTAGCAACCCCGTGAGTCGTTTCAAAAGCAGCGCCAAGTCGGGGGGTCCGTCCTCGGCACGACTCAAACTAAGTGACCGAACGAACACGACAGACGGCAGCAAAGTTGCAGTCGTGAACGCAATCAGCGCTCGTGACGTCAACAGTGACCCGGGATGTACTTTAAATAACAAAGACTCGTCCGGACATGACGGCGAAAGGAGCAATCGCGAAAAGTTTAAAAAAGCGAGACGGAGTTTGAAATCTTTTAAAAAGAAAGGCTCCAAAAAAGAGAAGACGGCGACAGCTGTTGTGGTTGCTAACTTTGCTTCCAGTGAGCTTACGGAAAAACAAGTGACAGAGAAACAGACACAAACTAGCACCCTTAAACTGGAAATACACACCCCGCCAAATTTGGACGCGAACGCCCACTCAAGTACAGTATAGCTTCAACCTTCCGAAATTTCAAATAAATTATCAATTAAACTTCTCGAAAAAAATTCAAAATTTTTAAATCACAATAAACAATTTTTAAATTATTTCTGCAAAATTTCAACAGCAACTGTTTCCTCTCTTAGAGAAATTTTTTCTCGCCAATTTTGTTTTTAAGGATAGCCTAACGCAAGATTTTGTGTACTTAGCGAAAATTTTGCTAGGTGGTGGCGATTCTATTTCTTTTGAACCCGATCCTGTGACCCCCGTATTTTAACATTAAATCTTTTCACCCAGAAGAAATTTCACCCCAAAACCCTTATCCCCAAATCCTACACATCTTTAATTTCAAGCATTAACCCCCTAAGATCTTAGATAAAAATCGATCTTAGAAAGAATATCATTGATAAAAGTGGGTTGGGGAGGGGGTTTGGGGGGGGTTCTACTTCTTTTCACCCCGATTCATTTAACCCCGCATATTTTAACCCCGTATCTTTTAACCCCTCTATCATTTAACCCCTATATCATTTCATCCCGCTGATTAGGTGTCGATATTAAAGGCATGTTTTTTCATAATTAAGCGGATAAATTAATCCCACGTTCGGTTGTGATAGTTTCATATCAAGTCCCACGGGCCGCTGAGGCATGGCCATGGCCCGCGAGGCATGGCCAAATGATTATATTGCTAATTTAATTGTCCTTATTTTATAGAAAGATTAAAATCGGGGTGAAATGATAGAGGGGTTAAATGATACAGGGGTGAATAAATCGGGGGTTAAATGATAGGGGGTTAAATAAATAGGGGTGAAAAAACGGGACACCTGGGGGGGGGGGGGGGTGGTTGAGGAAACAGACAATTCATGGCCAATTAATTTGATATTTTTGTCAAAGTGAATTAATGTGTCACTAACGCAATTTAAGCAAGAAAATGATTAAAGTTCTATAGTGCCAATAAAATATGCCAACACATTTTGTGTAATTATTTTTTTGCCGAAAAAAATTGAAGAGAAAGAATTATAATGTTGATAAAAAAGATATAAATATGTTAATGTTGCAATTTATGAATTTGATTTAATTTTTATCAGAATAGATTTGAAGGATCTTTTGAATATTAAATCTGATACAACAAAGTCATTCTAATTTTCGTGAAAAGTGTTACGAAACTAAATAGCCCTTTTCATAAGGGGCCAAACATTATTTGAGGAAGTGGCGGTTGGAGGGGGGGGGGGGGGAGGGGGGTTGTGCTTAAATTTCTACTATGTAAGACGGGGGGCAGCGGAAAAGATCCTTGGTTTGTTGGTTGTCAGCTAAACCTCTTGTCGGTCAATTCGACGACTGCCAGTGGTTTGTAGTGACATCGTTTGTTTATTCGGTGGCAGTCAAGATCTTCTCCGTTTGTGCCCCCCCCCCCCCCCCAGTTGCAGAGCACGTGCCATTACATAGTAAATCATTATGTAAAAATATGGCACGTGCGTCTGGGGGTGCAAATAATATGCACCCGCTAAGCTTGGGGGGGGGGGGGCACAAACGGAAAAGATCCGGACTTTTACAAATAGAAATTTTTGAAAGAAAGCTGGCAGTTAATTTGTCAATCAATAATTTTTTTTATTTAAAAAAAGCATTTTATTGTCCACCGAAAGATCCGTCAAAATGTATTTCGATCCACTGAACATATCGTCGCTGAAAGTATATCCTTGTTTTGTGTTTTAATGTAAATTGATGTTTAATTAGAAGAAGGCCCAAATGGCCGACAGAAACCCAATCGATGTCATATTTGCTGTGTTGCACCAAAATGCTCTGAATTGTTCTGTGATTTATCAAATATTTCACCGTTGATGTTCAATTTATTGATGTTAATTTAGTGTTCTATCCGAATAGTTTTTTTAGGTTTTTACCAATAAAGCCCCCCAACGAAATTATCGTAAAAGTAGCTCAAAATAGCGTTAAAGTTTTTTTGGGTCACATAATGGTCAGATTTGAAAACAGTCAAGCCTGTCAATGTTCCCCTTACATTTTGCATTTGGTTTGCTCTATTTCAATTTTGTTTTTTAGTTTTGTTAACTTGCTAACCCATTTCGGGTGGTGGTGTTCTCGGTTTTTGTTAACATATCATTATAGTTGGTACCCTAAAATGTGGTAAAAAATTGCCGCTATTACCCTAAAAAATTTTTGTCGGTTTCATAAATTCTTGCATTAAATTCAGTTAAATCAATGTGTTCTTTTTTACTGTTGTTCTGACCTAATTGATAGGTGCCCTGTTAATGCATTTGATTTTAAGATAAAAACAAACAAAACCCAATTTGAGAGCTCTATGAAAGTTTCTCAATCAGATAACATAAACTGATTGCACAATTTTTATATGTTCCATTTTTTAGACATTAAATACAAATCTTTCTAATGCATTATTTTCGCTAATTCACCTATAACAGACAGCTAGCTAACTCGTGAAACTGAGAAAAAATATTTCTGATCTTTTTGAAAATTTTGAAACTTGTTTTGAAACTCGCTTAGCAGTTGAAAATTAAAGCTATTTTCTCAAAAAATATCCGAGGCTGCCAAACAGATTTTTAAATTTGTAAAATTCCCAAGAAACGTAAAGGAGTGTCACAATAAAATTTTCCAGTTTACAGTAACTATTTTCCAAAACAACTACTAATCTAAAAGCAGGCCGGATACTCCTTAAAGATCAATCTGAATAAGAGAGACTCCGTCATGGACTTTGGAATTGGGGAATGCCTGTCATTAATGACTTTGAAAGCAGTTATTTAGTGGGCGATAATTGTAAATTAGCGATAAAATTTTTTCTAAAAATCATATTAGAAAAATAATCCAAGTACTGAAATTATGGAATAAGGAGCAGCCTGGGGTGAAAAATTCCCCTTGAAACTGACGGCGTGAACAAATTTGAAATAAAAAGTGGGCGCAAGAAAACAAACGCTATAATTGTTACTTAAGAATAAATGTAATTTTTATAAGTAAAAATAAATATCACCAGATGTCAACTCAAAACAAAACATTTCATATTGCCTATACGTCACCAATAAGGTCAAACAGGAGCAAGTAAATTGATTTAAAAGTTTATTCTATTCCCCATCAGTCTTATATTCATCAGAAACATAAACAGACTAACGTTGGATGAATTACTCACGAAACACGGAGGTGGCAATTTAATTTAGAGGGGGAGCACTCAAGGCATGCTTTATGAGTGGGAAAGACCTCCAGGTTGACAATCGGAGATCCTAACCACTAAACTACTTTGTCTTGATTTCCTTTCGCTCAAAATCGCTTTCACCGACAAATTTATCGCCAAAGAACAGCAACTGAGAACACTCAAGAACTAGATTATGAAAAACTCACTCAAGAAGTCAAAAAAATTTCCAGCACAAAACGCGTGTTAGGGGGTCTATTCAGGTGGAAATACTGTGAAAATGGACCAGTACTGGATTCGAACCAGCATCTCTTACTTGCAAGCCTAGTGTGCTACCCAATCACACCAACTGGTCTTAAGCTCTCGCACTTGGGCGTCTCTTATAACCCGTTCTCACGTTTTTTCTTGTTCCTCAAGGCCTCATTTCTCTAGCCAAGTATACGTTGAACAAGTAGAGTTTCTTGTCAATCTATGTCAAGCTTATCTTATGCACAATTTACATTAGGTTGTTCTCTCTCAACCTTCTAACACTTCCCCTAAAATTGCGCATCCTCTCTTTCACAGTTTCTAACTACCTTGTCTCTATTTTGCGGTTAAGCTCAGAGACAAGGCTCTGGGCCAATAACCTGTTGGGTTATGGGTTTTCGCAAGCGAAATAAAAGCGTTTTTAACTAAGTAGTAAAAATTAATTTCTCAAAATGAGAGAATAACAAGAACGATATTTTACAGTAGAATTTAGAGATTTACAGGAGAGGTCTGATTATTAGATCAAGATGGTGATTTGATTTTGGGGATGAAAAAGGCTCAAAAATCAGCTGGTCCCATTATCAGTGCGAGAAAGTTAAGATAAAAAACTAATCTTAGCACCAAGATTTACAGTGGGAGTCGCAAAGGTTACACAATATGGTTTGCTTCTGCCAATTTCCCGGAAATCATAGATGGTATGCATTTACACTTTTCTAAAAGTTCGTTCACATTTCCGGTGATATAAAAATCATTCGATACATGCTGGGAAGATTTTAAATCAATTAATCTCACTCTATCATTAGTTATCTAGATTCACCAATCTGAACCGAAAATTGATTCTAAGCACCATTTCTTGACGATTCATTTATATAAACTCTGTGACCAACATCAATTTGCTCTTTTCATTGTTATCAGGTAAGTTGGACTTTCTTTCTAATTCTCACAAAGCTCTTGACTATAGTTTGATCGATATACTAACACCCCCAATCAGACTTGAGCTGATTGCGTAGAGTCTGTTCCCATCAAAACAGTTCTGAAAGTTTCCACTTTCGATACGGGTACAGATTTCGTGAAGATATCGGCTGCCATTTTGTCAGTGGGAACGTAATGAATTGAAATAGTCCCATCTTCCGTCTTGTCCCGAATGAAGTGAAATTTTGTCTCAATGTGTTTGCTCCTCTTGTGCATGACTGGGTTTTGGCACAATTTGATGCAACTCTGATTGTCCTCTCCAATTGCTATTGGATGTTTTCGTTGGGTGCCAAAATCCTCCAGAAGTTGCTTTAGATACAATGCTTTTTGAACTGCTGCTGCCATGCCCTGTTATTCTGCTTCTGATGAAGAAAGAGCAACTGTGGCTTGTTTCTTGACACCCCAGCTGAGTGCTGCGCCACGTCCGTTGAGCTTGAAGTAATAGCCCGTTGTTGATTTTCTGTCGTTCACGTCACCAGACCAGTCTGCTTCACTTTCCCCCACTGAATTATAACTAGCGTTTTTTGTATATGTGAGTTTTAAACCTTTGAACATTGAAGATATTGCAGAAGTTGTTTTCCGCATAGACAGCGTTGATTGGTAGGTGCGTTCATGTGCCTGGACAAAATGCTGACTGTGAACATGATGTCTGGCCTCGTCTGTTTGGCCAGAAACAGAAGTGATTCAATCAAACTTCTATGGATCCTCTGCTCTACTTCTTCGTCTCCGTTCTGTGCTGTCTGAAGTTTCAAATTCAAATCAGCTGGAGTTCTTTAGGGTTTGCATTGATCCATTTGAAACCGTTCAAGCATTGTTTCTATGTAGCGTTCTTGGTCGACTGTGACTTTGACCTCTTCTCGTCTGATTCATTGACCCAGAAACCAGTGTAATCTCCCTCTGTGTTCCATGTGGAATGTTGCTTCGAGTGCCTTTTTGACATCAGAGATCATTGTCATGCTTTTTGATTCCACTATCATGTCGTCAAACCAGACCAAGATGAAAGTGTAACACTCTGTCTCTGCTCTTGCGAACAAGCAATGGTCATTCCTGCTTCTGTTGAACCCTTGTCTCAGTAAGAAGTTTGCCAGTTTCTTATACCAGTTGTTAGCTGCCTGTTTCAAACCATAAATTGATTTATTCAGTCGGCATACTGACTTCTCGCCATCTGATCCTTGTTTTACAAACTCCTGTGGCTGTTCCAGATACACTTCTTCCTCTATTGGTGAGTGCAGGAAAGCCGTCTTGACATCAAACCGCTGCATCACATGGCCATGCTTCGCTGATAGTTGAAGTAGAATCCTGAATGTCTCTGGCTTACAGGTAGGCGCAAAAGTCTCATTGTAGTCCAGTCCTTCCACCTGTTTGAAACCTTTCGCCACATAGCGTGCTGTGTATTTGTCCACTTGACCACTGGGTCTCAATTTCACTTTGTAGACCCATTTGCCCGGTATAACGTCCCTGTCTGTGGGTGGTCTCACTAGGTTCCAAGTCTCGTTGTCTTGGAGTAACTTGACCTCGTCCTTCATTGCCCCGTGCCACTGATCCCAATCGTCACCTTGCTTGGCTTTGTAGACTGTTTTGGGTTCCCCATAGTCACCCTCAGTCACAGCAAGATGGGTCCTGATTTCTCCCAAAAATTTGCGGAACATTCCTTGCTCGTGTCTTCTGGGCTCTGCCCTGTCCGCTTGCTCCAGTGCCTCTTCAAAGAAGCCAACTGTCTGTGAGAAGTCCTCCTTTTCACTGTCTTCCAGTGACTCCGAGTCTCTGAGACTCCCTCTTGTTGCAGTAGATTCTTCATCCGGTGCTGCTTCCTCAACATGTGAGGCATCTCGTCTCAGTGTCGTTTCTTGAGTGTTCACGCTCTCTGCGTAATGCCACTCCTCCTTTATTGCAGTAGATGTGCCCTGCTCCTCTTTGTTGCCATCGTTTTGATGACCATCATCTGGGTGCCAGATCCCCAGTTGCTGTGACCCCTAATCTTGTAGGTCGGGCGTCTCTGTGTTGTCAGGGATTGAGCCCACTTCGGACTCCTTGATGATCACATCTTGAACAGCCACAACCTTGCGTGTGTTGGGTACGTACACCAGGTATCCGTTGTCTCCTTCAGTGTAACCCACAAAACTTTCCTTCCAGTGCCTCGGGTTCAAGTTTGCTGACATCTCTGTCCCGCGTCCTCATGAAGACTGTGCAACCAAAAATAGATAGTTTACTAATTGAAAGCTTAGATTTTACACCTCGCATCAGCTCTGATGGGCATTTTTCTCCTCCTCGTCTCACAACCAAGTTCCTGATCCTTGTTGCATGGAGAATTGCTTCTCTCCACATCATCTTGGGAAGACCCGAGTCAATGAGCAAGCATCTTGCCATCTCCAGCAATGTCCTGTTGCACCTCTCAGCTAACCCATTCTGTTGTGGCGTCTCTGGTAAGGTCTTCTCCTGTAGAATGCCTGCATCTAAACAGTACGTCTTGAAATGCTCTGAGAGAAACTCCTTCGCATTGTCTTGCCTCAGCTTCTTGGGCGTCCCCACACTGAGAACATATTTCTTCAGGCTGGCCAGTGCTTCACTCTTTGCTTTAAGCAAGTCCACAAACACAGTAAACTTCGTGTACTGGTCCGCAAACACAGTTCAGATCCGGAACACTGACAGTGACTCTACTCTGAAAGGTCCCATCACGTCTGTGAACACCTTCTCCAGCTTCTCTTCTGCTTGGGTATCTGCCGCTCTTGATACTAGAGTCTTTTTGATCTTGCCCAGAGCGCACACAATGCATACATCATCGAGTTTCCCCACAGTCTCTGGTGCATTCCTGACCACATACGTTTGATTCAAATGACCCAATCGTCAGTGCCACTTACTTGCACTGTCAAGTTTCACGCTGTTGGAACTCATCTTGATTTCTAGAACGCTGCAAGGTAAGTAAACCAAATTATTTTCTTGTGTTATTTTACCCGAGTTCCCTTCTGGAGTTTCATGCAGCTATTTTTTTCTCGAAAGTGAAGCTTTGTCCCCACTCCGTAAATCTTGAGACTTATAAGAGGTTTGAAGATACGTCAAGCACACACAAAACATTTCTGAGTTTGCATTGGAACTCCGCTTTGTTTGAGGGTATGCTGATCCTCACACAGCCTCTGCCCACCACTCTGGAAGCCTCTCCGTTGGGTTTTCTGACCACTAATTGAATGGGCACAAAGTCGAAGAACGCATCGATGTTCGTCACTATGTGATCTGTACAACCACTGTCTACTAGCATGCCTGCTGTCTTCCACTATGTAAGAGCTGCCCAGAATTCCTTGTCTGATGAAGCCAATGTTGGACCCATTGCCACTGACTCATGTTTGCCTCCATCTCTTTTTCTTTTGCATGCCCTGTCTAGGTGAATTTTCTCACCACACTTGCTGCATTGTGCAGTCTCCTTCCTCCTGCAGTCCTTGGCAAAGTGTTCAGGGATCCCATACACAAGGCGGTTTCCTTTCTTGGGTACCTTCTTGAAGTCACGCTTCACTGCCAGTGCCACTGAACCACTTTGTCCCTTGTGCCTCTGTGCTGTGTTCTCATGGAAGTTCTGCAGCCTTTTACTCAACTCTGTGAAGTTCGTTGCCGGTTAAAGCTTTCCTGTATAACAAAACATTCATACCTCATTGTAAGACCACTGAGGACCAAGGCGTTGAAGAGGGTCTCTGAGACTGCGGCCCCTGCTTGTTGTAGTCTTGTGAGCAACTCCTGTCCTCTGATGAAGAAGCTAACCAAATCCTCAGCATCCTCGAGCTGCAGTCGAGCAAGCTGTGCCACCAAAGTCAACACTCGGCGTCTCCACACTCTGAAATCTCTCTTGCAAAAGCTTCCAAGCCTTTGCTCCATCTCCGATGCCGTCATCTCCCACACAGTCATGTCTCATCAGCATAAGGGTTGTTGCATCTAGATTCATTGCCAGATGGCACCACACATTGTTCCGTTTCTCCTTGATGTCCGCAACTTCCTTCTCATATGCATCCTTCAGCACCTTTTGGTTCTTCTTTTCATCATTGCTCGCCCCATTGGCTAGTGGTGCAGGCTCATTGGGTTGCTCCTCTGTCCCAAGTAGTGATTTGTAGAGTCCCTCCGACTGCATCATTGCCACAAATCGTGTGCTCCAGATTGGAAAGTATTGTGCCTTTCCTGTGTAGGTTAGCAGCTTCACTGTCTGTTGATCCATCGTAGTTTGAGCAGGCAAAAACAGTTGTGAAATGAAAAGGTACTAAGCATAAAAGGATTATGACTGTCAACAACAAATTAGTTTTGTTTTAGAAATTAGTTTTATGACTTAGAAAATTGCTGGGCCCATAACCTGTTAGGGGGTCTATTTAGGTTCAACTACTGGGAAAATGGACCAGTACTGGATTCGAACCAGCATCTCTTACTTGCAAGCCTAGTGTGCTACCCAATTACACCAACTGGTCTTAAGCTCTCGAACTTGGGCGTCTCTCATAACCCGTTCTCACGTTCTTTCTTGTTCCTCAAGGCTTCATTTCTCTAGCCAAGTATACGTTGAACAAGTAGAGCTTCTTGTCAAGCTATGTCCAGCTTATCTTATGCACAATTTACATTAGGTTGTTCTCTCTCAACCTTCTAATGACGCGCAAATATATTCAAGCAAAAAAATGTATAAAAAAGACACGC
This sequence comes from Convolutriloba macropyga, assembly GCF_964194025.1. Classification (NCBI taxonomy): domain Eukaryota; kingdom Metazoa; phylum Xenacoelomorpha; order Acoela; family Convolutidae; genus Convolutriloba; species Convolutriloba macropyga. The sequence goes on from NC_134476.1 coordinate 4,365,143, forward strand.
ACGGTCACAATAATAGCTTCAAATTATTTCCAGAGCAATTAAACAGACAAACGTAACGAAATAAAGAATCATTGGCCGGCGTCTTGATTTCATTCTTACCTTCTTCAGTCAGCGAGGAAGATAGGCTTTGTGCTGCGGGATTAAACGGGACTTGCAGAAGAGTAAAATGTACAGAGGTTTTTATAATGCTGTGCCATTGGAGATTCTATATAGACAACTTTTAGAATTAAAGTAATGAAAAACGAGAACTTTAAAAAAGATCAAAAATCAGAGAATTTTTCAATTAACTGCAACCAATTGAGAGTAGCTATTTAAAACAGTCAGCGAATCAAAGAACTGTTAAGGTGTTTGAGGACGCAAAATTAATCACAAGAAAAGTCAACAAAACTCAAAGACAATTAATCAAACTAAGTCTGTTGATCAAAACAAAAGATTAATAAAGCTAAAAAGTAAAGACTCATGTATATAAAAACGTGAAACAGAAACAAAAAAATTAATATTAAGTTTCTAAAAATATTCTGAAGTCCTGAAAATACAAATTTTACTGGGGGTGGGGGTTGTTGGTGTCAAATTTAGATGGGGAAAGGTTTGGGCGGGAGGCGGAGTGTTGGTTAGGAGAAGGTAAAGATAAGTGGCATGGAAGTATAGAATTTGGAGGGAACTGGATTTCAAAACCTTCCCAATGACTGTAGATATAAATGTTTTTTGTTTACTTAGTACTCTACATTAAAACCAAACTAAGTAATCAAATTGTTAATGCATAACGTTTAGTAATGTCAAGATGGAAAAAGTCGAAATTCAATCTATGAACGAAAGAATTGCTCCTCGACAATTAAATATTAGCCGCTAGACTCTGGAAAAAAACCAAAGGTTTGCATTAACAAAAATTCACATTTAATCAAAATTTTGACAATAGTCAAGACAATATAGGACACAAGCAATTGCTATGCAATTTGTAGTCTGAGAAGCTAAGCAATACAATAATTTTAACTGATGAAAAATAAAAACAATTTGTCCTGAGAATCTTGGATTAATTAGTTGGGAAATATATCATAAAATGTGTAAATCAGTGACCCTCGTTACGACCGTCCTTGAGTACGTAATTGATCTTCTTCTCTGTATTCAATATTAATCTTTTTGGCAAAATTAAGTCATCCGTCACTTCTTTTCTTTTGATATCAAAAGCCAACAGTAAAAAACTTAAAAAAACATAACCAGATTACTCTGGAAGAGAACCAAAGTATCGTAATAACATGAACAAAAGTCCAAAATTAGAAATCAACTTGAAATTTGGAAACCACTTGAAACCACCTAAAATCTGAGGGATAGTTCAAAAAACCGATTGCAACCAAATTTAGCGAAGCCAAAATTGGTCAGACTTTTCTGAGAACATTCATAATGCGTCAAAACCCTTTTAACTTCATTTTGGGCCTGAGTTTTTATTATCTTTTTAGAATTGTTAGAGAATGAGTGTAACATAAGTTAGTGAGTGTAAAAGTCATTATTCTAAGGTACATCAGACAGGGCGATTTCTTTCGCTCTTGAGTCCCAAATTTCAGCAAACTCGACTGGTAGGAAAATCATTTTTTTAAAGAACTAAGCGATGAATTATTTCCTTTGTTTTTGGGTGAAAATGAGAGCAAATGTCACCATTGCCCGTTCCCCATGTGTTAATATTAGGTTTTATAAGCTTTTGCGGATAACAGTGCCAATAACGCAAATTAAATCAAATTTTCTCAAAATTACGAGGATTCGTCACTGATATCCGCGATTGCGGAATCTGATGACCAGCGAGAAAAGTCGATTGATCTATGTCCCTGTTATCCATAAATTTATATCACTAGCATCCGCGCTAACGTAATTTTATTCCGTCAAGACTTCTAAAACTGATAAAAGGAGGAAAGCGGGATATAATTTCTTCTTCTTATCCAATTGCAGTGAGGGGGTATTTTTAGTTTTGATCCGCCAAAGATTTGAACATTAATTAAGGTTTCAGAATTTAACTTCAGGTGGGATTTATTTACTGCTCTTTATCTAAATGTACTGAGGGGTAAATAAAATTTCATTCTATCAAAGTTTTGAGTTTGAATTATAAGTGCAGTGATGAGGATACCCTTGCTCACAAATTGCGGACACTGATAACATAAAAACGTGAAATTTGGACATCAGTGATGCAGCAATTTTGTAAAGTTCGTCCGCATTTTTTTGTCACTAGTGTCCACAATTTAAGCAGATCTCTTCTACGCGAGAAGTGGTAACAAAACGTCGTCACACTTGTTTGCAAACGCGGACAAGGCTGATATGTCAAAATATGACATGGCAGATCTTCAGTATTAGCCGAATACGGTCGGTGGGGGCAGTGTTTCAGAAACAGGGGAGGGGCTTTGGTGAAGGGGAATTGGGTTGCACAAAAATGAAGCCAAACTGGGACACACTTTCTGCACCGGACCTTTAAAATGGTTCAAAACTATGCTACCGTCACTTTTCTACCTTGATTTTGGTTGGTTTCAGCTCTCAGTCGAACTGGTGGTAGTGCATGTAACGTTTTTCTCTGAGTACAGTCAGAGACTTGATTCTATTTTAGATGTCAGGCTCCTGAAACCAACAACTTCCAAAGACATATCGAACTGTACATTAGAAAAAAACAATGCAAGATTACCTGAAACTATCCTTGAGCAGTTTTTGAAGACAAAGTTTCTCGGATTCAATATTAACAACTATATTTGTGGCAATAGTATTTGAAGAAAATGGGCGCCAATTGGGGGGGGGGGCATTTGGGAACGGGGGGAGATGTTTAGTCGGAGTCGATATAATTGTTTATGCGGTGCAGGCGTAGTATGGGTAATTGAGAGGGAGTTAGCATCCTAAGTTTAGTAGCATGTGAGCAGTGTATGAATTGACAGATGGCGGGGCATTTGATAGGCTGGGAAAAGATACAAAATTGAGTGAAGTACGGGTAGTCCGGACAGTAAAGGGGGATTCCAATTGCCTTTTCACCATAAACATTATCATAACTTCCCAGCTAATGGACAATAAAAACAAAATGATTGTTTGATTATTCTAAAATTCATTTCCAACGTTCGAAAGGAGTTGTTCAGCAAAGTACAAGCCATTAACAGACACACATCGTGAAAAACCCCGTAAAATTAAAATCAGTTGCAACAATTTAACTTTATTCGACTTGAACGATACGTTGCGCTTTAAAAGATATTTTATGTAAGAAACTTAGTGAATCCTTCAAGTTTTTTTTCAATTACCAACAAATAGTAATTACAAATTTATATCTGCTATTTCTTGTAAATTTCAACCCTAGGATTTCAGCTCAGTTGGCTTCGTCAGTAGCTAGCTGCTGCTTAGACAGGCAAGCTTAAGCATAACTGAGGGGTCATCTACCAGGTCGCTCTGGTAAGCAAAGGCGAGAGGGGCGTGTGGGTTTATTTTGGGGTGTGGGTGGTGGTGTTAGTGAATTAAGTATGGGTCAAACACCAAGCACCGCCCTCCACAATGTATTTATGTCTCAACAGCTTTGAACTTTTGCCTATTTATTAGAGACTATTAAAGACTCAACAACAGAGAACAACATTAATTTAATGGCCTCCGGGTTTCACCTGTTTATCTCGTTTTTATAATGAAGAAAAGTCGGATGGAAACGATGAAATATCAGCAGTACAAAAACTGCAAAAAAGCCCGGCATGACTAATATAACTGCCACTAACTTTGCTCGAGAGCAATTAAGAATACCGATACTCCTCTTGAGTCGTAAGATTAATTCAAATTTTTTTCAGCGCGCTTCTGGAGCAACTGCTAACCTTTCCATTTTTCTAGCAGAATTGAATTTTAAACCAATTTTATGAAAGTAGACCAAGAACTGTCGTTTGTTTTTGAAATTGTATTCTTCATTGACAAATACTTTCCCAGCATTCACCTTCTCAAAATTGGAGTATAATCATAACAACAAAAACCAAATTGACAGCAGTTTTCTGGAAAAAAATTCATTTCATTATACTCGATTCTAACTTTCAGTTGGGCCTCTGGGTCAAAACCTAAATCTTAAAAATTGGATAAAACTGATATCCAATCAAAATAACTTCTATACATATATACATGATTACAACAGAACTGTCAATTCTTGAAATTTACACTAATCTGATTTTTTTTACCGAATTGATAGTGAACAACTGTTTTCAAAACAGTCTCTGGCAGGTAGAAATTTAAGTCGGTTTGAGCTAGATTGTAAAAGTTCAAACTTCTGAATTAGGATAAATGATCTGATCGTTTTGTTCACTTCTTCTTTCCCGACTTCTTCTTGCCCCCTCCGCTTTTCTTCCCTCCTTTCTTTCCACCTTTTTTGCCCTTCTTCTTGCCATAAGGTCCGATTTGATTTCGAACCATACAACCTCGCCACCAAGCTTGGATCTAAACAATTATAATCGATTAGTCATTCAAATTTAAATGCTGTCATATAAACATTTCTTCATTATTTCTAGAGCACTACATTAACAGGTCGCCCTTGGAGGAATTCATATTTAGGATGAACGCTATTTAGGAATTGGTGTCAAACGAATTAAGATTCCTCATCCATCGTCTCGGAGGGATGCTGAATGAATTACGGAACCTTTTCCGTCTGTGCCCCCCATGCATTACACCCCCCCCCCCCCCCCCCGTTACATAGCACGTGCCATTACATATTAAATGATCGTGTAAAAATATGGCACGTGCAAAAAAAATCCGAATTATGTTACTATATTATTTTTGTTGGCAGATCAGTATGTTTCGAAAGACGTCGAAGTTACTAAGAAGCAAAACCCGCAAAAAAGCTAATACAATTTCAGCAATCTTCGTTTGCAAAATTTTGTCCTTACTGAAACAGTTGACAAAGTTCCACCATTAACAATTTCAGTTCCACCAATTTGAGTGGAAGGTTACCAGAGCATCATGTAGTTTCATTTACAAATAGGAGGAAGGCTGAATTGAATTAGACAGACCAAATTAGTACGATCTCGATCATTTTCTCTTCCCTCGTTCAAATTCTCCATCTTTATGAGTGATCAATTGTTTAAACCAATACATTTTCCACTCAAACTATAGTTTAGATGGTGTACCGCTTTTTCACCCCTATTTTTTTAACCCCCTATCATTTAACCCCGATTATTTCACCCCTCCATCATTTAACCCCTCTATCATTTAACCCCTCTATCATTTCACCCCGATTTTAATCTTTTGTAAAATAAGGACTATTTAATTAGCAATATAGTCATTTGGCCATGCCTCGCGGGCCATGGCCATGCCTTAGCGGCCCGTGGGACTTGATATGAAACTATCACAACCGAACATAGAATTAAGTTATCTACTTAATTATGACTAAATATGCCTTTATTGTTGGCGGTATGAAATGATAGAGGGGTGAAATGATATAGGGGTTAAATGATAGAGCGGTTAAAAAATACAGGGTTAAAATATGAGGGGTTAAATGAATTGGGGTGAAAAGAAGTAGAACCAGTTTAGATAGCCTACTAAGGGTGGGATGGGATTAGGACTACAGTGTTTATATAACACTATGAAGGAGCTAAGGAGTTCGTCAAATAACAAGTACACAGTATAGATAGTTCATTTTTTATAGGGTGGGGGGTGGGGGGGGGGGGGTTGGGGGCTGGTTCACTTCCCAATATCCAAGAAAAGGAATGAAACCTTAGACAATTGAACGGCTTCAATCCCTTATAAATCGAGATAGTCATTTCACCTACTTCAACTTCAGCAGTTAATGTGATCTATTTTTCATTTCCCTATTAGTCAATTTAATCACTCTAAAACGTCTAAAAATGGACAATAAATCAAAGGATTATTTGTAGACTAAAACTATTTTTAGAATTTATAACTTAGACTTATTAAATAATTGCATTTTAATATTGTATACACTGCCTTTTTTTCGTAAAAAATGATTCTCCGAATCTAAAACAAAACAAACTCATCACTCAGATCTGACAGGTCATCAATAAGCTAAAAAAGAAGCCTAGTCAAGTGATGCCTTGAAGAATTTTTACTATAATTGGCACGGGCGCCTGGTTCAAACTTCCACAAAAGACTTAACTCGTATACCAGGTGTGTAATAACTAAGTGTTCTGGTATAATACTAATAATTTGAATCAAAAATGTTTGCTTGTTGCGTGTGCATGCAAATGAAGTTGCGCAACAGTCCGAAGATTAATTTTATCTGCGGGTGCTTTTTTTATATATATACATATATCTCACAACTTAATATTGGCAACAGCAAAAACAAGAATAAAACGAAGTTACAAAGGAACCAAATTAATGTACCAAAATTGTACAAATCATTTAAAAATTGAGATTAGGTCAGCTTTTAAATTAATGAACCACTGAACACCTAGAGAAACCTTTCGAATTTGTTTCTGCCCATCAGTTTCTATAAGCACTTGTTCATAGTTAGGTTCGTACCGGAGATTGATATAAAGAAATAGTGTTATCCTAACGCTAAGAGACGTTCTAATACAGCCAGTTGAGTTAACAGATCGTTTTGAGGGTACATTTTCTCTCCTTTTTCTCTCCGATTTTGACAAACTCTCAAGTTCAACACGTGTAATTATCGAAAAGATTTTGGTCCAAAGGGATTTCTCAAGGCGCAATTCTAAAAATCAAAATTCCTCTCAAAAGCAGTTTTTTACAGTTAAATTATGATTGCTTTCGCTCCTTTCTCTCACAGTACGAATTGAGTCGTGCTTTTCTTAATCAGCACATGATTCCAACCAAACGCTTCAACGCTAGAGGTTCCAAAACTGTTGAGCCATTCCATTCAAAACCACACCATACATAGCAATCGGTTGTACCGTTTTTGTTAAACCATACATACACTTTTTAAATACAAACGGTTGTACATACAATAAAACATTACATACGAAAGGGTCAGTATTTTCTTCCAACAACAAAAAAGCTTTTGAAACTGTACAACGTTTCAGTGAACCACTAGACTCGCTAAAATTTACTTGTTTCTCAATAGCAGCGACAAGGTGCTTCGGATACGGTTGTTGTTCCGCTCATTAACTCAAATAAACTGAATCGAAGTCTCTTGATCCGTCTTGTTTTTCCTTTGCGAAAGAACTTCCACTGTTTTTTGGTCATGCTGTTTCGCTTGCTCAACCAAAAAAGAACGTCACTTAGAACAATCTGACACTTTCAACATTGGTTTATTTTTTGCACAAGAGCTTTGCCGTCAGCAAGCAGCTTCAAATGAATGTCATTAGAAAATTGAGTAACCTCATGGGCAAAATGAGAAGTAATACCCCAGAGCAGATGCCTGCGGAAAACCAACCTAAATAGTTTTTGTCCACAATAACTGAATACCTATTCTAACGCTCTGACTCCTATATGATATTCGGGAGGACAATTTTGTGGAATGGCCCTGTGAAGCCCAAATTGAGAAGCATAGCAAGTAGTTAATACATATGTACTGTCTTATGGGCTCTCTGTAGACCCAACAACATGGTCTTTTCTCTTAACTTGGCATTTCTACCTGACTTTTGTTTTTCAGACGTACGTTTCAGTAGCATGATAACAGTAGCTGAAAGCCATATTGTTGTTGCGAGAAAGCATTAGTTTTAACCTAAAAAAGAGCAGAGTGTATATAGGAGAGATGAGCCTCTTATATATTCCGATTTTAAGAAATTCTCGCTTTACGAAGTGAAGAAATCTGCTTTTCTCAGAAATTGTGTGAACATGAGCTTCCTTACCAATCATTAAATTACTAAAATTGAATATCAAATATTTTCAAAAACAGAATTATTTAGTTTTTCCAGAAAACGCAAGTCTCAATCAAAACTTCATCAAGATCTTTTAATATATTTCGTCCTTCGCATTATTGTCCCTCATAGAATTAGAGTCTCTCATTATTAAAAGAGTTGGAATATCAGCAGGAGACTTTCTGCTAAACCTTCTAGAAATTTTGTAATGATGATAGTCAGTAGCAGATGCCTTAGTAGCAGAACGATTAGGATAATGACACAGCTGAACAAAAATGGCACTCAGTGGTTAAAACTTTTTATGGTCAAATTGCAATAGAAGGTCAAAATATATGGTTGATTGTTTTCACATTAGCAAATTGTTTTTTTCTTTTTATTGTTTCGCTGAAATTACAAAATTTATTAATCGAGAATTTCAAAAGAAGGTTGGAGTTAGGGTTAGGGTTAGGTTACCTACCGCATTGCAAGCTTTGAACTCCTCTGCCATCTGTTCAGCTCGTCTCTTTGCCATTTCTTTCTCGTATCTGTCATCCACAACAACTGCCTCGTACTCTTTGTACTAAAACACACAAACAATCCATACATCTAATACAACAATCTCTTTCAAATACCAAACATTGCTTAAAATTTCGAATGAAAAAAACTTGGATCACGCAAAACGCAAAAAAATATAAAGGGCGTAAAAGTCAGTCAAAACGTTCAGGCAAAAATTTTGAACGAAGACACATGTTTACAATGATTGCTGCAAACTTCGTTCGAGAGGAATTAAAAAGATCTCAGTAGTCAAAATTTAAATTTGGAGGACGAGATACCAGTCTTATGCCGAACCTTTATGCTTCAAAAACGAAAAGACATGACATAAGAAGACACCAGTCAGAAAACTCAAGATCATAGGTACTTCATTATTTTTTGGAAGCATGACAGGATTGAAAGGTGAGAACTATAATCAGTTCAAAAATGATAAGCATAACAACTGTCAACGACAAGTTGACTTTTGATCGATTTCGAGGAAAAAGCCGGCAAAACAAAAACACAATTATTTTCAAAACCTGACGGAAGTAGTCGACTTCTCAAAACCTTTTATAGCAACAAAACAAGCGAAACAAAACGAATCAAATTTAATTTTACTTTAATAATACACAATCAAAATTGTCCTAAGCATCCCCCATCCCAACACGATTCATTAATAACAACTGAATTAGTTTTAGAAGTCTTAAATATTCAGTGCTTAAAAAAACTCGAAGTAAATTTGTACGAAGTCAAGTCCTGCCTGGTTATCAAAATAGGTTTCTTTTATATGCATAGCTTATGTATTATGCATACTTCAGTCCAATGAAATTCAACAACGGAGGGTGGGTGGGGGGCAACGGCGAGAGGGCGGTTTTCGGCTGCACGAGGCCCTTACAAGCTCAACGATATGAATGTGTGGGGATTGGGGAGTGAAGTGAGAGTGGGGTTGATGCTGATATGGGGGGGGGTCAACCTGTAAGAACTGCCCTTCACACCATAAGTATAACTCTCCAAACCAGTTTCTGTGAATTGCATACTTGGAAACTAACTAGTGAGCTGAAAGGCTATAAGAGCACTTAATGCCCGCTGGGCGCTACATGTTTATCTCGTTTTTGAGGACGAAAAGTCAAATGGGTCAGATGAAAAAATCGGTCAAGCGAAAATTGCATTAAAAAAGACCGACAGCACTAATATAATTGCAACAAATTTCAGATTCTAAAACTATACTTGATTCAGCTTCTTAACTGAAAGCAAATAAGATTGATACCAATATCAGCTAGCAAACACTCGAATGAATTTTGATAACCTAGTTCTCAATAAACGCAATGACCGGGCTTTATCGGTTTATCCCGTCTCTTTTGGTTTTGCTCTTTTGACTTTGACAGTATTCATTACATTGCGTAATTCAATGCGTGAAAAAATTGAAATCCATTTGAGTTGAAACAGTGAGTGAAGTAAGTCAGAAGTCAAACGTGAAAATTGTGACTTAAAACGAAAAAAGTGATTAAAAGGTAAAGCGAATTAAAAAGGGAGAGCGCCTAAACAATAGTCATTGAGAGGCTGACGGCGGCTATTAAAAGTAAGACTGGAAACGCAATTAGAGTTTTGTTTTTACTAATTGCTGGGATTTCGTATTATTATTATTATTATTTAGAAGAAATTTTATGACAAATGCGTTGTTGCTTTTCGACAAAACCATAATTTAGAGTGATACATACTCTTCAAACCTCATCTCCTTCAATTAAAGCAAGTAGAAATTAGTTTGAGAGAGACGAAAAGTCTTTTTGACAGTGAAGCAATTCACGTTAACCTAATAAGTTAATCACGCAAAATGAACAAATAAAACTCGCTCTAGTAAGAATGAAAAATGACGTCACGCAAGCTCAGCTACCGCAGCTATTAAATCAAGCTGGCACGCCTATATTTCTTATCTGAATAGTTTACATACTCGAAACCCAAAGATTTTCGAAGGCCAAAGAACGGTCGTCCAAAAACTGGTCGTATAAAAATTTGCATAAAATAGAGCAACAGGACTAAAATAACTGTTTTAAACTTCGTTTGAGAACTATTAAATCTTCCTCCCTGAGTCGTGGTAAGCGGGGCCCTGCTATGTCGTTAGACCTTGCTTTAGAGCTCAAGATTTAGAGTTGGTTGCGTTTTTGATTGAACTCTCAGAGGTAAACAGCGCTTAAGTTTGAATGAGAGCAATTTAGATCTAGATCACGCAAAAAACAGGATGAAATGCATAGAAAAGTCACTCTAAAAGTAGAAAAAGTTCAAGCAGGCGAATAAAGTTCTAGAACAAAGAACTGCCAATCAAAATTTCTGCAAGACGACTAAAATAATTGCTTCAAAATTCGTTGAGATCAAGAAATTTTTAACATCTTTAGCTATAGCTTTACCTTTATAACAAAACACGCCAAATCATTTGAAACAAATTAAGTACGCATGTACGTTTGTGTGTCACATTCAATTATACTACTTTTATTTATCTACAAAAAACACTCTGTTCGCCCAGCTGGGTCTCAGGTGAAAGTTTAACTGACGTTTAGCTCCAGCACCCAGAAATTGGGGCCCGAACAAAATATCTCTCCGTGCCTTTCACCCTTTTCGGCGTGTCGAATCACTAGAACTCACCAAAATAAAATGTACTAAATTTCTCCTGATAGGAGCAAAATAATACATCTGCTTATCGCGCAATTTCGAATGCATTCAGCCGTCAACTTCAACATTGTAGTCGCAGTTTTGTCAGCATTTTTTTTCCAGATTACCCCATACCCCCCCGGGCGCATATGATACACAAAGAATTGTTCACAAGATGCTTTGATCATCCGTTTGTTTTGATCATCGAACGCACACAAATACACAACGCAAGCACAGATACAAACAAGTGTCATTTTTTTGTTTTTGCTAGCGTCATTTTTTAGACTGACAGCAAACTTAAATCAAGTTGTCTTGTTGAAATAAACAATTCTTTCCGTTTCATTCTCCTATAAGCTGCGTCTATTTGTCCTTCTCAAACCCATATCTAATACAGCAACCAAAATAAACAAAACTCAATGATCAAAATTAATTCTCAATTCTTTCTCAGTATCCTTTAAAGACCACTTTCAAACATTAATAACTATGCACCTTCTAAACACAAACCTGTGGCTCTACTGCACACTTGAAACGCTATATAACTTCTATAAAAACACTTTTTTACTTGAGAAACAACTTCAAAGGCTAAGATAACCAAAGTGTAAACAAAAGGGTAAGAGTTATTGTCGAGTTTAGAGAGGCGACAACGGTGCGGCAGAGTTTGCTAAATGTCTCGAGTGTTTACTAATACACCACGCGAATGAACAAAAGAAATGAAATACAAAACAGAGCAAAATTGTTTCATTACCTTTTCAAAACACAAAATCCATGGGATAAAAACAATGAAAAGCTGTTTAAAAATAGGATGTAAAATTTAATTTGATTAATTTTTTAGAAAATCGAGCTTTAGTTGTTCTAATTTAAGGGAATGATAATTTAAAAATTAAGATTTATAAATTTTCAGCTTGTAATAGAGTTAAGTTACCATCAAATGTCCTATATCATAACCAACAGCATAACCAACCGAGTTTTTTTATTAACTATATAATATGTCAATGGTATAATGATAAAGATGATACATCACCCCCCCTTCCCCCTCCTCAATTGGGCTTTTGAATTTTAAACAAACTATTATTACGGGTCATATAAAAATACCAGATTAATTCCCCAATTTTATCATAATAATGGTCCACTTTCATATTTTTATAGATCATTTAATTGAAAAGCTTTGCAATGCCCAAAAGCGGGCGTAAAATGTTTCAGCATGCCTATTAAGGGAGTTATGGAGAGCGTATTGATGTTTCACGCGACAAATACTGAACAAGACTAAAAATTGCGCGGTACCATTTCCGACGCGGTCTTATAGCCAACTACAAAGCAATAGCCTGATGATGAAAAAAACGACTTAAATATATAAATTTCAGCCTCTGAAAAAATGAAGTGAACCTTTGATGCTGTCGCAAATTATGTTTCTAAAATGTACGCTTACTTTATCAGTTCATTTTGTTAAGATCAAAGCCTGACCTGTTAGAACACCATCCTATTTAAAGTCACTATTTTCAATTACAGCCCTTACAATTGTACATCAATTTATCATGATAAAAGCCTGAAAAAATAAATGAACTGGGATAAATATGGGGAACCGCAATGAACAAAAACAACAAAATGTCATTAAATGTTGAATCAACAATGACTTGATCAACAGTGAAACCAAATTATACTTCCATGAAAGCCAAAATTTAGACATAGCTGGCGGATTGCCAGAGAATAGCCGACACAGCTTCTTACATTTGCAGTCTTAAAAAGACTTTTTAAAAAAGACCGAAAAAGCGAAAAATCTCTTTATAATAATTACTGAGATGCTATATTTCCATTAGGAATCTGTATAAATTATGGTTGCTTCTATTAGCTGCTGTCAAATAGTCTTCAATTAGAGTGGCATGCACTCAATTGACCATATCTCGTTGGTTTAAAGTAAGGAAAAATAATTTTTGAGAACGAAGTTAGTAGCGTCTAAACAAATCACGCCAATGATCAAAAACCCGCTATATTACGAGTAAAAATGACGTCATATACGCAGTTGACGTCACGGACGCAATTTCAAACCAGGTCAAGTTAGAAACACAATCCACAGAAATGAATGAGAAACTATGAAACTCCTTAACTACATCAGCAGACCAATTAAACATTGCGAGTCAAAAAGACACAAACGGGCTTTAAAAATTTTAAGAAGTGAAGAGGGCATTTGAATTGCAGATTTTCTTGGTATCAGCTTGTGAGACAGAAGCATATGAGACAGGCATGCAAGAACACCAAATAGAAAAGATAAAAATTTGAAATTGTCAAAAAAAGATTGGCTGAAGATTCTTGGTGCTTTAGAGCCAAATTTTAGAGCCAAGATCTGAATGCTAAAAATGAAGCAGGAAAACATTTTACAGCTCCTTGGCCGTTGAAAGATAACTCTCAAGAAGTGATATACATTACGCAAATTTCACTTTTTTTGTGTGTTGAAGTGGCCGCTATAAATACAAATGTCTCAAGAAACAGACTTGAAAAAACTTCAAGCTGCAGCAGGACTTCAATGTACTGTGGCCAACGTCGATTGCAGATAAATTTAACAAAAATTATTAAACCAAAATCATTCAACTGAAAATCGACCTTTTAACCTCGAATTTGGTCATTGCCAAAAAATTGAGGACAATGAGTACTGAATAGAACCCTAGATCAAGTTAAGGGACTCCAAGGAAACAAAACTGGTCTTATCATGATAATTTTGTTTTGAAAGCGTCATCGAAAGACTTGAATAAAATCACACCCTAACCATCAGTATTTATAGAGTCAATAACGCTCAAAACTACTCAATTAGTCCAATATTTATGAATTTATGAAAATATAGAAAGAATTCAGAAAAAGTCTTCAAACTGAATAATTCGCGTTTTGGAAATAGTGGCGTCAAAATTATCACAATTAATAACATAAGACCAGGAACCATTGAAATGGATGGTCCTTAAAACACATGACCAAAACGAACGGCAAAGTAGTGGTTTTAGGGCCCAAAGAAAACGCTCGAGGAACAAAGTTACAGAATTATAAAAAAAAATGAGAAATCCTAGTCAAAATTTTTTTAAAAAAACCAGTTACAACAGAATTAAAAACATAAATTCCAACATTCAAATAGTTATCAACATCACAATACTCCACGTTGAACAAGCATATAACCACTTTTAGTTATATCGAGAGACAAAAGTTTACTGCACCCTAGATTTAAAAAAATCAGAAATTATTCAAAAAATAAATTTCCAAGTCAGTAGAATCATTTGCAACAAAGTATAAAAACAAATAAATACAATGTAGTTTACCGCACACAGAGACCAATTAGATTTGCAATCAGTTAGACTAAATGAAAAAAACCAACAAATTAGTGTAAAAAATGCTAAACTTTCAAGGAAACAACTAGTTTCGAATCATATACACTAAATGATATCAGACCAAGAGAACAAAAATGTTCATTAGAAATCTTACCCTCAACCAGGGAGACAAGAAAAAGAACGAATGCGGAAGATCAAAAATCAAACACACACTAATATTTCAGAAAAGCACAGTGTGCAGATAATGCATAATGCCAACTCGAATTTAGATCATCCAAAAGTCAAGCCCAAAAAATCAAGCGAGCAGTCATAACATTCCAGCGACAGCAAACAAATAAAGAGCAATGGAGGACAAAACAATGATACATAGCCGTAAGACACCAGAAAACACTCGGCGTAGATACTCGCTGGGACCTGAGCAAACTACTCACTGAACATGAGCTTTCTACCTAATTATAGTAATCATTTTGAAACAATAAGATAAATATAACACGGTAACATGGGAGAGCTAAAGTTGATAAAATTTAGTTTAAATTTCTTCACAGGTTCCCAATCCAAAACAACCGACTAACGTCGGGCTAATTGCTCTCAAACGACCGGCGAGCGGTTGGCTTCGTCAGTAGCTAGCCACGGGGGGGGGGGGGGGGGGGGGGGGCGTTGATGGGGGGGCAACACTGGGTTGGAGGGGGGGGGGGGCAATAGCGCGGTGGGAGGTGGAGGCAATAGTGGGAGTGGAAGGTCAATAGGGGGGGAGGTGTCTCAACCTCTAAGAACCGCCCTTCACACCATAAGCCTAATTGTTGTGATAAACTTATTAAATAGTTTCAGAGAAGTGAAAATGTCCTCAAGTGAAGAACCCACTGAACCCACTCAATTTGAAGTGGAATTGCAAACAGATGCAAACGCGAGCAATGACAATGCAATGCCTACACTAAGACCCTACGATCAAACCCCAATAACACCGGGCGAAAAGAAGAACACGGCAAAAAGACCTTGCACAGAACTAAGTCCCGTAAACGAATGTGAGATGATTACAACTGATATTTCGAAGAAAATTGAAGGCACGATAGTTAGCACAATCAACAATGCAATTCCTAACATAATAGAAAACATTGTCTGTGAAATGCAATGTACGTTCAACACCATGATCGAAGAAGCAGTGAAAAGGGTGAAAATGG
Source organism: Convolutriloba macropyga (assembly GCF_964194025.1). Taxonomy (NCBI): domain Eukaryota; kingdom Metazoa; phylum Xenacoelomorpha; order Acoela; family Convolutidae; genus Convolutriloba; species Convolutriloba macropyga. The sequence goes on from NC_134476.1 coordinate 4,380,530, forward strand.
AGATCATCGATAATGTGGGGCGAGACATTGAGTTTGTTGACACGAAGAATGAAATGTTGGCAAGATGCGAGGCAGAGCAACTCGAAACCTACAATAGACGCTACAACGTCAAAATTCTTGGTCTTCAGGAAGATTTAAACGAGAACGGGCAACCTCTTGGCGAAAATTTACATCAAACTATGGAGAAAGTGCTTGCGCTAGCTAACACCTTAGAAACATGTGTCGATGTAAAGGATATTTCTATTGCTCATCGGCTACCCTCTCGCAAAGGCCAGGTCAAGCCAATTATTGTCAAATTTTCAAGGCGGGTTGCTAAGATCGATGTGTTGCGAAAGAAGAAAGTTTTGTTTGAAAAAGGAAGTAATATTCGAATTTTCGAAGACATAAGCCGACCAAGAGTGATGTTCCTCAACATGATGAAACAGGACAACCGATTAAATTCAGCATATACAAAAGATGGTTCTATATTGTACACCAAAAAAGATGACAACCGTGTTCACAAAATTCTTAATCTATATGAAGGTGCATTTAATCTTGGTTATAGTCTACATGATTTAAAGAACTGTTTTCGATCCTACTATGAATATTAGTGAAACCGAAAACCTTTCTATTTCTGTGCTAAATGATGTTGTCCTCAAACCAACTACTATGTCTATATTAACTGTGAATGTTCGTTCGTTAAAAAAGCATTTAAATGATTTGGAAGCACTTATACATAGTCTTGAGTCTCCACCAAATCTCATATGTCTCACTGAAACTTGGTTAACTGATAACGATGACATCGATTCCTTATTGGTTCCAGGCTATAATAATTATGCAGTTAAGAATAGAAATACACGTGGCGGAGGTGTTATGATACAAATTCAGGATTCAATGTCCTTGTTAGAAACACATTCAACAGAAATGGAAGAGACTCTTCTGGTCTCATTACAGTACAAAAAATACAGGTTTAAATTGGCTACTGTCTACAATCCTCCAAGAACAAATAAACTAAAATTCGTCGAAAAATTGGATAATTTTTTGAATGATTTAACTTCCTTAAATTGTCCAACCGTTATAACTGGTGATTTTAACATCGACACTCATTTAAAGAATCAATTACAATCAAATTACCTATGCACAATATCTTCTAATGATTTTGAGCTTGCTAATCTTGAAACTACCCGGGAAACGTCTAACTCCTCAACTTGTCTAGATCATTTTATATATCAAAATTTTGCCAGCCCTGAATTTAGTGTACTAACGCATGAAAACTTTGCAGATCATTATCCGATCCTAATGAAGTGGCCAATTAATGTTGACACTGAACAAAACTATTTACCATTTAGAGATATAAGCTTTATAAAAGACCAAAAACAACTGTCGAATTATTTAACTGATTTAGACTGGAGCCTTAGGAATCGATGTCACTTTTTAGAATTTGATGGTACCAATGAATTGTTTACTAAATTCAACAACCTTTTCCTAGAAACCACTAACAAGTACGCTTCTCTAAAATGCTTGGCTGATAAAAAATCAAAAGTACCGAAATGGTTTACCAACTCACTTAAAAACCTGCGCTTCAAAAAAAAATAAAGCACATCGTAGCATGAAACAAAATCCGCAAGATTATGAGGCAGCAAAAAAATTCAAATTATTACGCGACAAGTTTGGAAAAAGTGTTAAAAAAGCTAAAAAAGAGTTTTATGCGCAAAAATTCGAATCATGTATTGGAGACTCAAGGCAAACATATAAGTTACTAAGTGATATTAAAGGAACAACTCGAAAAAATTCACAAGTACCTGCGTTGGAGACATGCAATGCACGTTGCACTGATCCAAGAGCGCTGACATCGCTGAGGAATTTAACACATTCTTCACCAATGTTGGTCCGAAGTTGAAAGAAAATATTAAAGACATTCCTTTACCTAAGATGGACGAAGTCAACCACTCAATGTATTTAAAGCCAATAACAGTTGATGAGGTTAGGGAAATCATTGATAAACTAGACAGTAAATTTTCATCTGGTGTTGACGATATCTCAAATGTCATAGTCAAATTATCATCAAATGTTACGATTCCATACCTAACCCAGATAATCAATAAATCTTTCGAAGAAGGAATATTTCCCGATGATCTGAAAAAGGCCAAAGTAATTCCCCTTCACAAGGATGGATCTAAACTAGATGAAAATAACTACAGACCAATTTCTCTGCTAATTGTATGGAGTAAAATCATAGAGCGTGCTTTGTTCATTCGCATATATGCTTACATGGAATATCATAATTTGCTCTTCAATAGACAATTTGGGATTCGTACCAAACACAGCACTATTGACGCTCTTGTTGAATTACTTGAAAAAATAAGATTGAATTGTCAAAATGTAAAAGTTATCAGTTTCTTTCTTGACCTTAAAAAAGCTTTTGATACCATTGAGCATGATATCTTATTAAAAAAGATCGAAAACAATGGCATCAGGGGCCCAGCTCTAAATTGGATAGCAACATACTTAAAAGGGAGACGACAGCGGGTTATTGTAAATGGAGCTTGCTCCTCGTGGAATTCTATAGTTTGTGGGGTTCCACAAGGCTCAATTCTGGGTCCTTTATTGTTCCTCATTTATATCAATGATCTGCCACTAGTTTGCAAGTGTCTTGATGTTATATTGTTTGCGGATGATACAAACCTCACCGCAATCAACAAAGACGATAATTCAGTGCAAGGAGATCTGCAAAACATCAATAATTGGTTGATTGCTAATAAGTTAATACTGAATATGGATAAAACAGTACAAATGAATATAAGGAATAAAAATAGTGCTTCCAAATCAGTGTTTAAGTTTGATGATGTCTTTATTGAAGTTCGTAATCTTTGTAAGTATCTCGGAATCTATGTAGATAGTAAATTAAGTTTTCAATCACATATAGAGTATATTAAGAAAAGACTCTCAAAACAGTGTGGTATTATATGTAAGCTGCGTCACTATGTACCCCGAAAACAGCTAATTGATTACTATCGAAGCAATGTTAACCCAATAGTTCAATACGGTATTTTAGTATATGGCTGTTGCAGTTACTCGTCGCTTCTACCTATCTTAATTCTTCAGAAAAAAATTCTAAAATTCCTTTATTTCAGGAAATTGTCAGATAGTTGTAGGGACATTTTCATGAAATTGTCAGATAGTTGTAGGGACATTTTCATCTCTAATAAATTACTAACAGTATTCGAGTTTCATATTTATGAGCTGCTGAAATTTGTCCTGAAATCATTGAAAAAGATGCATAGCGAAACTTATCTAAATGATCTCTTTGAGTATGAGCATGGTACCACAAAAACCAGAAGATCTACCAAAAACTACCTAAAGCTTCCCTCCTTTAAAACGCAGTTTGAGCGCTTCTCTATTTCATATCGTTGTGCAAAGTTATTTAACACACTGAGAAGGAATGAACTTCTAGCACAAGACATAGAAAACGAAAATTGGCAACAAATATCGCAATTTTATCATAGATTTAAAGAAAGTTACTTGCTGAATAATGAGGAGCTGGTATCCCACATTTTTAAGTAATTTTTTTTCCTTGCCCACCACCATCCAATTTTTTTTTCTTTCAATTTTTCTATTCCATGAACTCTAGTCAAAAATTGTTACGGCACTTACTTTGTAAGTGCCGAGGCCTCAAAAATGGCATTATTTTTGGAAAATAACGAAGTCTACACATAGAAAATCGACGAAGAAATTCGAATTGTAAAATTTTTTTTTTATTTTTTTTATTTTTACTTTCTTTTATTTATATTTGCCAGGAATCAGCGTTACTCTCGGAAATCAAGAAACAGCATGCAGTGATAGCGTAGTAGGTATAGAGTTCAAAAAATAGAATTGTTTTGGAGCTTAAAAACCGTTTTTTTTTTTCTGTATTCAGCATCAAAAATTTTAGTTATCGTTTTTTCCTCTTCTTAACTATTTAAGTTTAGCCAGGGCAGATACTAGGTGGGTTTAATAGCCCCGTCTATCTGTCCTCTCCGAGATATCTTTTGTTATTATGATATATAATAATGTTGATAATAATCTAAGTAATTAAATTGTTGATTTAAATTGATTTATTTTATCATAAAAAGGAGAAATTTATTCTTTCTTTCTTTCTTTCTTTCTATAAGTATAAGTCTCCAAAACAGTTTGAGCTGAAACAGAGCTGAAAGGCTCTAAGAGCACTTAATGCCCGCTGGGCTCTACCTGTTTATCTGGTTTTTGAGGACGAAAAGTCAAAACCGTCAGACGAAAAATCGGTCAAGCGAAAAATCGCATAAAAAGGACCGACAGGACTAATATAATTGCTACAAAAATTTGTTTGAGAGCAATTGCAAGACCCTTTACAACACAGTTAGCTTTCATTCAATAAACCACTACTAACTTATTGAAAAAAAACAAGAAAAACGGTCCAAACATTTAAACCCGAGGAAAGAAAACCACGATTTTCACTACTCAATGCGACTTCCTAAAAATATTGAGTATTCAGAATTAAAATTAGTCTCCATAGAAAATGTTAGATATAATTAAGATGAAGCGAATAATATACTACTTTGAGGGGGGGGGAGGCAGTGCCATATTTCAGCTAACCGGGTTACGGGATATAAACTTCTCACAACCGAATAAGTGCTCAGGCTGTTATGATAGTCTTTGAAAATTACTTCGTCTTGCAATTACATGATCATTATTTTCTCTTAATGATTTCGGCGCTATTAAAATCAGACCAAATTTCGACACTCTAATACGTCGAAACAGTATTGCATCGGCTTCAATGTACGTAATCAATGACGTTCAATCATGTTTATGCAATACCGCACTGCCTTTTAGGAGTACGAAAAATAATTTCAAAAACTTATTAGCAAATTGCTTAGCCAATCTGATCACTTTGCTGGAATAAAAGCAAAAATTTTCAACTAATCGATAGTCTGGAGAGAGTTTATCACTTATAATCAAACTTGATATGAAATTATGAGTTTTGACTCAGCCCGTAGGTGTTGATATAAATCTATCATTCCGAACGAGTGATTGATAAGCTTACTCCGGTTCTGTTTGGCATCTTTTTTGTGAGATTCCCGTGATTACATGCTTTAGCCGTGATAGCCGAGAGATAAGGTGCGTGATTCATACGCCAATGATTGAGAGTTCAATCCCATGCTTGCGCAAAAACCGCAGTTAATATTATTATTAATATAGATTTTTGTATTGAGTAGTTAGTCAACCTTTCTAGTGAGTTCCTGTAGCTTTTGGAAGTCCTGTGCCTTGGACAGTTTCAGTATCTCCAATTCCTTCTTCTTCGCCTCATAGTCTGTCTCATACTTCTGTGACCAGTACTCTTGCTTTTCGGACAATTCCTGCAATATACAAATATATAAACATAGCTGACACATTGCCAGAAAATAGCCGCAATAGCTTCGTAGATCTGCAGACTAAAAAAAAACAGTAAAAAAGACAGACCAAAGAAATTAGTCTTTTGATTTGAAGGCTGATATGTTCTATTTTGATTAAAAATCTGAATAAGTTTTTGCTGCCTCTATTAGCTGCTCTCTAATGACCTTCATTTAGAGTGACATACACCATTTGACCTTATCTTTTTGAATTAAAGTAAACAAAAGTCAATTTCAAAGTGAGGAAGTCATTTTTGAGAGTGAGGTAAGTATGACCGAAAACTAAAAATTTAATCACGCGAATGAACAAAAAAAACTCGCTCCACCAAGAGCAAAAAATGACGTCACGCACGCACTTCAGATGAAATTGCATGAACGAATGAACAAAAGGCAGATTTGAAGTGGTTGTGACGTCATATGGTCGTAACAAAAATCGCGACGACAAAAAAAACATTGCAGGACAAGTCCTGACGTACAATTCAAAGAATTTTCATTGACTAAACAGAAAACTAGACCTAGAAAGGACTATGAATGGATTGGGAAAACCATTTAGAAAAAATCCGATCCAAAAAAATCGAAAAAAACAGTAAAAATCAAAGTCAAATTGCCGCATGTGAACAAAAAACCACTAGCGAGAAAGCGAATTTATGTTCAAACACTGTTTTCTCACTATACTTTAAAATTAGAGCAAAAAAATTTCACGCCGCAAAACCACTCGCTTTATCGCTCCATTTCCTGTTTCGGCGTGACCAAATTCACTACTCCAATTTGACTTCAAAAATCATGAAAATGTGTGAACAGATCGTAAAAAAAGACAGCGCCCCAATACAATTCAAATTCTTTTAATTATAAAACATAGCCGGCAGATTTCCGGAATAGCTGCGAAAGAATAGACTTGCGTGCCGTATTATAGAGATAGAAACAGATACATATATGAGTTGAAAAAGTTATCGACGCCGCTCAAAAAGCTATGTAACAAAAATTAAACGATAAATTTATAAAGCTTGTTAAAATTCATTGCGCAGAAGCCTTCCCATTAGGGACCCTTATTACACATAAGTTCCTTTGACCTTAAACTAATTCAAAATAAACTTAAATTTTAAAGTGCAAAAGTCATTTTTATTGAGTGAGGTAAGTCACTTATGATCAAAATCTAATCACGCAAAAAAACTTTTGCTAGAGAGAGCGAGAGAGAGAAATGACGTCAGGCGCGCAAAAGCAGTTAGTGAGAGGAAGAAGTCATTCAGAAAATTTGACTTTTCAGCTTTGCTGTGTGAACAAATGTAAAACGAAAAAAGAGCGTCAGACGACGAAAAAAACCAAGAGCACCGCAATATAGCTACGCTCAGCTTACAGCTTTGCAGCTATAAAAAAAAGACAGCGCCCCAATACAATTCAAATTCTTTGAACTGTAAAAAAACAAGAGAAGGCCAATAATAGCCCCAGCTATCGCTGTGAGGCTATTAAAAAACATACGCACTACAAATAGTTCACAAGATGACATTGATCAGTGATATAGCAAGAGCAGTAGTTGCTTATAATTTAATGTAATTTTCTCAAACAAAAGGTGGAAAGAAACTCGACGAACATCGGACGAACAGCGCCCAAAATGTCCAAAAATAATTCTTAAACAGGGTTAAAAGGTTTCAAAAATCCAAAAATCACGAGGTCACAAAATGTTCAAAAACTACTGTTCATAAAAGTCTTGGAACCTTTTGAGAAAAATCTACTATTTTTAAAACAATAATTTTAAGATAGGCTTGAAATGATACAGCACATCTCTCAGATCCTCTCAAAATCTGCATACATGTACGCAATGATACCCAAGCTGTAAACACAACAAAATAGTTGTTGCAAAATCTTGCTTAAAATGATTAAATTAAATTTGGGTCATTATTCCTTTAGCTCTTTTAACTTCACGCCTACTGTTTGAATAACTTTCATGGTAATTTATGACATCTCAACCAAATTATTTCAACTTCTGTTCACTTGCTAAAATTTTCCATTAAAAAATAACACTTGAACACATATTTAGCAACATATATCTAGCACCAAAGCTAAGGGAGGCGTATTATATATAATAATGGTTAAATCAAAATCTTAGACGATGCAACAAGAAAACAGATTAACTTCACTGAGTCTAATTGAGAAAAAGTCGATATTCCTAGTTAATGGAACTAAACAAATTAACAAATTTGGATGAGGTTTTCCCGTATGCCGTTACTAATAATTTTTTTTCAAACACTTTCATAGTTTCTTTTTTCACATTTTTTAAAATTGGCCTCTTTTCACGACCGTTGCAAATCAACTTCTCGCAACTGACATTAAAGTTTCGATATTGAAAATTGTTCATACTTAATAACCAACAACGGGATCACGTGAACAAGAATCCCGGCGTGAACAAACCCATTTGAAAACGTGAACTTTTTCACTCGATTAGGCTTTTACTTTGTTGGGCAAACTTGAATTAACTTTAGCCGATTTTGTTCTCAAATTGCATCCGTACCAAATAGTTATCTCGCTCTTTCTCCCACTAACTGATTTCCTTCTTTTTGTTTGTTTCAAGCTGTCAAATGAAGCGTACAAAAGGATAAAAAGGTCACGCTTCATAAGGGAGCTAACAAAATGTAGCCGAACCATGCACCCACAGAGTCACAGGGGTAACAACAATTAAAATTTGGACCCCCGTGCAACAAAATTTTTGTTTTCATAAGCAATTTTTGTTTTCATAGACGTTTCTGCGACGATTATGGTATTATTTAAAGCCTAATAACAAGCTGGAAAACAAGTAATTACAGTGTATATATTCCAGTTTAAGGGTGTATGAATATGAATTACGGATGTTCATTTTCTACCGGGCTAGTTTCCAAAATTAGACACGATAATTACTGGGGTGCAAAAATGAAGGTCTGATCAAAAGAGAGGGAAGTGGCAATTTGATGGGGGGGGGGGGTTAGTGGGAATGTTTCCAAGAACTGACCTGCTGTTTCTGGTGCAGAAATGATTCAATGTCCGCATTCACTCTGATTTCCTCTTCAATTTTCTCGCCCACATTCTAAAACGAAAACATGTCATCTCATTTTAGATCAAATCGCGAATCCCAGAAAATTGGATTATACGTTTCACATCTCAAAACGCCTTAGCCATTAGGATATGAAAACGAAACAAAAAAACGACTGAAAAACAATGTCAAAAAACATTAGGCCTATAAAAGTACCCAAACCAAAGAAAACATTTTTAAACCTTGAAACTTTGATTATAAAGCTCTAGCAGGAACCCTATTTTAAAGTAGCAATTAGTCGAAGATCAGACAAACTATTCATCTAACAAGCGAGTTTAAAAATTGCGTGTCCGGACAAAACAGTCCCAAATTGCAAAATATTTCCAGACAAAAGAGTGCCAGACAAAATAGTCCACAAAAAGCAGACAAAATAGTCTCAAATTGAAAAAATATTCCAGGACAAAAGAGTGCCAGACAAAATAGTCCACAAAAAGCAGAAAAAAAAGTCCCGAATAAACATCAAAAGAATTGTAAACAACCTATGAGCTTCTGAATGCAAGGTTTTTAATTGATATAAACCAAGATTAAACCAAAAACTTGTTTCGAAATACATATTTTGGCAAAAACTATGTTTTAATCAGCCTAATATTTGTTCAATGATTTACAATTATATGAATAACTTAAGAATTTGCTTTGTTAATTGGTGTTCACATAGTTGGGATTATTTTGTCTGGGACTGTTTTGTCTGATTGGAACGTAACGAAATTCTCCTAAACAAGAGGTGCGGGTGGGGTCAGCTGCAGCCAGCTTCAGCCTATAATTTCACCAAGGGCTTAAAATCTAAGGGCCATTTGCGTTCAGCTGCCCGAAATTCTAAACAAGAGCAACATATATACGCAAAAATCAAAAGAACAAACGAGACCAAAAAGTTAACTGACCAGACGAAGCAATGATCAAGCAAAAAATAGCATAAAAAACTTCACCCTTGGAATACCCGTAATTGTTCGGAAACTCGTACACATAAATCTTCAGCAATTGCTTTAGATGCAGGGAAATACTTGAAGTTGATTGGTATTGAAAAACCATGTATTGGAGGGACAAGGGAGCCTGATATAAGGGTCAAAAATGTCCTATTCATATTTAATATAACCACAGTTATTACCTACGAAAACTAAATCGATCTCAAAATGCTATTTCCCAACGGTCCAAAACAAAAGACAATGGTCGAAAAAGTCAATCTTTAAGTCACAAACAAACCTACAACAGTTTTAAAAAATAACGAAAAACCAATACACCTCTCTTCCTTCAGTCTTAAAAAAAGGCCAACATGACCAAAATACTATGTACCAACTTTGTTTAAGAAAAAATTAAAAACAAACATAACCGACTAAACGTCGGAAGAATTGCTCTCGAACGACTAGTGGGAGCTCTAATCAATTGCAACCTACTTCAGTCGGGAGGGGGGAGGGAGGGAGAGAGGGAGGGAGGGAGGGGGAGCCTAAATGGGACTAAGAAGTTCAATAGTGGGCTTCAAATAACCACATTAGAGGTTAACATATACCACTAATAAGATTTAAAGTGGAAAATGGCACTAGTTTCGGCGCACTTTTCATTTGACTTTTAGTATTAAATTGCCGCCACATGAGTTCAGCTGCTTAAAATTGTGATTGAGAGAGAATTTTAGATCAAGCGAAACGCAAAAAGTCAAGGGCGGAAAAGTCACTCGAAAAGTCAAAATTGTCAAGCAAAAATTTTGCATAAAAAAGACACACACGTTTACAATAATTGCTATGAACTTCGTTCAAGAGCAAATAAAAACTGATAAGTAACCTCCCTTATTTATTACCGCCAGTAACCCAGCCTTCACCACCGTCTGCAAAATATCCAAATAAACGGTTAAAATGTACGAAACGCCACAACATAGAAATACCATTCGCCAGACTAAATTGGAATTAGAAAATGAAAGAGCCAAAAAACTATACGCAAGATTAGAAATACAAAACATCTTAACTGAAAAGTCTTTATAAGTGATCAGATGATTTGATGGGAAGATTAATCAATCTCACAATAGAAAGTTAAAAATCTCACAAAAACAGTTTTCTGTTCCTGATGACGAAAACCAAATATAGTTAAAAGCTATGCGAGAACAAGTAAAATTCCTTCTCCTTTAGAACAAACCGATTAAAAACGGATCGAAAAGCATAATTCATCTTTAGTTCATATAATCCAATAGATTACGATTGATAGTTTCCAGTTTGCAAATTCACCTCGTTTCGTAAAAAATGCAACAATAACCGCAATATACCCGCGCCCCGCTTTAAAAAGGAAAACATTTCGTAGTGGAAAAACAACACCAACTATCTTGAAGAGAATTTTTCTGAACATTGTCTTTCCCGGAAATACGGAAAAATTAATCCTTAATTTTGAAAACATAGCCCGCGGATTGCTAGAAAATAGACGCGATAGACGCTTCCTGCCTTCCATGAATTGAAAACCTAGCCGAAAGATTGCCGGAAAATAGCCGCGATAGACGCTTGTGGCCTTCCATGAATTGAAACAACTAAAGAAATAAGATATACAGATCGACAACTATACCTTTAATAGACCACTAGACGTTTTGGGTAATATTCGGACTACAAATTCTTGACACATACGGTCCATAATGATAAAGCCCTGAAGGAGCTTTTTCAAAATTGATATTCGAAATTAAAAACCCTAAGACCCTATTACTCAAGAGTTAGGGCATATAGGTTTCGCACTACTTAGATGCACAGAAATTGATCTTTAACTAGTAAATTGTCATTAAAAAGTTCATTAAGTTCGTTAAAAAGTTCATTAAGTGATTTCAGAAGTCTTTTATTGAGTGAGGTAAGTCACGCAATTCACCTAAAAGTAGAACAAATGTTATCACGCACACACAAATTTTAACTGCAAAGCGGTAGAAGTCATTGAAATTGAAAAAGTCAATTTCAAGAAGTCAGGTTGCCAGAATCAATGATGGAGACAACAAATTTTTTTTAAAAAAAAACCACTATGTCCCCAATAAAAGCCGCTATCGCTTCGCGGCTACTAAAACATAAGCGGCAGATTGCCGGAAAATAGCCGCCGTTGATTCTCATAAGGTTGGGATTGAAAGAAGAGAAAAAACTAATGAAAAAAAAATGATTTTTGCGCACAAATAATTTTGATGTGCGAACTACTTTGATGTCAATTTTGAGCTGAACATACTCGTAGTGAAACTCCAAAATGGCTAGTATCAATACCAATAAGCATTAGAGATGGCAACTAAGAACAAAGTTCGAGTATGGGCATCTAAAATTGGGCTTTATTGGTTTATCCCGTTTCCATTTCCGATTTCGTTTTTTGATACTGACTCTCTTCCTTTTGAATTGCTTTAGTGAGCAACTGCTGTCTAAAAACATTTTCACCAGAATGAGAGAAGAGTGAAACTAGTCTAGAGAAGTGAAAAAGATTTCACGCAAAATGTTGAACAGCTGTGAACTAAGGTAAAGCAAAAAATTTTTAGCAGGACGAAGTAAAAAAACATAGCAGGACAAGTCCTGAAATACAATTCAAGAATTGAAAGACGAACTTAGAACTACTGTACTTGACTAGCAGATCAATTGAACAATGCCAGGCAAAACAGAAAAACAATATGAAAAGTTGAGAAACTAAAATAAACAAACATAGCTAGCCGATTGCCAGAAAATAGCCGCAATAGCTTCGCAGATCTGTAGTCTCAAAAAACAGTAAAAAAAGACCCAAAAAATTTGTCTTTTTATTGAAGGCTGACATGTTATATTTTGATTGAAAAAGTTTTTGCTGCCTCTATTAGTTGCTCTCAAATAACCTTCATTTAGAGTGACTCATACCCATTTGACCTTATCTCTTTGAATTAAAGTATGGTCGTAACAACAATCGCGACGACGAAATAAAAAAAATCAAGAGAAGGCCAATAATAGCCCCAGCTATCGCTGTACGGCTATTAAACATACTAAGCTAAAACATAATCATTGCTAAAACTCTTGAAATGCTTTGCTGATCAACTGCTGTCTTAAAATAGTTTGACCAGAATTAGAGAAGAATGAAACTAGCCTAGAGAAGTCAAAAAAAATTTACGCAAAATATTGAACAAGCTGTGAGGCGAAAAATTTTTTATCCGACGAAGTAAAAAACCATCGCCGGACAAGTCCTGACGTACAATTCAAAGAATTTTCATTGAATAAAAAACTAGACCTATAACAGACTGAGTTATTTGAGAAAACAATTTCCAAAAACAATTAGATAAAAAACCAGAAGATCAATAACAAAATGCCGCATGTAAACAAAAAAACCACTAGCGCGCGAGAAAAAGAAATTTGGTTCAAACAAAAAACTAGGCCTAGAATGAACTTTGTATGGATTGTTAAAACCAATTAGAAACAAATCCGATCCAACAAGTCGAAAAAACAGTAAAAATCAAAATTAAATTGCCGGATGTGAACCAATAAACCACTAGCCAGAAAGCGAATTTTTGTTCAAAAGCCGTTTTCTCACTCCTTAAAAAATTAGAGCGCAAAAATGTCACGCCGCAAAACCACTCGCTTTTTCGCTCCACGTCCTGTTTCGGCGTGACCAAAATCACTACTCCAATTTGAATTCAAAAATCATGAAAATGGGTGAACAGATCTTAAAAACACAGCCGGAAGAATTACGGAAACGACTCGAAGGAGACAATTGCCCATACTTATGACTAAACAACTACAACAACTATTGTGAACCCTGAACTTCCACAAATGCCATAAAAGATTTGAGAAGAGATTCCGGGATTCCGGAAACGACTCGAAGGAGAAAATTGCCCATACTTATGACTAAATAATTACAACAACTATTGTGAACCCTGAACTTCCACAAATGCCATAAAAGATTTGAGGAAGAGAAACGGCATTAAAAATCCAAATATAAATTGTAAAGAAAAAACTAAAAAAACTTAATGACTATTTCTAATACCACAGGGAAACATAAAGGTCATAATAGGCTAAGAAACTTGTCTAAGATTAAAAAAGAAAAACTGGAAAAAAAGAAAAATGATTTAAAATTTCTCAGTTTTTCTGTCAATTTTCCTAAGAAAAAAAATGTTTTAAACCAAGAACACTTTAACTAATTGGCATCTGATTATTCTTTAAGTAACAAGCTTCTATTCAAATCCCACTTAAAGCATTAAAACAAAAAAAACCTCCAAATTAGCATTAAACTCAAATTAACTACTTGAAACCTTCAATTCCTATCAAAACAAGCCTAAAACTAATACAATATCATAATCAAACCTCATAACCATCAAAAGTTGCAAAACAACTGCTTTTAAAAGCCGCACGTGAGCAAAAAAACTTCGCTCGCTTAGAGAAAGTTTTTTCACACACCAAATTTTCGCTCTCTCAAAAACAGCGGTATGAACAAAAACCATTCTCTTTTCGCTCCGCTCTTGACTTTTGTTCAGCACCAAAATCAGTGCAAATTTTTTCACGCGTTTCATTTCCCGCTTCAAAAATCACTCCAATAAAATTGATTTAAAAAAAGGACTTCTCCAATACTCCTCTTCGAGTCGTAAAAAGACAGCGCCCCAATACAGTTCAAATTCTTTGAATAGTAAGGAAAGACAGAATTGTAAAGAGGAGCGCTATAATAGCCGGCTGAGAAGCTGAGGGCGGCTATTAAAAACGATAATCAATTTAAAAAAATTGTTTCCTTTGCCGTTATAAGGATAGTGGGACTGAAATTTGAAACTGCCTTATGTTAAGTTCGGGCATAGGTTCTTAGCCCACAAAGCTTGGTTATGTGATTACGTTTGTCCCCATCAGAAACGCCACGAACTGGCAAAAATCCACATAAAAATAATAATAGCTTTCATGGAAAAAATATCCAGTTGTAAATTAACCCAAATAAAATGACTGAATATTGTGAAGTTTGTAATCGAGAGATTGCATTGGATTTTTCAAAACGGAAAGGCGCGCTCGGAAATTACAGCTGACTGACCTTGATCTCTTCAGTGAGTTCCTGGATTCCGAGGTCACACTTCTTCTTGGTCTGAGTGACTGAGACCTCGCTGCTCTTTTGGACATACTTCCTCTCCATTGCAGTCTTGGCCTTCATTTCTTGCAGCTGGTCTTTCAAGTGGGCTATCATCTCATTTCTCTTCTACAAACAAATCAGTAAACAAAAAATTATAAACATAAACCGACTAATGTCGGACGAATTGCTCTCGAACGACAGACGGGTAGAAAAACATTTCACCCCGCCGTGATTCGAACCCCTGACGTCCCAATCCATAACCAAGTACACTGATCACTCAGCTATCTGACCCTTATTTTTGCTAAGCTGTAACCGACTTTATATTAACAACAAACTTTGTGAGACAAAAAGAACAAATTTCTTTATACAATTCGTAGGGAAATCTTCAAGTTAAGGAATTTAATGGTATGACAGCGATGTGTGAACAAAAAAGAGCAGCTCCAAATTGTTTAACAATACAAAATTGGAAAGAAAAGATATACATCTTAGAAAGGTAAATGAAATCTTTTTTGTAATTGTTTTCTAGAATACTTTCTCACCTGTATTTCATCTTCCTTTTCCTTCTTCACACTTCTGATCTGTTCCTGGAGCTGTCTGATCTCACGTCTACCCATTTCATCTCTGAACATCACACGTCATCATCAGTTAAAATCTGCAAACTCAATTTCACTTCAAGTAACGATCATTAGCGAGTTTCTTACTTACGACTACTATGTAATGAGATGTCTTAAAACAATAAAATTCAAGTTACATTTGTCAATTTTATGAATCTTTAGAATGTACGTCCATCGCAACGTCCACAACTACAAAAACTATACAAAGTTAGGCTTCAGTATCCTACACAACCGTCGATTTATTTTGACCTCTCATTTTTCAGTCTGCTAATCAGTAATCAATTACTAAAACGAAGAAACTATTTCTCCATTTGGTGCTATAGTGACGTAGAAAATAGATAACAGATCAATTCAACCAAATAAATCACGCTGACAACCAACGAGATCAATTAGGATCTGCTTCACAGATCGCCCAACAATTTTTAAATAATCAAATTCAGAAAAAAAAACAGTTTTCTAATTATTGTATGCATATCGCAACACTTGTTTCACAATTATTTATGAGAAAAAATTTGAGCTTATGACAAATAGATGGTACTTCTTTAAGCGACACATCCTTTAGATCGTTTACTGTACAACTGAGTACATCGACATTATATTGAGTGCCGGTTATTTCTTTTCCTCCTAACTGATTCTTTCAAAAGATCAAAGTCTAATTTCCTTGTATTTCGAGTGAAATTGTTTCGAACAAACATTACTTCAGAAAAGCTCAGAGGGCGAATGGTTGACCTAATTCAAAACAAACTTTGACATAAGAAATTTTCACAAGAATCAGTTTTTTCAAAAGTAAATGAAGTTAAGCACCTTCTGCACAAAAAAAAACATTGCTAAAAGATACGAGTAGTTGCAGCAGCCATATACAAGAAAAATATACTGAATACCAGAAACCATGTTAGCCCGGTAGAAGTTTAAGAGTTGTTTCCTCGGAACAAAATTTAGCAACCCGAGCACAGTTTGCCTAACCGTAGTTTCATCTGACTAATATGAAATGAACGTGAAAGATTGGTATCAAATTCCAAACCGATACAACTTAATGAGCTCCTGTGTCTAATTTAATTTGTATCAAAACAGAATAGATCTATAAAAATCTCATTGGAAGCCACCGTCTACATTTTTAAACGAAGTGTTTTATGAGTTATAGCTTCTAATTAGACATTCATCTTTCGCATATTCTCTTCCAAACGTTTCCAAAATAACTTCAATTGTTTCCCTCCAGTTTTGACCCTTCCTTGTGTAATGGCAACACCTTTACTCTTTTCAGGTGCTTTGGGAAAACTACATCTGTGAAGAACATAATTATCAAATCGACTAGGTAAGGGGCAGTCACTGAGATGAAAGATTTGAATTGAAATTTTATTGTTAATGTTATCAGCTGACGAGGATTTATTTATGTGCTAACTTGTAAAATAAAGCACCTCATTAATTTTTTCGGCTAAAAAAGACTGCTTCTTCCTCGAAAAGGTATGATTAGGTTGATATTTCCATATGTACTAATTAACTGTCCTACTTTGGTCCACAAATTTTTTGAAAAACTGCATTGTCATTCATAGAAAGGAGCGGCTCATGGAGTGGTTCCACCCACTTCCATTATTGATTAGTTCATAAGTTTGTGAAGCCTCATTAGCAGAAGAGTTCAAATTTTCCATTAAGTTTTCTTTTGCACTTTTGCAGCATATTTCAAATCGTTGGCGTATTTTCACAAATTTCTCAAGTTTTGTCTAAAGATTTCTACCGAAACTCCATGTATGGGCGATTTTTTATCGCAAATTCTTTGAGAAATTGTTAGACCATGTTGGTATCAACTTCCTTTTTAATTGATAGCTCTTATAGGCACAAACTTATCTGTTAATTCATTAAAAAAAGGGAGAAGAGTAAAATCATAGGAGGGAGAGGAATCTTTCGTGTAAAACAGCAAAAGTTCAGAATAGCATTACCGACAGTTCATTGTTTCCTATTAATTTTGAACACTCCTTTGGGTAATTCAAAAACTTAGTATCTCTGAACGAGGAGAAATTTCGACCTACTGGAAAGGCTAATTTCGGTCTGACGAAGACAGGGTGTTGATCGCAAAAAGACCCTCTTCCTTTGTGAGGACATTGCGTTTTTTTTATATTTAGGTTTCTGTTTTTCTATACTTAGGCTTTGAAAAAAATGGTCCAAGCAAGTAAGTTTTCTGTTTCTTTTATGAACCCCAGAATGCATTGCTTGAACCCGCTCGAAAATATAGTTTTCATACTTCTGAGAAATCACATTTTTTCTGAATTTGCTTTGTTTGAATTTTCTAGTTCTATAAACTTATCTAACTTATCAATTAAAGTCATTTCCTTTTCTTGTGGATAGGTGTGCATGACAGACAAAA
Source organism: Convolutriloba macropyga (assembly GCF_964194025.1). Taxonomy (NCBI): domain Eukaryota; kingdom Metazoa; phylum Xenacoelomorpha; order Acoela; family Convolutidae; genus Convolutriloba; species Convolutriloba macropyga. The sequence goes on from NC_134476.1 coordinate 4,397,936, forward strand.
GGACCTTTCTCTTGTTGAAAACTAGTAAAAAGTTTTTTGCATCTGTTTCCTCAGTAATCCAGTCCGTGATACATAAGATATCAGAGAGTGTGTCTAAACTATAGACCAGTGACTCCAATTCAGAGTAATGCTTTTTCAGAGATCTCAAGCATTCACAAGAAGAACAAAATTAAAGTCAGACAGATTGATTATTATATGCAAGAAAATTGAGCCTTGCATTGTGGCATCTTTTACACCATCACATGATGCATAGTAGGGTTTTCCTCTTATTAGCTTAAAAGTTTCTTATTAGCTAGGAGTTTAATTTGCTTTGTCCGTCTGGCAAACCCGACAACAAACGGCTTTGTCGATCATCGTGACGGCGAACGATTAGCGAAAGAAACGTCCGTTTGATCAATTTTTAGATTCAAGTTTGAGACAAAAAGACCTCTGAATGGCTAAGTAACTCCTCTGAGTGGCTAAGGTTGATGGTAATCCAAATATTTGGAAACTCTCATGCCTGTTGTACGTTTCGACTAGTTCTGTCTCAGTTGCTATGATAACTCTCTTCTTAATTTGCTTCTACCTTTTCTATCTTGTTAGAGGCGGCTGTGTAGGTGCTAGTGCCAAGTGCTATATTGTATGAAGACGAGTTATCGTTGCAATATCCTATCTAATAAAGGCTTTTAGTTGCAAGTTTTTGCTAAGTGCTATTCGGAGCGCGGGTTCGGTCAAAACGCTCTTTTTCTGCTACAAGTTTTCAATTCAAGTAATTTAGTAGGCAACTGAACTGTACTGAGCAGAATCGTCTGTATGAATTTCAAGATAATAAATGCGTGCTGTATGAATTTACAAAAGTCTTTTTCAACCAGTCAAAATTTAGCGGAGGCGATGGGTTTCGAACCTTTAATCTTATGATTATAAACAGGGTTGCCTAGTGTGCTGTGCCAAGTGGGTCTTGATTAGTGGTATTGTCAAAACAAGGGATTTACTGGGTTATATAAATGGAAAGCAACATCAATAGTGGTTTGTTCTAAGTTTTTATTGAGTATTCCAGATCAAAATGCTGAAAGTTTACTTTCTGTTTGCTCTTTTGTGGCCTCTTGTTTTCTCATCTCATGTATGCGAAGAAATTGAGCTGGTGAAAGCGACTGCTGTATGTTGCGAGAAGAATACTACATTCCGCGTTGGCCAAGTGGATGTGAGCTTCGTGCCATATCGGAGCCATTTGTCCAGTTGGTGGTGGTGGGATTGAAGATTTGTGTTCTCGATTCTTGCCAAATTTTTCAATGATGTTCGTGTTGGTCGTGGCAGGCGTAGTAAGCATGCATTAGAAAAATAAAGGCGTGCAGTTTTGTACAAAAATAGATTAAAAATGTCTGATTACGTAGTGGTGAGGCTCGATTTGTAGATTTAGGGCCTCCTGACCGCCCACAACTCTCCTTAAGTGAGGCATAAGTCTGCTTCGTCTTGGTATGAGGGCTGTTTTTCTCAGGACGTCCAGGTTCGTGAGCTCGCCGTGCCAAACGTATGTAATTTGCACGTAAGTGCGGTAAATGGGCGTCTCTGGTATGCCCATTTTTATTAGCAGGGCGAGCATCCCGTCGAAGGAGAAGAGTTGTGGGGGGTCAGGCTGATAGTTCATTTGTTGTGTTTTTTGCGCTGCCGTTTTCTTCGCTGTTAAAAATAAAAGTGGAACTGAATAGATAAAGTGATGAATAGTTTCTTTTTTTTTCTGAGTAAGGTTAGAGTGGGAGGCCGTTCATTAGATTTTGTATCAGTGAGACAGTTGTTTGATAATCTCTTCGGGTTTGTTTGCATTTTCCCCAGAAAGATTAATGTAGTAGTGATCTGTCAAGTGTGGCAGTTCCATTTGCTCCACGTTGTGAGGGGAGTAAAGTAATGAAGTAAATCCCTCGGCATGGCAGTAAATGACAGTCACTAATGGAGTTTTCGGAAGTAATTCCCTCGGTATGGCAGTAATTGACAGTCACTAATGGAAGTTTTGGAGGAAAGTAAATTGAGAACAGTGTGATTGACTGCTCTAGTGATAAAGTTATTCAGAATACGTTTTTTGCAGAGGTCAAACTTTAATAGCGGCGTTATTCATCGACTGTTGGATTTTTTATCGAAGCTTTGCAAAAACGATTGTAATGACGGAGACGTGATATTCTATTTTATCAAAGTATGGACACTAAAAGGTTCGTTAATTACTTATAACAATTTAGGATTTCATAGGCTAGCATTAATATTTTTTTGTAATTTTAAACAGAATTATCGTGTTTAGAACGACACGAGGCAGACAAGATTTTCTAATCGAAATGAACGAGTTCAAACATCAGTACTACGATCGGACAAAATTAATAAGTCTCGGATGGAAAGAAGTGGAAACAGTCGATGGGCGGGGTATAAATAGTTGGAACTCCTTAAAGAATAAGTTAACTATAGAAGGTAGAGGGGGACTGGTTGGAGAGAATGGATGGCCAAAGGTACCATTGGCAATAAATAATGAAGAAATTGTGGGATTACAAGAAAGTTTAGTAGAAGGGTTCCGGGGCTGTAGAGATCAGGGCGATGTGTATAATTATGTTAGTAAATTAAAGTTGGAGAGTGGTGATAGCAGGTTGTATCAAGAAGTTGGGTCGTATGCTGGTTTGTGTAATTCAATAGGTTAGACGTTTTGTGTGGATGGTTTGATGAGTGGTGTTTTGCCTGATGGTTTTACTGGTGTAAGGAGAGATGCCATGGTACAATGGAATGAGTGGTGGACGGCGGCACATGTTGAGATTGGGGGTAATGATAGTGTTTCGAAAACGCCGTGTTGTGAGAAATTGTTTCTGATTTGTGGAGGTTATCAGACATCAAGGGATTTTAATAATGTTATGGGTACTCCGCAATATTTTATGGATTTAATTAAGAGGGGTCCTTCTGCAAGTGGTTTGGGAAAGGATGCTTGGTTTTTCATTCCGACGAAAGATAATGTGTTGTGCCAGCCTTCGTTGTGTGCGCATGCTGTTTTAACTTTTACAAAAGGTTTGTCGTTAGTGACGGGCTGGGAGGCGCGTGATCAATCGAATCAAGTTGTTGTCGAACGGACTTTGGGATCGTTTGCTTATGGTGTGCGTAAAGGTGTGGTAAAAAGAATTGTAATATCAAATAAATAAAAAGGCAATATTAGAGTGGGCGAAAGAAAGAGAAGTATCAACTGGTGGTGCTAGTGATGTGACTGAGCATGTGCAAAGTTTCACTAATAGTGGTCTAATTTTAAAAACAAATAATAAACGAGGTAATCGAAGAAAATGGGGTGGGAAACGGGAAACGAAAACGCAATCGAACGATAACGAGAATATTGTGTATTCGTTTCTTCCTCCAAAGGATCCTTCAATGGAATAAGTGTGTTGTTCAACTTTACTGCAAAGAGGTCAAACTTTAATAGCGGCGTTATTCATCGACTGTTGGATTTTTTATCGAAGCTTTGCAAAAACGATTGTAATAACGAAGAGACGGGATATTCTATTTTATCAAAGTATGGACACTAAAAGGTTCGTTAATTACTTATAACAATTTAGGATTTCATAGGCTAGCATTAATATTTTTTTTGTAATTTTAAACAGAATTATCGTGTTTAGAACGACACGAGGCAGCCAAGATTTTCTAATCGAAATGAACGAGTTCAAACATCAGTACTACGATCGGAAAAAATTAATAAGTCTCGGATGGAAAGAAGTGGAAACAATCGATGGGCGGGGTATAAATAGTTGGAACTCCTTAAAGAATAAGTTAACTATAGAAGGTAGAGGGGGACTGGTTGGAGAGAATGGTTGGCCAAAGGTACCATTGGCAATAAATAATGAAGAAATTGTGGGATTACAAGAAAGTTTAGTAGAAGGGTTCCGGGGCTGTAGAGATCAGGGCGATGTGTATAATTATGTTAGTAAATTAAAGTTGGAGAGTGGCGATAGCAGGTTGTATCAAGAAGTTGGGTCGTATGCTGGTTTGTGTAATTCAATAGGTTAGAAGTTTTGTGTGGATGGTTTGATGAGTGGTGTTTTGCCTGATGGTTTTACTGGTGTAAGGAGAGATGCCATGGTACAATGGAATGAGTGGTGGACGGCGGCACATGTTGAGATTGGGGGTAATGATAGTGTTTCGAAAACGCCGTGTGGTGAGAAATTGTTTCTGATTTGTGGAAGTTATCAAACATCAAGGGATTTTAATAATGTTATGGGTACTCCGCAATATTTTATGGATTTAATTAAGAGGGGTCCTTCTGCAAGTGGTTTGGGAAAGGATGTTTGGTTTTTCATTCCGACGAAAGATAATGTGTTGTGCCAGCCTTCGTTGTGTGCGCATGCTGTTTTAACTTTTACAAAAGGTTTGTCGTTAGTGACGGCTGGGAGGCGCGTGATCAATCGAATCAAGTTGTTGTCGATCGGACTTTGGGATCGTTTGCTTATGGTGTGCGTAAAGGTGTGGTAAAAAGAATTGTAATATCAAATAAAAATAAAAAGGCAGTATTAGACTGGGCGAAAGAAAGAGAAGTATCAACTGGTGGTGCTAGTGATGTGACTGAGCATGTGCAAAGTTTCGCTAATAGTGGTCTAATTTTAAAAACAAATAACAAACGAGGTAATCGAAGAAAATGGGGTGGGAAACGGGAAACGAAAACGCAATCGAACGATAACGAGAATATTGTGTATTCGTTTCTTCCTCCAAAGGATCCTTCAATGGAATAAGTGAGTTGTTCAACTTTACTGCAAAGAGGTCAAACTTTAATAGCGGCGTTATTCATCGACTGTTGGATTTTTTATCGAAGCTTTGCAAAAACGATTGTAATAACGAAGAGACGGGATATTCTATTTTATCAAAGTATGGACACTAAAAGGTTCGTTAATTACTTATAACAATTTAGGATTTCATAGGCTAGCATTAATATTTTTTTTGTAATTTTAAACAGAATTATCGTGTTTAGAACGACACGAGGCAGACAAGATTTTCTAATCGAAACGAACGAGTTCAAACATCAGTACTACGATCGGAAAAAATTAATAAGTCTCGGATGGAAAGAAGTGGAAACAATCGATGGGCGGGGTATAAATAGTTGGAACTCCTTAAAGAATAAGTTAACTATAGAAGGTAGAGGGGGACTGGTTGGAGAGAATGGTTGGCCAAAGGTACCATTGGCAATAAATAATGAAGAAATTGTGTGATTACAAGAAAGTTTAGTAGAAGGGTTCCGGGGCTGTAGAGATCAGGGCGATGTGTATAATTATGTTAGTAAATTAAAGTTGGAGAGTGGTGATAGCAGGTTGTATCAAGAAGTTGGGTCGTATGCTGGTTTGTGTAATTCAATAGGTTAGAAGTTTTGTGTGGATGGTTTGATGAGTGGTGTTTTGCCTGATGGTTTTACTGGTGTAAGGAGAGATGCCATGGTACAATGGAATGAGTGGTGGACGGCGGCAAATGCTGAGATTGGGGGTAATGATAGTGTTTCGAAAACGCCGTGTGGTGAGAAATTGTTTCTGATTTGTGGAAGTTATCAGACATCAAGGGATTTTAATAATGTTATGGGTACTCCGCAATATTTTATGGATTTAATTAAGAGGGGTCCTTCTGCAAGTCGTTTGGGAAAGGATGTTTGGTTTTTCATTCCGACGAAAGATAATGTGTTGTGCCAGCCTTCGTTGTGTGCGCATGCTGTTTTAACTTTTACAAAAGGTTTGTCGTTAGTGACGGCTGGGAGGCGCGTGATCAATCGAATCAAGTTGTTGTCGATCGGACTTTGGGATCGTTTGCTTATGGTGTGCGTAAAGGTGTGGTAAAAAGAATTGTAATATCAAATAAAAATAAAAAGGCAGTATTAGACTGGGCGAAAGAAAGAGAAGTATCAACTGGTGGTGCTAGTGATGTGACTGAGCATGTGCAAAGTTTCGCTAATAGTGGTCTAATTTTAAAAACAAATAACAAACGAGGTAATCGAAGAAAATGGGGTGGGAAACGGGAAACGAAAACGCAATCGAACGATAACGAGAATATTGTGTATTCGTTTCTTCCTCCAAAGGATCCTTCAATGGAATAAGTGAGTTGTTCAACTTTACTGCAAAGAGGTCAAACTTTAATAGCGGCGTTATTCATCGACTGTTGGATTTTTATCGAAGCTTTGCAAAAACGATTGTAATAACGAAGAGACGGGATATTCTATTTTATCAAAGTATGGACACTAAAAGGTTCGTTAATTACTTATAACAATTTAGGATTTCATAGGCTAGCATTAATATTTTTTTTGTAATTTTAAACAGAATTATCGTGTTTAGAACGACACGAGGCAGACAAGATTTTCTAATCGAAACGAACGAGTTCAAACATCAGTACTACGATCGGAAAAAATTAATAAGTCTCGGATGGAAAGAAGTGGAAACAATCGATGGGCGGGGTATAAATAGTTGGAACTCCTTAAAGAATAAGTTAACTATAGAAGGTAGAGGGGGACTGGTTGGAGAGAATGGTTGGCCAAAGGTACCATTGGCAATAAATAATGAAGAAATTGTGTGATTACAAGAAAGTTTAGTAGAAGGGTTCCGGGGCTGTAGAGATCAGGGCGATGTGTATAATTATGTTAGTAAATTAAAGTTGGAGAGTGGTGATAGCAGGTTGTATCAAGAAGTTGGGTCGTATGCTGGTTTGTGTAATTCAATAGGTTAGAAGTTTTGTGTGGATGGTTTGATGAGTGGTGTTTTGCCTGATGGTTTCACTGGTGTAAGGAGAGATGCCGTGGTACAATGGAATGAGTGGTGGACGGCGGCACATGTTGAGATTGGGGGTAATGATAGTGTTTCGAAAACGCCGTGTGGTGAGAAATTGTTTCTGATTTGTGGAAGTTATCAGACATCAAGGGATTTTAATAATGTTATGGGTACTCCGCAATATTTTATGGATTTAATTAAGAGGGGTCCTTCTGCAAGTGGTTTGGGAAAGGATGTTTGGTTTTTCATTCCGACGAAAGATAATGTGTTGTGCCAGCCTTCGTTGTGTGCGCATGCTGTTTTAACTTTTACAAAAGGTTTGTCGTTAGTGACGGCTGGGAGGCGCGTGATCAATCGAATCAAGTTGTTGTCGATCGGACTTTGGGATCGTTTGCTTATGGTGTGCGTAAAGGTGTGGTAAAAAGAATTGTAATATCAAATAAAAATAAAAAGGCAGTATTAGACTGGGCGAAAGAAAGAGAAGTATCAACTGGTGGTGCTAGTGATGTGACTGAGCATGTGCAAAGTTTCGCTAATAGTGGTCTAATTTTAAAAACAAATAACAAACGAGGTAATCGAAGAAAATGGGGTGGGAAACGGGAAACGAAAACGCAATCGAACGATAACGAGAATATTGTGTATTCGTTTCTTCCTCCAAAGGATCCTTCAATGGAATAAGTGAGTTGTTCAACTTTAATTTACATTTTTTTTCTAGGGTTGGAACTATAGTGCCAGGTTTTTTTTCTTTTTTTTGAGATTTTATTATTTCAAGCCCGTGCCCTTTCAACGTATTTTGAAAGGATTATCTTTTGTTGATACTGAGCAATCGGTTAGGGTCCTGTCTGTGTTAGTTTGGTGTTGTTTTGGAAAAAAAATGATGTTTCGTGAGTTTTTTGGGTCGTTATTTTGCACAGTCGTATGTAGTGTAAGCAATTAATATTTTGACTTTCAATCGCGTGCCCTTCGAAGTGATAACAAGGTGGGATGTTAATTTTTGTTGAGAATGGTTGGGAATAGATTGATTAATAATAGTTTGCTATGTTAGGGGTGCTTGCTCATTGTGCTCACGAGTTATGACTCACGAGTAAATTTTTTTTTTTGGTTAGAAGTAAAAAATTAAATTGGTAAGAAATTAAAAATAAGAAGAGGAGGCGTTACATTTGAATAATTTGAGGTGTTTATAAAATAAGTACTACATTAAATTACTTGCGACTCATGAGAGAAAAGATTTAAAAAAAATATTTCGAATAAAAAAATTAAAGAAATTTATGCAAGTCTAAGTGAATACACGGATGCCAACAGGGTCAAACTCAATGGGGTCGTCATTGTCCATTTGAATAAAATCCCAGAATTGGTGGGTGAGTTGGGTACCTTGGGATGAAGTAATGAAGTGGTAAACGTAGGTGTAGTATTCCCAGGTTGTGTAGAAAAAACATTTCGTGAGAAGGCCTGTATGGGAGTGTGCCCAGATCACGATGGTTCCATTTTGTAATATGACATATTCATTGAAAAAACATTCCCTGTATTGGATTCCTACTTTCACGCTAACGTTGATGTTGTGGTTCGTGTGTAATTTTGGGGCGATGTCTTCTGGGCCGACGTAATTTCGGATTTGGTCCCAAATGCTTGTCATTATTTTTAAGAAAATTCAGAATTGCTAGGTTTTGAGATTTGGAAATATCAGGGAAAGAAAAAGTAAATATGGTTTAAAAAAATTACAGGTCAAATTCGCCTTCTAAAAATTCTTCTTTGGTGTTTTGTAAGAAATTCAAAAAGGTAAGAAAATTTGGATGATCTGGTTCAAAGTGATTTTTTTGTCTTGATTATTATCCAAGAAGTTAATCCAGAAGCATAAGGTGTTGCAGGGGAATATGAAGTATTCAGAAAAGACTGCAAGTTTTATATCAAAATCAGTGAGAAAGTAAGCATAAAGTGGAAATTGGTTTGGAATTGGAGAGATGTAAGGAATGGTGTCTTCTGATTGGTCAATTGTGGTGAAAGCTGGGGTTGGTGGATAAGACATGAGATAAGATTTTTAATGGAATAGAAATGCAAATATTTGAGGAAATTTACATGGAGTCATCTGAGAATGGAATGGGTGATGGGGGAGAAATTGGAATATAATTTAATTCAGTTGAATTGTGGTCTGATGTAGGGTCAGGGCTGTCGGGACTTTCAGAAATGGTTGGTTGCGATGGTTCTACGGCAACTGGTTCTCCTTCTGAGTTAAGATAGAAATTCACATTAATATAAGTATTTCCTGATTGTATGCATTGTAGAATTGTTTGCCATACGGCTGATGTCTCATTCACTGTAAGGGGGATAAAAGAAATTGAATAAATATTGTTGACAATATTGTCCTGTTGCATGTTAATACTAATTATTGCTTCACGATCTGTAAAAAAGGCAATGCTGTATTCAGTAATATAAGCTGGCTGGCCGTTGAATGTAGTGTTAATGCGCGGCTCAACTTTAATTCTGAAGTGATATACTGCATTCATTATAAAATGTTTGAAATAATGCAAAAGGTAAAATTTTAGTTGTAGGAAAATTGTTTAAGTTGTTTGAAATAATTTCCAAGTTTCTATCTGCGAAGAAATTGTAATAGGTTGAGAGAATGAACAGTTAGCAATGAAGAGTGTTGCTGGTAGTTAGCAGGCAGAAAGTAGTTTGAATGATTGATAGTGTTGCGGGGGAAGTGGGGGAAATTTGACATTTTGATTAATTGGGATTGTGGGGAATTATCCCTGGTTGGGTTGATTAGTGTTCCATTATAGGCTGTCATTGTGATTGATGGACAGTTCGTGTTCCGGGTTAATGGATTTCCTTCTTTTTCTCGCTTTGACAGATAATTGATAAGTTTCCTTTGGGAGTTGCATCTTATTACTCCGTTGTTTAGTGCGTCAATATAGATTCTTTTTAAAAATATATTCGTCGCTGGATAAAAAGATAGGGAGCAAATCCCCGCCTTTAACAATGGAGGTTTAAGAGGAATTGCTCTGTAATTTTTCCTTGTTGATTTTTCTCAAAGAATAATTGCAAGTAATGAAAATTTCGGTTTAATACTCGAGTAATATCAAAATTTTGAATTAAGTTTTTCGCAAATATAATGGTAGGTACTTTCCAGATGGAGGATAGGTCTCTCTGGTTTATTTAGGGCTATTATAAATGTTGTTAATTAATATTTTTTTTTTAAATTTTTATTTTTAAGTTTTGTTTTCCTTGCTCACTGCTAACACAAAATTTCTAATTTACGGCAGAGTAGAAGTGAATGTAATTGATAACTTTTAACAAGTGACTTAGTTCAGTGGTTAGTATCTCTGGCCGTTGAACTGGGGTTCCGGGTTCGAATCCCGGCGGGTTCCCGGTGCTTCCATAATGTGGGAAAATCTGGGAAAGGGCAAAGGGGTGTAAGTGTAAGCTAGGGTAAGGGTAAGGGGGTAGAGAAGAGGGGAAGGGTAAAAAAAATTTAACTTTTTTTCTTTTTTTTTGATTTATAAGCTGCTTTTACGGACCACGCGGCCGTCCCACTTAGCGCAGTTGGTAGCGCGCTGCACTCTCATGCTGAAGTTGAGGGTTCGAGTCCCGGTCAGGTTTTTTTTTAAAACGTTTCCTGTATTGATTGTTCTGAGAGGGTACGCTCCGTAATGGGATATCGGTGGGTGTTCCGGTATATGTGTATAGATGGGCTGACTCGGTGCGGCAGGCCTGTTGACATGATCAATTTTGATAGTTGGTTTTTCGTTACGTTTTAGTCTCCTGATGTAGTCTCTTAGGAATGTGTAGGGAGTGCGAGGTTTATTTATGTTTTCTTCGTTTTGGTTTTCGAACTCAGTTTTAATTTCGAGTGGTAGTACTAGTGAGCATTTGTGCAGGGGATGTTCTGGATGTTCTTGTAGGTATTCATAGTCATTTAATGCGACAACTCGTACTGGTTTTGTTTTTATTCGCCGTCCTTCGTGTGTTATTCGGAAAGGGAAACGTCGGTGAAGTTTTGCCCATTTGTGTAAAAGATGCGAATAAGTTAGATGTAGTAATACGCTAATCAAGAAGGATAAAAATCCGAAAAGAAGAGACATTTTCCATGGTATGTACTGTTCGAATCGGTGTTCGAGTTCGGGCTTGAAAGCTCTTATTCTTTCTAAAATTGGTTCGGCCATTTGTTCTATTGATTTGCTGTTTGTTCGTCGTGTTTCCATTTGTTTAAACTCTGGTTGAATTTGCTGAAGAATTTGAATTTGTGCCTCAGATCTTGATGAGAAGTTTGGTAGTTCATCCAATGGGGGCAGTAGTTTGAAGAGTGTACTTATTGGATCTGGTAATTGAAAATCTAACCGTATTGCCGGTACTGTGTCACAAGCAGTGAGGTCTGAGCGAAGATGTACATTTGGTCCTCTAAGCTGTTTTCCACATCCCAGTGTGATGATACACACTCTGCACCCAGGATGCTCAATTCTTGCCAATGGATTGCTGCCATTACCAGCGCTTTCGATGAGTGTATAATCGTCTTTGGACGATGTTATTAACCAACGACCGAAGCCGAGATTGCGTGCTTTTTCAGTCAACGGCAATTCTACTACATCCAGTTGAAAGCGTTGCAATGCAAGTAGCTCGTCATCGTGGTAAAGTAAAGTAGCCATACAGGACTGATAAGTCTGTTCTGTTGGAATGGCTTTGGTGCATATTGCGTATTTTTGGGATCCGATACAATTTGCGAGCTCGTCTTCATCGATAAACGCTAGTTCTTCTCCGTCGTCTGAGACGGCCATGTATTTGGCTTCAAGTCGCCAAACTAAAGCTTTATCCGTATCGCCGTCCGGCATTGGGATCGGAATGGCATGCAATACGTTCATAACTGTACTTTTTGAAGCCATTGGAATTGCAAGTGTTAGTATAAGACCTCCGTGAATTGCCTCGACTTGTGTGACTAATTTCGTTTCATAGTACGAGAGAATTTCTTGGATTGGTACAGCTAGAGATAATCGATCCTGTTGTCCATTTTGTTGCAAATGAACAATCGTAAGAATTTCATGCAACTGCTCCCTTGGGACTAATGACATTGGTAATAGTTGATTCATGAGAGGCGTCAAGGCATTCAGTATGTTGATTAGAAACGTATAAAGGGCCGATCGGTATGTTTCGATGTTAGCAAGTATTGCTTGAAAAATATTGCTAAGTACAAGACTATGTTGATTGATTTGTTCTCTTACGTATAAGTATTGGATGCAGTTTCTCATGTGGTGCACGTTTTGTCGTAACGCCTTGAATTGTCCTTCAGCAAGTTCCCAGTTCCTGTTTTTTGTCTCTATTATTTCGTTCTGGGCTTCTTTGATGGCTTTCAGTTCACCTGTTACAACATAGAATTTTTCATTGTTTTGGATTGTTATTTGTTCAACACGATCGGTTAGGTATTGAAGATAAGCCATTGCTTGTCTGATAAGCCATTGGTCGAACTGCTGCGTCAGCTGCACCGCGGGGTGGTCTTTGCAGTGTTGTAGAAGTTTGACTGTTTGCTCTTAGTAGTGTGTTCATTTCCAATTTGAGGTTTACAATGTCGTGTTGGGCCTGTTGGTTTTCTATCATTGTTTGTTGCGCTATCCAGTGGAGGCCTGCTGTCGAGTCAGTCATATTTGTGAAGTTCAATGAGCATCCATAATTTTCTGAAGTCCACATTTTGTCTATCTCTTTTGTCAGGTTGATCAGTTTGTCTTCCACTGTTTTGTTATATATTGGGTAGGGGACCAGGATTTCAGTTTTGACAAATTTTTCTGTCAATAGAATTTTCTGATGAAGGTTGAATAATAATCCATCTTTTGTTGCCACCGATGGTTGGTTCGTTTTCATCAAGGGTAAAAGTTGTAGTAAAAATAGTACGATATTGAGCATTTTGCTAACTAGGCTTGTTTGTGAAATTGAATTAGAGTCTTTGTGCGACCGATTTTGAGGTACAAAATTTTGGAAAATGATTTGAGCTGTGTCTTTTTTCCTTTTAAATTAGGATTTTTTTGGAGTGTTTTCATTGGTTGGTGACGTATCTAATGTGTATGTATAATAGAGAATTGGTGCTCAATTCCTATTGGCTGTCATCTTCGAAGCCAAAAGTTTGGTGAAGGTTTCCGTTGATCTCCCGACGGCGAAGTGTTAGCGGAACAATTCTTCGTCTGTTTTGAAGCGTTGGGCCAAGGTCCGCTAGTTCTCTGTTGGATACTCTTTGAGGAAGTGGTGAAGATGTTCTTGGGTTGTCGTGTTGAGCAATACCGCTATTGCTCTCGTTATTTTCAATTTGTGAAATGGTGCCTCCTATAAGGGAGTGCTCATTGTTCTCGTCGGATCTCGGTTGTTGGACATCATCGCTTGAGGTTGTATTGTTGTAAATATCGTTGATCGAGTTGGTCCGGTATAAGGTTTCGCCTGTAGTGTCTAATATTGGGGGCGGAACGTCGGTTCGTGTGTCATATCATGAAACTGTATTGGCGGGTCTTCAGAAGAAAAATTAGCTGTTTGGATGTTTGAGTTGAAAGAAACTGACTGGACATTTGGTGTTGTTATGGGTAGCTGCATGTTGTCTTCGTTAATGTGGTGCCTGACTTGGTTGTCGAACAGCTGTGGTTCTCTCTCTTCTTCTGGTATGGTGGGATCTGCTTCAAAGTTTTCGGGGTCTACATGTTCGAGGTCTTCTACTTGATATTGAGGTTTCACAGGTCGAAGTCTCATTCGATGGATACATTGCGTGTAATTTGTGTTGGTTTTGCGTACAATGTAGTTTGCATTCGTGAGCAATTTTTCTACTCTGTATAATGGTATCCACCTGCTTTGCTGTTTATTCATCACTGCTACTTGTGTTGTGCTTTTTGGGTCAAGGATCAGGCAGTATGATTTGGGTTTTAGTGGTGTGGCGTTGGCTTTTCTGTCATAGTACTTTTTATATTTCAGATAAGACGAGATAAGGTTGTCTTTTACGCTGGAGAAAAGCTCCGTAGTTTTGTCTTGTAGCTCTTTAAGTCAGTCGTATTTTGGGTGAGACTCCCATAATTTTGTATTCTGAAATCTGAGGTCCAAAGGATTTATCGGTGTTCTGCCGTGAAAGACGTCAGATGGCGTAAACCCAAGAGCTGGTGCAAATGTTGTGTTGTGTATGAATACTGCAATGTCAACGTATCTATGCCAGTCCGAGGAAGTTTGGTTTTCGTTAATTCTCAAGATTTGTTTGAGCGGTGCGTGGTTTCTTTCAAGTAAGCCAATGGTTTGCGCATGTTTCAGTGTGCAATGTTTGAGCTCTACCTCCAATAGGTTTGCTAGTTCGCTCATTAATTCGGATGTAAACGCAGTTCCAAGGTCACATATGATTCTTGAGGGAATGTAGGAGTGTCTCAGAAAAATTGAGACAAGGGCTCGTGCTACGATGTCTGCGTCGCCTTTCATAAGAGGTGTGGCGAAAAGGTACTTCGAGAACACGTCAATACCTGAGAGAATGTACGTGTAGGGAGAAGGGTGCATCTTTCCCACCAGATCTATTAGTAAAAGGTCTGCTGGGAAGTTTTGCAGAGACGAAAGTGGTTGTAATGGAGGTTTCAATGCAGATGTGGTTGCTGGTTTTGTTTGCAAGCATGTGAGACAGTTTCTGATATATTCTGTTAGGTGTTCAGTGAAGTTCGGGAAGTAAAATCGTTTTCTAATTTCTGCTATTGTCAGTGAGACTCCTTTGTGCCCACTCCAAACACTTATGTATTCTGTAGAGTACTTCCTTCTGTAAGTGCGACGGGACGCAATATTGTTTAATAAATTGGTTTCCAGTGTGGTTATAGAACTTGCGATGAAGGACGCCTTCTGTTATCGATACTCTTGGGAACTGCTTGAGATACTTTTTTTAGGTCACTGGATAGATATTGTCCTGTAGTCGGTGAACCTCTCTCAAACCAGAGCAGTACCCGTTCGATATCTTTGTCTTGTTGTTGTTCGGCACGCAGGTCTAAAGGTCCGTGCCCATGAGTGATGAATTCATCCAATGGGTTTTGTTCATGCATGGCGTTTATTTGTTGCGTTGCAGGTGCAAGAATTTGCAGTTGAACGTCAGCTCGAACATTCATAGGATCTTCTCCGCTGGTTTGTTTTCTCTCAAGTAAGTATGTTTTCATAATTTTGGGGGTATCGTCATTTTCTGAGCTGCTCAGATAGCTGATTGAATTGTCAGGTGTATCTGCTGCTGTGTTGATTTCGATTTCGTGCATCGGTATGCGTGAGTTGATGCGTAGCTCGAGCTTCTCTTTCGGGTTTGTGTATTCTCGACAGATAGTCCGCTGCTAAATTGGTTTTTCCGGGTATGTGTCCCAGTATGATGTCGAAGCTGAGTACATGATCGAAAGCATTCCAAAGTGTTGGCGGTATGATTTTTGTTTGAAAGAACCTGGTTACTGATCTGTTGTCTGTCAAAATTAGAATTGGTTTTTACATCCCCATATAATATTTGCAAAGGTATCTAGGGCAAAGTGAACTGCGAGGAATTCTTCCGCATATATCGAAAGTTTGAGTTGGTTTGGGTGGAAAATTCTAGATCCAAAACTGACGGTTGCATAAATTTTCAGTTCCTGATTATCATCATTTGTTGTGTAGTCTTCTATCATTAGTACGTATCCGGCTGCGTAAAAGGATGCATCGGCCATTATTACATATTGCTGGTCAACTTTGGGTAATCTGAGTGAAAGGTCACAGGCTCTTCTTAGATCATTTGTGAGCTTTTGCAGCATAACTTGGTGTTCTTCTTCTATCACGAAATTGGTGTCTTTCTTAAGTAGACGATAGAACGGTAAAAGTTTTTCAGCAAGTTCAGGGAAAAAGGCTTTGTAAAATTGAAAAAATCCGATCATTCGTTTGACTTGTTTTGGGTTTCGCGGCATTCTGAATGTTTTCAGAAAGGTTGTAATCTTCTGTGTAATTGGTGTGAGACCCTCAGAGGTTATCGTATTACCAAGGAATTGTATTTCTCTGAGTCCAAATGCGCATTTGTCTGTTGCGAGTTTCATTCCTGATTCTCGGATGCATGTAAAGACTGCTCGAAGTTTTTCCAACATATCGTTTGTGTCATGTGCTCCGATGCCAATGTCGTCAACGTACTGAAAGCATTTATCCGCTGTTATCACGGGGTCCAGGTTTTGACGCATGAATGAGCAAAAGGCGCTGACACTTCTGCTTAGTCCTTGGGCTAGTCTTTGAAAAGCATATGTTCTCGATGCGAAATTGAAGGCCAGTAACTGTACTGATTGTTCATCTGCCATTGGTACAGAATAGTAGCCGTGGCTGCCATCCATCTTGCAAAAGAGTTTCTTGCCGGCTAAGTGGGTGCCCGCATCTGCTAGTGTAGCTATCGGGAAGTTGTTATTGTTGTAGTCGTTTCTAATGAGATGGTTTATTTTTCTTAGATCTACTAATATTCTGAGCTTCCCGTTTGGCTTCCGTTTTGCAAAAATTGGAGATGAGTAGCGGCTGAAGGGGAGCGTTGTTATGACTCCGTAGTACTGGAGAAGGGCTAGTTCAGCAAGCAAATCGTCTTTGAGATGGATTGAAATTCTTTGACTTTTTGAGTATACAGGTCTGTTTGTGTCTGGTGTCAATTTGACTGAAAATTTGTGAGTGTAGCCAATGTCAAGGCGGTGCCTTGTGAATATGTCATTGAATTCGACTAGAAGCTGTTCTGTTCTTTCTTTATCTTTGTCAGAGAGTACGCTGTCGCTCCATTTGAATGCGTTAAGAAAAGTTTTCCTGTCTTCGTTTTTCGAGAGTGGTTGAATTGCTTCAAGATTTTTAAATTTAACAAGTTCGTCATATATGCGTTTTTCAACTTCACTCATCTTCGATGTGTCGGGATTGGTTTCTGGGGTCGGAAACCAGAATCCGTTTTCGTGTTTTATTGTTTTATGATTTATTTCGCCTTTTGCTGTTCTCTCTATAGATTTTTCTATTTGCTTTATTGTTTTCTTTGAGTCGCTTGATGGGAGAAGTTTTGGCTCAAGTGGTATCAGGTAGCGTGCTTGCTCTGGTGTGATGATTTCGAATGTTGCTACTGGAGAGTCTTGTCTAATATGCAGTGGAACTTCTGTTGTATTGATTGCAAGTAGGGTGGTAGTTTTGTTTTTTGTAAGTTTGTCAAGCGTGCTTGTTAGACCAAGGCCCAGTTTTTCAAATTTGACAGTAGGCTCTACGAGTCCAATTTGTTCTTGTGCATCAGTTTCCTCCGATGGGATTAGTTCCAGAAATTTTTGTTCCCCAGGTGATAGCGTATAGGTTGTTTTGGTTTTGAGCATGACTTTTTTTCGGCTGTTGAGACGTTTTTGTTTGTTGTTGCCTTTTATGTGCATTAGATTTAGCTGAAAAGTAAATTCTGGTGTTTGGAGTAGTCTGTTGTGGGCATCAATAATAATCTCATTTTTATCAAAGAAGGGAAAACCAAGAAGGATAGCGGAAAGTGTTTCAAACACCATGAACTGTTCCTCAAATTGTAAATGGCCAATTTTGAATGTCAGTTGGACTGTAAATAAAACGGGTGATTGGTGTTGGAAAGCTGTAGAAACGTTTAATTCAGGAGGATTTGTTTTTTCTGGTTTTTGGTAGAGGTTTCTGCTTAATTTATCAAAATGTTTCTTTGACATGGCGCTGCTGAATGCTCCAGTGTCTGCTACTGCTTTCATTATTAATGTTTCGAACTGCAGAGGTATTATGAATACATTTTCGCTATAGTTTGTCATGCTATCTGGTATATGTTGTAGAAAAACATGCAGGTTATTTAGTTTTTTGATTGCTGATTGAATGGCATGTTTCCATCGCGGTATTCAGGTTGACGTTCTGGACAATCTCGGGCAGTGTGCTCATTGCTAGCACATGTTCTGCAAAATGTTCTCATTGGCGTAGGAGATCTTTCGGTACGTCCATTACTTCGGTCGTTTCGTTGGAAGTTTGACCTTCCTCTCGAATAATTTCCACGACCTCTCTGAAAGCTTCCACGGTTACGTCCTCTGCTGTTGTAGTTGTTACTGTATCCTCGGCCATTTTGGTTTCCATTATACTGGTATGTTTGTCTGTTGTGGTTGTAGCCTCTGTAGTTATTTCCTCTTCTGTAGCTAGGGTACTGAGTACTCTCCACGCGCTGATGCGGTGGCTGTGCTACTTGCATTGATGCTATGCCTGCCGCCATTATGCTTTCTATGGCTTGGGCCACAGCAGGGTTTCCTGATGCATTTAGTGTATTGAATGCCGTGGTGTATTGTGGTTCGGGGTTTATCTGATCAATTCTGACTCGTCGTTTGATGATAGCGCATAGTTCGTTTAGTGATTTTGTCATTCTCTTTCAGCAACACTTTCTTGTACTTGAAGGGCATGCCTTGAATGAATTGTTCTCTTATTCGTCTTGTTCTTTCGTCAGTGCGGTCTATGTGAGCTGCAGGATCGTCCACAATTGCGAGGTTGGCGAGGCGTTGCAGATCTGTGAGGAAGTCATCTGGTTGTTCTTTCACTGGATCAAAATTTCTCGATTGCAGATCGAGTTCAAGTTTCTTCTTTGGTCTGCTCCTGCATATCGGTTGCGTAGTTGTTCGAGCGAATCGTCTAGATCGTTTCTTGTGTTTTCGGCGAGTCGAAGGTAATAGTTGAGTGCATTACCGGCTAAGTGTAGGTGGAGATATCTTGCACGGTGGTGGTTCGCTTCAGGAATTCTAGATACAGCAATGCTTGCTCTCAGTAGTCCTTCAAATTCAGGCCAGTTTTCGTTTGGTAGTCCTGAGAATCTTTTCAGATGTACGTGAGGCGGACTTGGATCTGCCATTTTCTTTTAGTCAGTTCGTTGTTGAAGTGTTTTTGTGGAAAGAGCAATTTGTGGGCTTCTCCAATTTAGCTGTGTCACAGAGTTTGCAGTTTAGGCTATTTGGTTGGTCTTTTTTGTTCTTCGCTGCAAGTTTTTGACTTACTTTTCTGTCGATTGTTTTGTCGTTGAAGAATACGAACGGGTTTCTAGGATGATAGCCTTCCAATAGTCCTGTTGTGGCTTGCGTTGTATTTTCTCTTTGCTAGCAAAACAAAGAGGTTGATGCTCAAATAATTTTGAATGGGTAAAGTTGGTTTGTGCTTGTGGTTTGGTTAATTTCTCGAATTCGGTAGTTTTGAAAGAAATTGTAAAGTTCTGAGTTTTTTGTAATACGGATCCGTTTGATATCGGTTTGATTGTCTTCTTGTGCGATAAAATAAAGGCTAATTCCGGTGTTTGTTTTTCTAATGGTTCGAAGATTGTAAGTTTTTCCGTTAATGGCTAATTCCATGAGTTGCAAATTTTTCTTTCTTTTTAACAGAAGTAAGCGTTCAACATCTCTGTCGCCATATGATAACTCTCTTCTTAATTTGCTTCTACCTTTTCTATCTTGTTAGAGGCGGCTGTGTAGGTGCTAGTGCCAAGTGCTATATTGTATGAAGACGAGTTATCGTTGCAATATCCTTTCTAATAAAGGCTTTTAGTTGCAAGTTTTTGCTAAGTGCTATTCGGAGCGCGGGTTCGGTAAAAACGCTCTTTTTCTGCTACAAGTTTTCAATTCAAGTAATTTAGTAAGCAACTGAACTGTACTGAGCAGAATCGTCTGTATGAATTTCAAGATAATAAATGCGTGCTGTATGAATTTACAAAAGTCTTTTTCAACCAATCAAAATTTAGCATCGTCATAGTTGCCAACTCCGTCATTTCTCCATTCATTTTCCCTTAATTCTGTTTTCAATTGTTTAAGTAATGGTTAAGTGCCTCTGCTTGAAGTCACTGAGAACTTCTGGCGTTTGAGAACCGCGAAGCGGTTCGAGATATTAAGTCAGAATTTCGTAGTGAGTTCTGCAGAGTCACTTAACGACGCTTAAAACACAAAACGCGCACGTTTTAAAATGACGAAAGTCAACGAAATTCAACGTCTGGCTAAGTAGAAACTTCTGGCATTTTAACTTCTGGCACTGCAGACTTTCGGCATTTTAAAATGTGCAATTGAGTGTTTTAAGCTCTTCATCAATTACTTCCTAGACGAGTCCGATTAGCAGACAGAAAATGGAGACTGGGCCTTGTATATTGGGGTACTTGGATAAAATGATTAAGCAAACATTATTGGGGTCTTTCACATTATACCTTCATCAGGAAACAAAAATACTTACAATGGAACCATTTCATCAGTAGACACCAGGCCCAACTTCCATTTTACAAGAAAATTTGTTGGCAATGTTATTAGTTGTGCGTCACCGTTGCTTAAGTCACTCTCATACCATAAATTATTCCAAGCTATTTGTCAACCAGCAATAGGCATTAGGACTTTTTCTTTACTGTCTAAGTCAAACAGCAATGGACAAAAAATCATGAAAGTTTAATTCTGATAAAACTAGCGTTTCATTCTTCTTAAACCGACCAGAACGATCTGATTTGAAAGTGAAATGGTTGTTGTGAAATTATTGAATCCGCTTCAAACTTCCATTTTTACATCCCAGATTCAGTGCTTAACTTTTAGTATAGATTACGTGACTCTGCTTGAAGTTGCTGAAAAGTTCTGGCGTTTATCCGCTTAGCCGAAAACTTCTGGCTATGTACATAACAACTTCAGCATTATGACATCTGATACTGTCGACTTTCGGCATTTTAGAACGTGCAATTGCTTGTTTTAAACAATGTTTCGGATCTATTCTGTCCCCCCCCCCCCCCCCCCCCCCAGTGTTTTTATGACCCCCAGTTACAAATTATATGTTGTTATATAGCACGTTACTATGTAAGAAAATAACACGTGCAATGTTTCTTCCCTGCATAGTGTAAGCATTCGTGAGTCCAAATTTGAGCAACAAATTGAACTGGAAGATACATGTTCAATTGATCTCGTCTGTAAATAAATAATAAACAATAATGTGACCTTTTGACCATCCGCTGTAGAGCATTTCGTTTGTTTCTCTCTTCCAAAATAGAACTGGCCATACTCTGAAATGTCCCACTGTTGAGAAGCTCAGCTAGAGACTGCTGGAGAACGTCTTCCATGAAGGCCCTGAAAAACAACACCTCAACTTGACAAACTTTGATAAAAAAAACATTTTGGAAGATTAAAGTCAGGACTAAATTGTGGAAATGATTGTTAAAAGATGTCATAGTCCAAAATGCGTTAAGTTGCACTTAATACAGACTTGACTTAGCTTTAAATAAAAGCTCTATTTGTAAAATCTAAAGTTGGCTATAAAAGAAAGGCTAAAGAATTTTAAATTTGAGTTTTTTTTGGCTAGTTGGTTTCGCATATTAAGTTCTTAAGTTAAGAGTTTGAATACACTGCTATTAAAATTAAACAATATTTGCTCTTACTATTTGCAAAATGCAACTGAAAATTCTCCAAAACTTGAATTAAAGAAGGCAGCATCAGGAGGCCAATAAGAAAACAGAAACCAAATAATGTCAGAAGAATTGATCTCGGAAGACAGGCGAGGCAATTTAATTCAGGAGCTGTAGCCTACATAAATTTTTCTTTACGAGTGCAAAAATCGTTAACGACGCCGGGATTCGAGCCATAGACCAACCGCTCCCTCACCAGAAGCACTGCTCACTCGGCTATCAGGTCCTTCTTGCTCGAAATTCACTCAAAGATGAAGAACGAAAGCGTGGAAAAAGCAATCTTGGATGTCAAAGAATGTTCTAGAAGAAAAGCGCAAAAACGGTCAAGCATTTCCCATTTGGCTATCCGGCCCTTCTTGTTGCTAAGCTGAAATCGATTTTATTTTTAGCAACAAGCTTTACTTCAGAGTGAGAGCAATAGAGATCACTCAAAACTAAAGAACGAAAGCGTGAAAAAGTCACTTGAGAAGTCAAAGAATGTTTTAGAAGCGCGAAAAATTTGCATAAAAAGACCAACATTTACAAAAATTACTACGAACTTCGTTCAAGAGCAATTTATCATTCAATTGGCGCCCTAGAGCCCTATTGAACAACTGCGTAGTTTCATTAGCTAAGTTAGCTTTAAACCATAAAAGCAAACGGTGAGTGACATGAACGCAGACAATAATCTCTGTGGTACTAGAGTAATTTTGCAACAAACATTATGTCTTCTACATTATGTCTAACAAACATTATGTCTACTTAGTAACTCTCGCCTCCAATGCAGTAAATTAATAGTCCCCTCTTGCAGTATAGTCATACGTTACACGTTGTACACTAGTTGTTCTTTGTTGCGTCATTCGTAGCACGAATGACTATTTCCTAGCTGACAGGTACTTGACCTTGTCTAGCTGTTAGTTGCGTTGGCAGCGAACTGTCTAACTGCAGTTCTGCCTAAGTGTAATGAATTAAAGTTGTCAACGCCTACGTCTTTTAAATTCAACGTGATATCAACCAAATAACGCATAACAATGTCAAAAAAATCCAATTTACTTACCTCCTCAATAAAATTTGACATTAGAGGTGGCTCTATTAAATGGGTGGTTGAAAACTTACTAGTGGAAAAATACAGAAAAAATACGAATTTCATATTAAAACATTCGCAAGCCAAGTGAAATTCTCAAGCAAAAAAAGTTTAAAAAATGGGAAATGGGAAAGGCATAACAATTATATAAAAGCAAAATAAGAAGAACTGCAAGCCACACTATGGCAACAGGCCTTTCAAGACAATTCAGTTAACCGTTGTTTTTAGACCAGCATATCTAAATTAGATCAAAATAGATAAAAATTAGATCTAAATTAGAAAATCATTTTAATTTTATGAAGACAAAAAACGCTCGGACTAAGAACTATTATTAAGAAAACCCATAAACAAAATTTGCTTGAGAGCAGTTGATCATCAAGGAAAAATTGCCCAAATATCAGTGGGATCGAGAAACGGTGGAATATTGTTTGCGCTACGCAACAAACAAGCACAGAAAACTAAAATTGTAAAAACTATGAATCTAAATTAGATGCGCTAGATTTAAATTCGTTAAAGACTGCCTAATAACATTGCTTCAGGTCCATGATAAAAATCGACAGCAGAGAAGGAAAAACAGCAGAAAACTTGCGCTAAGTAGCAGTCAATACAAATCCTGAAACAATTAACGATAAATTGGTAAGATAAAAATTAACTTCCTGAAGATGATCTCAACTGACACGCATTATCACCAGAAAGCCAAAAAACAGCTGCTGTTGACAGCATTGCCTTTATTGGTATTATAAAAGGCAACTAAGTAAGAAAAATTTTTGATAGTGCTGTTCTCCAATTTGAACAATCAATATTCGGTGAACAACTGTTTACTACAAGTCCCAAAAAATTCCCAAACATTTAGGGAACCCAACTAAACTGCACAAGATTACTCCGCGTGAAATTAGGAGTTGCCTGCCAGCTAGAAGCAAAACAGAATGTCTGCCTTTATTTCATTCTCTTTGCAAAAAATGAGATAAGGCACGAGCATATCATGTCAGATATACTAATCAAATCCATAGCGCAAGAAGTAGCTGATAAATCGTCTGCCGTCAGCACCATAGCTTTATAAGAGGCGTTTGATGAATGGGAAAACAATTTATTGGAGCTAATAGGGTAAAACTGAAGTAAAGTTTTGTGTACCATAAAAAAAATACATTAAACTTTTCAAAATTTCCTTGACGCAGTAAATTGTCCCCCGTACCTAGAAACCGCGCGTACATAAAGGACTCCATGGAGGAACTGAAAAGGTACTGTTTTTTGGAATATTACATTTCAAGACCTCTCGGTAATGTCCGGGCAATTGGTTTTGAGAAAAATGGTGAGTACCATAAAAAATTTTCTTTGCTTTATTCAAAATAATTTAAAGCTATGGAGCACTGCAAATGCGAAAAAATGCTGACAATCCATACTGGCCGTTGAATAAGGGAAACAATTATTTATTTTTGGAACTATTAGGTCTTTGTGCACATTAAGAGAATAAATGTTGAAACACTTCAAAAACCACATGAAGCTGAAAAGTACTCAAGCGTCCTAGAAATGGTGTCAACAATAAACTGAGTCAATGATTTTAAATGATTTTTTCATTCAAAGCTTTTCACTCAAAAAATTCAAAGCTTTCATTCATGTAGGTTTTCATTCAAAAAATGTAGAGCTACACGGCGCTGAAAATGCGAAGAATATATTGACATAAAGAATGCACCGAAACTTGAAATACCTATCATTTAGGTAACTAAACTAAAATTCCAATTTATTCAAATCTTTTACACCTGTCTTTGTAAGTTATTATCATGTACAGACAATTGATAAGGACAATTGAGAACTTTTTAGTGTCAAACGGATTTTGAAGTACCGCGTTTTAATTGGTATTCATCTAACGGCCACAAACATTAGGTTCCAAAATTTTAGCCCAAAATCCACAAATTCATTGCGCCTAAGCGAGTTTTCACCTAATACCCTATCCCCCTGGCAACAACTAAAATTTCCCCGCTCGCAACAACTAAAAGTAAAACTACGAGCATATCAACCATTCATGGTTATTTAAACAAACGAGACAAACGTAACCCACCAAAGTCTTTCTCCCTCTCGAATTACTCTCAATTAAATGGCGAGCAGTTAGATAGCCGTTGATTAGGGAGGTCAGTTTATGCTAAACTGACAGAGCGAGAAGGAAGTAGATAGAGGAGTGCAGATAGGGTTGGGGATTCGAAGCTTTAAATTCATAGGGAACTTGTAGCTGGTTTCACCGGGTTCTCTTTTATTAAATTCTCGATTTTAATACTAGCTGATATTCAATTTATACTATATCAAAAACTACCTCGATATACAATTGCTAAAAATTTACGTAAACACATTCCCTAAAATTTGTCCTTTTAAAAGAAGTTTTCAACACTTTCTCCCAAACGCGATTCTAAGTTCGGTTATTCCCCCATGAACAAAATTTTTGGTTTCATTACCGAATGTGAAGCTTCATTTTACACGTGGTTATGGTTTCAAAAAAATGATTTCAATAGTCTAAAAAGGCACGGGACTATCAATCACGATTCATGAATATTAATAGCAAGATGTTAAAAATATCAGTTATGGAGTTTGGGGGGGGGGGGGGTTGCTGAAAAGATAACAGTTTCCCAATTTATCCCATTGAAGGCCCGTTTTAACCATTATTTCCTGAATTGGAACCTAAATTTAAGCTAAAGGTTTCTAAACCGGAATAGAGCAGTCACTTGATATGGAACCTAGATGAGAAACATCCCATCACTTTTGACACTTGACTGACGTTTGGTCACTTAACTGGCAATTAATTACTGCTCACTTCATCAGCAAAAGAGTCACTTAAAACGGCCGCGGTTGGAAAAGGGGGAAGCACTGATGCATCATGTTTTTTTTCATCAAAAGGAGAAATTAAGGAACGGGGGGGGGGGGGGGGGTGTACGTGCTTATAAAAACATAGTGTGAGAAAGAATTCTTGCTTTTAAATTGTGTCTATAAAAAAGCGATATACGTCAGTGGCATTAAGGAAAGTAGACATTTTAATGTGTGCTGAATATAGCTTCATAGAAGCCTTCAAATGATTTTAAGAGAACCTCTTTAACATGCTACGAATTCTTCAATATTTATTTCATCATAATCATGCTCACATTTTGAATTACAGTTAAATACAATCAGGACCGATTGCCCATGCGAATAGATGCTCTCAATTGACAGACGATGTCAAAGTTGAATATAAAAATTGATGACTGTCCTTAATGTAAATGAAGTATAAAACTATTTAGCCCATTTCCAGTGTTGGTTTGGTTTTTATTACCAGCCAGTTAATTGGTACTAAAATTTGACTTTTTTGAAATTACGGAAGCTCAGAACAAGCGTCAAGAACTAGCTCATCAGGGAAAACTCGAACTTATCCTTGTTCAAAATTTTAATTTTCTAAAATTATAACTATTTGATTGCCTATCTAGAACTAATACCCCATGACTCCTGACAGCTAAAACCTATCCAGCTGCTCAATTTAATTGGCTTGAAAATATGGCCCCAACCCGCGTGTCGTTTGAGATATGAAGATTCACAATTCTCATTTCTGGAAAAGGTTTCAAGTTTATAGGTTTCACTCCAATAACCGACTAAAGTCGGGGGAATTACTCTCAAACGACTGGCGAGCAGTTGTCTTCGTCAGTAGCTTCAGCTCAATTAAAGTGGCCTGGAGCTACAGATTTGGGGGTGGGGGCGCAAAGGGTGGGGGTCGAACGGGCTGGGTTACGGGTGGAACAATGCGCACGGGGATTGGGGGCGAGGTGGGGCAATCTTTATGAACCGTTTCGGTGAATCGCATACAGAGTCTAGTCAGCCGAAAGGCTTGGAGAACTTAATGCCCTCCGGGTGTTAACTGTTTATCCGGTTTTTTAAGGCGAAAGATCAAAAGGGTCAGACAAAAAAATGGTCACGCCAAAAATCGCAAAAAGGCCACAGGACTAATATCATTGCAACAAACTTCGTTTGAGAGCATTTAAAAACTAATTAATAGAAACTGCAAAAAATAAGCCTTTTCATAAGCCTTTTCAAAATCAAAAACTAAGCTTTCATAAAAATTTGTGAATTTACACGAAATCTGTTTTTATTTATCGGCCGACTATTTTTCTTCTCAATGGCTTCAAATCGAAAGCCGTTACAAAAATGCAAATTAAATAGAGTTGGACGTACTCTTCATCCGGCTAAATTGTTGTTCCAACCAACCCTAAAAAAAAAGGGCGTTAGGTACTTTATGGCATTGGAATTTTCAAACTGAATTCTAGTTGATTGATATCTTTTAGATACAAAGAGGCACAACTGGATTTCTCTCGAAAATTTGAAGAGACGTCTTCAAATTTTTACTGTTCACAAAAAGATTAGTTCTCTCGATTTTTACGCTTTCTCGGTTAAATAAGAAATTTAAAAAGGCGCTACTTGCAAATGGATATTAAAACTAGATGAATAAATCACGGCCTAAAGATAAAGCTATAATGACATTCTCTAATCGTTAAGTGCTCATTTCTGATATAAAAAAAACCGGATCTTTTCCGTGTCTGCCCCATTAGAGCACGTGTCATGATCTGGTAAATCATTATGTAAAAATATGACACGTCTGTCTTTCACAAACGCAAAAGATCCATAAGACTTTTTGTAGATCATTCTACCTCAAGGGATGTTCCGATAATTTAAAATGGGTTACAATAGCAGCTGCTCTATTGAAATACATAGATGTCAACAAAGTACGTCAACGTTTTTGTGGAACACTTTTATATCTGCCAATCCTGGTCCTCGAAATTACATTGCCATTTTTGAGATGTCGAGTCAGATATAAGAAAATAGCACTTTGCTTAATTAACAAACAATGAGATCTAAAGTTTGCTTTTCCTCATTGGAAAAGAATATCAGACGGCCGTTGGAAGAAATTTGGGATCTATTCAACCCCCCCCCCCCCCCCATATACCAAGTATAGCGGGCATACAACTTTTACACCCTCAGACGCACGAGCTATATTTTACATAGTAACGCGCTACATATCAACGCAACGTATAAAGTGTAATTGGGGAGGGCATAAACGGGGGGGGGGGCACAAAAACACTGGGGGGAAACAAAATAGATCCGCAGACTAGATCTGAAGTTTTCATTTTTCTTTGATTGCTGCTTTGATGCAGTTTTCTGTCTAATCTGAGTACCTTTTCACAGAAGGAGTAAAACAGTTTTTGTGCAATCTTTTCCCGAAATCTGCTGATAATTGAAAAGGATTCAGATCAAAAACTGATTAAAGGTCTTTTTTACTATGTATAATTTAGTTAGCTAAATCCATTATGACGCATAACCACAGAAAAAATTCGCCTAGGCCGAAAATTTATTTCCACTGATTACTTAACATAAATGGCAACATTTTTGGACTCACGGATTTAATTCGCAAAATTGTTGTTTTGCGAGCTTGCTTTAACACTCTGTTGCTTTGCCCTAGCCATTAATATTTTTGGGATGGGGCCTGTTCATTGCAACAGTTTCCCCAATTTTCAAGGCTTGTGTACGGTTGCCCCTTCCCTTCCACCCAGAACCCGATTTTATTACCTGTCATTTTGTATCTTGGTGAGACTTTCTGGAGTCAGAGGCGACTGTCGCATAGACTTGGCAAGTGCCACGTGACTTCCCTTCAACTCGTCCAGAATGTCCTGCAAGTCATTTTGCGCATTGCTCATTTTGTCACGGGATTTGGGTCCAGCCGCTGAAAACAAACAATTAACGTTCTCTCAGTAAATTTACACGTCAGCGAAACTTGTAGTTGGTTGACTTAGAATATAATCAATAAATCGTGTATTCCTATTTATTGATAAGAACCTTCATCAACTCAAAATACAAGCATTATACCTGAGAAATAAATTCTGAATAATATTTTTCCTGGGTTAGATCTTCTAAGTTTTACAAATTTCAGCTTTAACAGCTTTCAGCTTCGCAGCAGGAGCAGTTAAAAATTAAAAATGCCAAAATTTAAATGTTTTCAATTTCCAAAATCAACTCAGATATAACCAAGGAGAAACCAAATAATCGTATTTTTATTTTTGTCGTACAAAGGAAACACCCAAATTTAACATAGCTGGCAGATTGCCAAAAAATAGCCGCAATAGATTCGTAGATCGGCAGTCTAAAAAAAACAGTAAAAAAGACAGACCAAAAAATTTGTCTTTTCATTGAAGGCTGATCTGGTATATTTTGATTAAAAATCTGTATAAGTTATTGCTGCCTCTATTAGCTGATCTCAAATAACCTTCATTTAGAGTGACACACACCCATTTGACCTTATCTCTTTGAATTAAAGTAAATAAAAGTCAATTTCAAAGCGAGGAAGTCATTTTTGAGAGTGAGGTAAGTCAAGTGTGACCAAAAATTTAATCACGCGAATGAACAAAAAAACTCGCTCCACTAAGAGCGAAAAATGACGTCACGCATGCAATTCAGTTGAAATTGCATGAACGAATGAACAAAAAGTGGCTGTGACGTCATATGGTCGTAACAAAAATCATGACGACGAAATAAAAAAAAAACCAAGAGAAGGCCAATAATAGCCCCAGCTATCGCTGTGCGGCTATTAAAAACACACTTTGGTTTTGATAGGTAGCGAGCAACCTGGTTAATTAATCACATAAATGTCTTCTAACTTCAGAAGAAGAGAACAATGAACAAAAAATCTTGTTAACTCATGAGAATTACTCCCATCAATTACTTTTGAAATTTTTGCAATTTTTCAAAAAAAAATACAGTTAGGACCCTCTTTCTCTTCAAATTTAATTAGAAGATCTTAGAAATTATCGTTAACTGCTCAAACACAAGAATACGACAATGAATAGTTTAACCGAGCAAAAAAAACTCAAATGAACTTTTTAATTGGTTTTTAACTTTTTTAGATCTAAATAATAACAGCAACTGCAACTTAAAAAGAGAAAAACTGATGCATCCCTAACCCCCGGAAATTCAAAATGGTTAACGCACTTTCATATACTCTTTTCGGGAAGAATTTGTGATTAATTTGGTTTCATCGCTTCTCGCGTTCTTTCTAACCCTTAGAATATTCTAACCCTCACAGAAAAATTGCCTGAGCAAATCTGGTCAACATTTTTTCTATTTAAAAGTAAGCAACTGCGTTGATCCGAACAAAAAAGAAGTGTTTCAGAGTAAAGGAAACTTTTCATCTCGTAATTGAATAGTGAGCTTGAAAAAGGTATAAAGTTTCTAGAAAAGCTTTGTATAACTGTTTTTTTTCAAATTAAAGCAGAATTTCTAGTTCTGCGCCATTCGCAGATTTTTGATGAATAATCGAAATTAAATTTTTCATACAAAGTATTTACTTTTGTCCAAATTTTCTAGACGTTTCACAAACACCTTTTTGACATTGGGCTTGAACGGAATGGACATAATAATTTTTCTTTTTTTACTTTGGAGTTTTAAGATCTCGAAGTTTTTTCTGACCCATCGAGATAATAACCATTCTCGTCGCCTCTCCTCTCGTGCGTTTCACCCTCAAACCACCACAAAAATGAGCATTTTTGACGGCTGGAATACCAGTGACAATCAGAGCCAATATCAATGACTATTGTCGTAGAAATATTCAAAAACCCGTGTTTCTCAATTAAAGTTCTTAGCGCTTGAAAAAAGCAAGCAGGCTTAAAAGTAAAAGAAAAAGACCACCTTATACCACATTAAACTCAGGTACCTTACAAAAAGAAACACAGTCTGACCAGAGCTCGAAAAAAAATATGTAATGAAATTTCCTAAACGAGTCTTAAATTTTAGAAAAATCATATTGATTAGCAAAAATGAGAAATATGTACAAAAACGTATCTTTTTAAAATTTCCAAAAAAATTCCATAAACATCATCGGTACAGCACTAAATAGCTGCAAATTGCTTTTTAAAAAATCCAAAAACAGGTTAAAAATTAACAGAAAACTCAGGCTCGTTGCAACAAAAAACTTGAATCAAATGACAGCAAACAAAACCATTTTAAGTACCATGAAAAACTCTACGCTTTTACATATTTTACGGACACCATTCCTAATTTTTTAAACATAACCGACTAAACGTCGGAAGAATTGCTCTCGAACGACTAGTGGGAGCTCTAATCAATTGCAGCCTGCTTCAGTCGGGGGGGGGGGGGGGGGAGCTTAAATGGTACTAAGAAGTTCAATAGTGAGCTTCAGATAACCATTTTAGAGGTTAATATATACTACTGTTAAGATTTAAAGTTAAAAATGGCACCAGTTTCGGCGCACTTTTCATTTGACTTTCAGTATTAAATTGCCGCCAATTGAATTCAGCTGCTTGAAATTGTGATTGAGAGAGAATTTCAGATCACGCGAAGCGCAAAAAGGGCGTAAAAGTCACCCGAAAAGTCAAAATTGTCAAGCGAAAATTTTGCATTAAAAAAGATACACAACTTTACAATAATTGCTATGAACTTCGTTCATGAGCAATTAATATCTGTATTTGTATCAATTTTGCTTTGACTGTCCTTAAGTTTTGAAGTATATAGAAAATAGACTAAATTGAATCGATTTAATTTAGTGACCTTTTCGGTTTGTTAAAAAAAACGGTTAATTGATATTCGAGGCGGATTGAAAAAGAACAAACTGGTGATCTCGCTATCTGTATCGCGTTTTTGTCGACAATTTTCACAACAACCGAATTAAATCTTGCTTTCATTTGTTTGTCTTTCCTTTCTTCATGTTTTGCGAAGTCTGTCTTGCACATCAAACAAATCTTCCTTTATGAAACCTGTGTTCTTAGTGAAACCGGCTCTTTGAAGCAAGGATAGCTAACTGCGCTTGCAAAATTATAATTGATCTAGTATACTTGCAACAAGTCCAATCATAAATGACATTTAGAAAACCCATTTAAATTTTGTCTTTAATACGAACAAAATTATTTGTTTGAAACACCTTTAAATTAACCTTCCTTGGCTTTAATTTCTTTAATAATTTCTGACATTTCCGACTGATTAGAAAGGCTCGCGTAGCGTACCCGTGGTAGACTGTTGCTAGAGAAAAGGAAAATTACTCTTGTGAAATGAAGTAATCATTAAGATTTAATTCCTTCCTCATTTTACTTCCCTGTTTGTAAAAATAAACGGCAAATAGAGGAATTACTATGAATTATTATTGTGGCTATTGTCTATTTTTATTCATCCCGTCTCCGATCTAGCCTTTCAAATCCTCTTATGTTAAATCATGTCTGCTCCCTAAAAAACCACCATAAAACGGCGCCTCTATACAGTTCGTACGGGTTCACTATCTGCAACCATGTCGCGTCTAAAACTGCACCTTTTAGGCGTGAAGTGAAGAATATCCACGAATTCAGTAAAGCATGCAATCAAAATGGAAGCAAGATCACTAGACCGAAAAGCTCAATTTCAAAGAATATCTAGTGTCCCTATTTTATTATTTCAATAGAGACCATTTTTAAGATATTGTTTTCAAATGTCATTGCACAGCAATCTCTATCAGTAGCAATTTCAAGGCAGCCTTCTGCACACTTCACTGACCCCGAAAATTTACAATTGAAGTCAAATTGAAAGCGTTAAAAGCATGGCCATACCTGCTAATACTGTCAATTTGAATTAACTCTTAAAGTTCACGCGAAACGAACATCAATTTAATAACTGCAAGAGCAACAAGAGCTAGAAATCTCGGCGATTGAATGTATGTCGATGTTTTCTTTAAAATCAAACTTTGCAATCAAGAGTAAAAATCAAAATACAGCACTGAACGTATTTCCCATTTAAGAACCCCCCCCCCCCCCCACCCCACCTGAAATTATAGCCCCCATTATTCTTGGGGGGCTATAATGGTATAGACCCCTGAATGTATTCAGAAAATGCAACTGAAATTCTTTTTCTACTTTAGGGAATTGTAGAATATTGTCACACGCCTTCCATAGCAATTAAGAAATTATTGAATAACTACCGATGGCGATAACAACTGTATGGTAATGTTTTTTTATCAAATCCTGTTACGATTACAACAGGTGTTATGCTGATTATACTACGAAAACTCCGCCATTCTTATATAATAACTGCGGTTCCTAAAAACCGTGTTCTGCCAGTATTTATGATTTTTCCTGGAAACACAAACAATACCGGACATAAACTTATGTGATCGATAAATTATGTATGCATTACCTATTGCACTTTTGAAAAGAAAAGCAATAAACTGCTGCTCTCAAGCGACAGGTGGGAAGTCAAGCGACAGTGCCTTACTTAAGCCGGGGGGGGGGGGGTTAATGTCACTAAGGGGTTTACAATTATGGTATTAGAGCTCATAAGAGACTCCTAAAAAAACAGTTCAATACATTGGGTTTCTGGTAAAACCAAGTCTTCAATTTGTCGCTATGTTGCTTTGAGATTCTTTCAGGGGAAGCCTTAAACCTATGATACGAATGTTCTAAATTCGTCGCAAATATTTCCAGAAGAGGGGAGAACCTGCAGATGCAATTCGGTTATAAATCTCTTCAAGCCAGCACACAACTTCAAACTCATACAAGTCATTCATCAAAGTTAATTTAGTAGTAGTAGTAGTAGTAAAAGACTTCAATTGACCAGTTTATGGATTTTAATACAACGCATCAGAAAGATCTATGCATATGGTACAACCAAGAAAATTTATCTATAGCTATTACAACTAGGGGAAAAAAATTAATTACAAAAATTTAAGAACGGCAAAACTCACAACGGCATTTAATGGACCAACTACAGGTCACGTCCGGACCTGTAGATGCCATTACATTGACCTTTAAAACATTCAAGTTCCTTAGATTAGCTTAGATTTGAATTTCCAAACGCTGAATAAAAAGTACGGTACATTGGTACAATCAGCGCTTGATAGACATTCAAACAGGTCGGAACCTTTCGAGTGATGTCTCTTTTCAAGAACGTTGAAAAAAATGAAGCATTACGTCGTTATCTTCAATCAGAGTCAGTTTTACGGAACAAGAATTTTAAACAGAGTTTCAAACACGGTCGCATTCTCACAAGCCCTGAAGTTCAGTACAAGAGATCGTAATCTATATCTCAATTCTATGGTCGAGAGTTCTAACAAATACACGCATTAGTGACTAGAAAAACTGCAACAAAATGGTACCTCATTAGGCTGATTACTTTTGCTACCTAGCCTTTAACATCAACCCATTCCCACGCATCCGTAACATTAAACAACCCACTTTTTATACAATTTCAAAGACTGCAAAACAAAAAAGGGTTTCGCTTATCGCTCCAGTAATCCACACAGATTATAATGGCCCAAAAGCCGTTTGAAGTGCCTTTAGATTTGCGGTCTATTAATTTAATGCAACATTCCGCATGGGGGAAACGTGGATGCACGCATATACAAACCTGCGTGAACAAACTCATCAAGGTAGGATGACTGGTACTGGAGGGTGGAGATGGTGAGGGGGCTGGGGCGTGCGGAATACCCGGGATTTGAAAATGGGATAAAACGTGGGCATACATTTTGAAGGAATTAAGTGAGTGAGGTGACTACAAAACACACAAACAACAAACACCAAAAAATCAAATATATTGCATATCATTAGGCCGACTCGTTAGTAAACCGATCGTGAATCTGTACGCTTTGAATTAGAAACGCGTCCATATTAAAAATCGTCCAAACATTTGGTGAGGTGAAAATGCAATCGGAATATCATCTCTATAGGGGATAAATATCAAGTAGGCCTGTGGGGAGGCGAAGGCGGTGCATGCTACATAATAAGCAGAAATAGGATGCAGGGTGCTGTGTGGGTACCACAAAAATAGCCCGTTTATTTTTAAGAACTGAATTGCAAAATTGATGCACATTCTTTATTTCCTGGTGGTCGGAAATGGGCCGCTTAGTTAATGGCCACTATTGTTGCTTCAAATGAGGCAGAATTCATTGTCCATCTAGTAAAAATGCCAATAATTATGTTTGTTCACACCTTGTGCCTGCTTAAAAGCCTTCGGAGTACATTAAAAGCGGAAATTAGAACCCAACAAACGCTACTGTTGTTCCCACTGCCCCTGTGGCCTTTAAAGTAAACTTCTCATATTCAAGAAACCGCTAAAACATGCTTGCCGCTTGGCGTGTGCGCCAAAAAGTCCGACAGTCCCAAAGAAAAATATTCGGACTGCCCCCATCGCTCGTCCAGAATATTACATTCTAAAAGCATAATGTTACAGCTTAAGAATGCTATATTAATTTTGGGTCTTTCCCGTTTTAGCCCCCTTTTTGGTTTTCGTATGTTTGCCATGATTGGGGGTTATACGGCTTAACTATTCTTGTGAGCAGTGATATTGGTAGTAGCAATTCTTCTAATTATCTTCTTAATCTACAATTAGCATTGCGAAGGACATTTCAGAAAAAAATCATCAATTAGACTTTCTTTCATTTAGCTCTAATTGACAAGTTGTTAACTATCGTGGTTAGTAACCACGGGCAACAGTGACGGCGTGGGCGAGTATGTTGTAACTGTTGTCCACGCTTGTCCAAAAAGAGACATTCTGAAAAATTGACGGACATACCAAACTTGAAGCAAACTTGAACTAAATTCGCGTACTGTCACAAAAGTCCAAAACATTTATATTCTTAATGCTAAAACATGGTCGTGTCAAACTCGAGTAAAATTAAACCAAGCAAATTGACTTTTGCTTAATGAAAATAACTTTTATACAATTGGATCTTTCTACCAATATTTGAACCATTATGTCTTCAACTATTCTGCAGCGCGATGCTTTAAGTTCAATGCAAGCAAACCGATTGGGCTGCGATCACCCAATGACAAAGATGTCCAACACAAATATCCACAACCGTGGAGAAAATATTGAAAAACGTTATATTTTTTCAAAGAGCATTTCGCATATCACGACAACACTCATCCGAATGCCTCCAAAGATCTATTTTGAAGGAATGTGAGAATAAACCAATTATGACAAGTCACCGAAGTGAAAAAATCTCAAAGAAGCATTTTTTAACATCCGGGTTCGAACAAGAATAATTTTTTAGTCGTCACTGAACTGATTGAAAAACTAAATTAATGCCCACTTAATGTGGAAAAACCTTAAAAATACAAAAACCTAGAACTAGTTAAGAAAATTAATTTTGCGGAATTGATTTTAGAAATTCTGCTAAGAAAATTAGTTTTGCCTAAAAACCTAAAAAAGCTTATTCTGGATCCTTCTAGAAATTCTGCAAACAAGAAAACTCTTGCATTAACCTTCTTTAATTTTTCAAGCGGCAGTGTAGAGGGCTTTTTCGACAAAATGATTTAATAACTGTCTTATGTATTGATCTGTGTGAAAGTTGCCAAAACTTGCTAAACAAAAGGTCATACCAAATAATTTAGCAAGCACTTATAAGTAAAATCAATTTCCTCAGAATAAAACTAACATAAGCAAGCACAATTACTGGAAATCGAAAAATGCGAGGGAGGGGAGGGTGGGGGGGGGGGGGGGGTGGTGTGTAGCCTCGAGGGTAGCGAGTGGCTAGTGATAGTTTTATATCAAGTCCCACGAGCTGCTAATATGGTTTTAGCTAGCTAATTCTGATAATTTAGTTGACACTGCAGCTATGAATCATTCAATTGAGGGATTTTTTTTACATTTTCACTCATTCTAAAATGTGGTGTTTTCGTTCCAAAGGTTTTTCTGAAACCGCTCTTAAACTCGGACAAACTTCATTCAACGTCTTCTTGTTTTACGTACCTCTGAGCTCAGCCAACTGCATGTTGAGAACTTCGAACTGGTTCTCCAGTCTTTTCTGTGACTCCACTATCTCTGTGATCTCGTCTTCCACTATCTGGAAACAGTCAAAGAACATTACCAGCAATGATTTAACAGAACAGTTTCATCGAAAGAATGTCGTCTCAGTTATCATGAAACACAATATCGCAAAAAGTACAATTGGCTCGAGTTACTTTAATCAAAATTTTTTAAACTGTTTTCGACGACAGCTTGATTAACAATGTGTCAATTACAAAACTGAAACAAAGCGCCTAACGGGCAAATAATTTCACAAATAAGCACTTAATAGGATGAACTTTTCTTTGCAAATCGGATCTAAAAGTCATCTTAAATATAAAAAAAGCGAGAAACCAATTTAAGGCTAATTGAAGCTGCGATTATTGTTGTCCAGAAAATCCCAAAAGTATAAACTAAGCCACAACGGCTTTGAACCTCAACCTCACTCAATCGCTTTTATGTTAGCATAAAACAATGAGATCAATTGAGATGACTCAAAACTAGAAAAGTGAGGCTTGGAACTCATTTGAGACATCAAAGAATGTTCTAGAACAAATTCGCGAAAACGGTCAAGCAAAAATTTGCATAAAAAAGACACACACACGTTTACAGTAATTGCCTCAAATTTCATTCGACAGCTATTAATAACGGAAATACGCAAATAAAAAAGTTCGCCAACTAAGAGCTCTATTAGCTAATCTTTGGCAAGCGAATCTCGAAGATTTTCAATTCGAAAGGTTCTAGGAGTTTTGTCATTGTTATCGTTACGATTACACAAACTCCCTAGAAAAAATAAGTGCGGTTTCTTCGTAATCGAAGCAGAAATGAATTAGACCTACAACGGGACGGGCTGTTCTCAGCGGACCTTTTTCTTATGACGTCTATTGTGTTGATTACACAAAGTTTCTTAGCCACACAATAGTCACATTTTCTTTTAAGCTCCAAATACGCAGACGAACATCCAAAATTGTGAAACATGACCGTCTAATATTGGGCGATTACTCTGGGTTCGAGCTTGCGAGATTACAGGTAAAGTGAGCTGCAGGAGGGTGGATGAGAGCGTCGGGGCGTCAAACTCTTAAGAACCGCCCTTCACACCATGAAATTGTCTCCTTAGAACAGTTTCGGCGAATCCCATACTTAGAAACTAGTCCGGCATAAGGCTCTAAGAGATCTGCGCAGCCACTTAATGCCCTCCGGACTATAGAAATTTATTTTATACTATACCAGGTTGGCTTCAGTTTGCCTTCCGACAGCTTGAGTCCTTTCACCAACGAATTTGATTTCAAAACGAGAGCAACTTAGATCGCTCAAAAATGAGGAACTGAAGTGTGAAAAAGTCACTCAAGAAGTCAAAGAACGTTCTTGAACAAGAACGCAAATACCGTCAAGCAAAAAATTTGCATAAAAAAGACCAACACGTTTACAATAAGTGCCTGAAATTTCGTTCGAGAGCAATAAATCAGCAATCAGCCCGCAACTTTAGATCAGTTGTTTCAATTCTGAACAACGGCAATTTCGACCATAAAACATTAGACCTCAGCTCTGAAAATATTATTCAAAAATGAAACTTGTTAAGACAAAAAAATTCATAACATAGCTGGCAAATTGCCAGAAAACAGCCGCAATAGCTTCATAGATCTGTAGTCTCAAAAAGAAGGTAAAAAAGACAGACCAAAAAAGAAACTTATTCTTTTCATTACTGCTGGTTCTATTAGCTGCTCTTAAATGACCTTCAATTAGAGTGACAAGCACTCATTTGACCCCATTAGAGTGCCACATTCCCCTGGCCTTATCTCTTTGAATTAAAGTAAATAAATGAGAGTGAGTTAAGTCAAGTATGACCAGAAATTCACGCGTGTGAACAAAAAAACTCGCTCCACTAAGAGCAAAAAATGACGTCACGCACGCAATTCAGTTGAAATTGCATGAACAAAACTTGGCGGACAGATTGCCGGAATAGCTGCGAAAGAATAGACCTGCATGTCGTATAATAGAGATAGAAACAGAGACAGAACTAAATTGAAAAAAATTCGACGCCGCTCAAAAAGCTAGG
Source organism: Convolutriloba macropyga (assembly GCF_964194025.1). Classification (NCBI taxonomy): domain Eukaryota; kingdom Metazoa; phylum Xenacoelomorpha; order Acoela; family Convolutidae; genus Convolutriloba; species Convolutriloba macropyga. The sequence goes on from NC_134476.1 coordinate 4,435,906, forward strand.
TAAAAAACATTCAGCGATAAATTAATAAAGCTTGCTAAAATTCATCCCACAGAAGCCTTTTATTAGGGACCTTTACTGCACATATGAGTTCCTTTGACCTTAAACAAATTCAAATTAAACTTAAGCTTTAAAGTCATTTCTTAAGAAATGATTGTAGTGTCTCTAGAGGCTATCCAGCAAACCAATTCTAATCCTTAAAAAATTAATTGGTTCAAAGATCGATAGGCAATAATTTTTTATGAAAATTTCAAACTTCAAAAAACAGAAATTCGTTCTATTAGAATGTTGAAAACTATCCAATTACCCCTAGCAACTATTTAAATACAAACTATCAAACCCTGTATGAGGTTATCTGGCTACTCAGGTAAGAAAAATTGAATAAAAGACAAATGTTCTGAAAAAAAAACTTAAAAAACTTGCAAATTTTATCAGAAAATTTTCAGAATTCGAAAAGTTAAATTGTCGAAAACAAATCCATTGAAACTCACATTATGCAGTAATTTTCTGCAGACCGTGGAATAGGTTTCCTGGCACTTGAGAATGGACAAAAACCAAAAATTGACAAAACTTTAGGAAACCTCAAATTGCAGATTTTATCCAAAAAAATGCTAAAATTCGAAACATTAGAATGTTGAAAACCACTCCATTATTACTAGAAACTATACAATGCCCTATTATCAAACCTTAAAGGAGATTCCCTGCCCCCTGAAGCTAGAAAAACGCAAAAATGGCAAAAAATGATATCATTTTTTGTGTTTGTGTTTGTAGTACCAAAGCATATAGCCCATAAAGTGGTCATAACAAGTACTTTTGTCTCGCAAAAGGCCTTCATCAACTTTTAAAAACTTCAACCTAAGAATAATCAAGCAAAAAACTTAAAAAAATCACGAAAAACATGAAAAATTGCACCATTTTGAGCCCAAAAACTCCTAAAAATGACCTTTTAACCTTGAATGGAGGCCATCCAAGCAGCTGCAACACTCTAAGCACTTGAAGGACTACTAACGTCCACTTTGGGCCTCTAATGAAACTTAACGTCCGCTGGGCTTTACCTGTCTATCCCGTTTTGAAAGATCAAAGTCATTGAAAAAAGACATTGAAAAGTCATTGAAAAACACGTCTTAAAAAAAGACACAGCGCCCCAATACAATTCAAATTCTTTGAATTGTAAAAACCAAGAGCAAGAGCACCGCAATACAGCTCCGCTCAGCTTACAGCTTCGCAGCTATAATAAACAAAAAGCAGATTTGAAGTGGTTGTGACGTCATATGGTCGTAACAAAAATCGTGACGACGAAATAAAAAAAACATAGCAGGACAAGTCCTGAAATACAATTCAAAGAATTGAATGAAAAACTTGGAAGTACTCTACCTGGCCAGCAGATCAGTTGAAAAATGCCAGCCAAAACAAACAAAATCATCCAAAAAAAATTGAGAAACTAAAACAATCAAACAAATAAATTAAAAATACTTATTTAGAAGTCCAATAATAGCCTCAGCTATCTCTTCGCGGCTATTAAAAGCGAGCAGATTTAAAAGTTGCAGAAAAAATTTTAAAAAAAGCAAAACAACTTTTTCCACCTTCTGATTTGATTTGCGCTTTAATTCGTATTAATTGGCCTGTAAGTATTTGTTTCTAATATTATAAAACATTTGAACTCAATATTAAACTTTTGGTCATAATAAAGAAATTCAATGTTTCAGGACTCTGTTCATGACAGCAACCTTCGGAGCTCCCGCTTGTCCAGTGAGTGAAGTGGGCATAATCCTCCCCAAAATAGCCAGCTGGTCAACTGAGTCCTCCAGAACAGCTGCCAGACAGATCCTCTCAGAGGCTGTCAATTGAAGGGACTCTGCACCAGTCACCATTCCAGAGGTTGCCGAAACATCATGAGAATCCAAAATTGAACTTTGTTCCATATCTACATCTAAAATTAAATGGTGCCGAATGAAACAGGCAAATCGCACATTGGGCTCTATTGAACATTGATAACCTAATGCCCTGACTTAATGACCGGCCTTTATCGTTTCATCCCGTTCCTTTTGATTTTGATCCTTTGACCTTGACTGTATTCACTATCTTGTGCAATTCAATGCGTGAAAGAATTTGAAAACCATTCAGTTGAAACATTCAGTTTGAATGAATGAGTTTTGAATGAATTGAATAAAAAACTCAGAACTACCGCATCTGACAGCAGATTAATTGAACAATGGCAGCCGAAAATGCAAACACTCCCAAACTACAACAATCAAACAAACTAAACAAAAACAATCAATGCTATAACTCTTGAAACTTTTATCCTCAATGTCAAAATGTATACCTATGTATACCTATAAAAAATACCTATTTACCCTCGCAAAAGCTTCGAAGGGGTTTAATTAGCCACTAAAGATAGAAAAACTCGAGAAGTATGCGAAACACTTCAAAATCGCAAAATTTTTTAAATGTTCCCAGATCACACAATATTAATATGTTCGAATCCATTTTTTTCTTGCTGTCGTATGTTTCCAATTAACCATCTGCGAGACATTTAAAAAAGTTAAATTGAGCCTTGAAGATCGATAAACTCAGAAAATGATTTAAAAAATGAAGATAATTTTAAACTTACTGAATGAAAAAAAAAATTCAATTTTTAAAACAAAAATTGCACATTATAAACTTGAAAACCATTCGATTGCCAATAGCAACTATGCAGTTAACTATTATCAAACCCTAGAGGAGGCTCCCTGACCCCTGAGGCTTGAAAAGCTCAAAAAAAGTGACAAAAAAATTTCAACCTGTAACAAAATTGCAAGTTTTAAAAAAATCGCTAAAATTCGTGACATTAAATTGTTGAAACCATTCCATTGCCACTAGGAACTATGCCGCAACCTACTATTAGACTAGAGGAGGTTCGTTCGCCCCTGAGGCTCGAAAAACTTTAAAATAATGACCAGCATGGTTTAGGCACCCCTATAATATCCGCAATTGACGCGCTTGATGCACATCGGGATTGAAACAGAAAACGAAAAAAAGAAGAGATAGAAATCGACCAAATTTTCTTCGGTTTTTCTTCCAGTAGTAGTATTAGTAATTCAAGGAGTGAAAGAATTTAAAATCCATTCTGTTGAAACAGTCAGTGGGGTAAGTCAAGTCGTAAAAATCGTGATTTGTGTAAACAAAAAACATGATCAAAAGGTAAAGAGAATGAAAAAAGCATAGCAGGACATATCCTGACATACAATTCAAAGAATTTTCATTAACTAAACAAAAAACTAGACCTAGAACGGACTATTGGTGAATTGGGAAAACCATTTCTAGAAAAAATCAGATCAAAAAACTTATAAAATGCCGCATATAAACAAAAAAAAACCCGCCAGCGAGAAAGAAATTTGGTTCAAACAAAGAACTCGGCCTAGAATGAACTATGAATAGATTGGGGAAACCATTTAGAAGAAATCCGATTCAAAAAATTGAAAAAACGGTAAAAATCAAAGTGAAAATGCCGCATGTGAACAAAAAATAGTAGCGAGAAAGCGAATTTTTGTTGAAACATAGTTTTCTCACTCTACTGCAAAATTAGAGTGAAGTGAAAAGATTTCACTCCACAAAACCACTCACTTTTTCGCTCCATTTCCTGTTTCAGCGTGACCAAAATCACTACTCCAATTTGACTTCAAAAATCACGAAAATGTTTCAACAGATCTTCAATCAAAAGACAGCGCCTCATTACAATTCAAATTCTTTGAATTGTTAAACAAGACAGCGCCCCAATACAATTCAGATTCTTTAAATTGTAGAAGGAGAGAGCCCTAATAGTTGAGAGGCTGACGGCGGCTATTAAAAAGGAAACAAAACTCAAAACCTACAAATGACGGATGAATTGACCTCAGACGACCATCAGTGGTGCTTGTCGGGGGGGGGGGGGGGGGGGGTTTAATCGAGTTCATTTATTATTCTGAACTGAGACTATTCTAGAAGAAAGCCCAAAAACGGTCAAGCAAACAATCTGTGTAAAAATACACGCGCTTACGATAATTGCTTCCATTTGAGATCAATCAATAACAGCCACAAAACTCTTAAAGCCGTTTTTTTTTTAAAAAAAACTTAGTTCCAATGCCAATTGTTATACTTAACTATGACTCTAATCACCAAATTCAAAACTCCATTCAAAATAGAGAAAACGGGAAAGATTTAAATGGAAACAAGCAAAAACTCAGCGCCTAAAAATGGCGATTCAAGTAGCTTACGCTGATAAAAAACAATCATCAAAAATGTCGTATAACGAGAATATTGACAGGCAGGGGTTTAATTATACCAAATTCGAGAGTGTGAGGGCCATATTGCTCTACTGGGTAGCGTGCTACAACTTCACATTCTATCAATTTGAAAGAGCTGGCTGTAGATTAATACAATGATTCAAATTGAAAACAACCGACTACTGTCAGCCAAATTGCCCTCAAAACGATAAGTAGGGTACAGCTGTGGGGTCTGGCTTAAGCTAGGGAGGCTTATTGTTGACCATTTAGATTTAATTGACAAATGTGCCCAAACTTCGCGCACTTTTTGATTTTTAGTAGCAAACCGCCTCGCAAACAAACATAACCGACTAACGTCGGGTGAAATGCTCTTAAACGACCGGCGAGCAATGGCTTGCTGCGACTTGAGGAGGCTAACCATTACGCCACGTAACAGCAGCTGAAGTGCGGCATCAACAAAGAGAGAGAGAGAGAGAGAGAGAGAGAGAGAGAGAGAGAGAGAGAGAGAGAGAGAGAGAGAGAGAGAGAGAGAGAGAGAGAGAGAGGGAGAGAGAGAGAGAGAGAGTGAGAGACAAAACGGAACGAGAAAGAGAAGGAAAGAAACCCTAACCAACAGAGAAAGAAAGCGAGCTAAGAATATTTTCCACGATGGAATTCGACTATCAAACTTTTACTTTTCTAGCCTTGTCAGTAAATGAATCATATCGAAAAAAGCTGAAAAAGGCAAAATTTTTTTTAGTTTTCAACCTCGCAATTAAAAAGTTTAAAACCATTTTTGTCTCGAAAGTTCTGTCAAGTAACCCATCTCAGAGATTTAAAATTTTTTTTGGCCAGTAAGGTCGTTAAACTCAGAAAAGGACAAAAATTGAAAAATTTTGGAAACTATTTTATTTATTTTATTTTACTTTATTTACAAATTTTTTTGGAACAATTACAAATTTTAACAAAATCTTGCTAATATTCAAAATAACAATATCTTAAGAAACAACTAATTGCATCAAGAGACCATCCAGTATCATTGTTTCAAGCCTGAAACAATTTCAATGGCTCATAAAGATCCATACACTTGGAACATGATCAAAAAATTTGAAAATTTTAAATTTTAACCAAAAATAACTAAAACTGGAGTCATAAAAAATAATGATTACCATCCCATTAACTCTAGAAACTATGCAGCATTTCACTATCAGAACTTGGAGGAGATCCCAGGGCTCCTGGTGCAGTAAAAAATCAAGAACATGAAAAAGATGCAAATATTTTAAAAAATTGTTTAAATTCGTGATAATAAAATCATGTATTCGTTACATCAATTCCTGATATTAACATTCCATTACATCGATAAACTATGCAGTAACATATTATCAAAACCTAGAAGACGTTCCGTGGCTTTTGAGGCTAGTAAAACCAAAAAAATGACAAAAAAAAATAAAAAACTTAAAAACTGCAAGTTTTATAAAAAAAAAATTGCTAGAACTTATGATATTAGAAATAAAAATTAAGCCAAGACGAACAACAGTTTTCCAGAAATTTATAATCAAACCACAACGGTGGTTTTCTGACACTTGAGGCCCTGAATAATGACTATAGATGTCAAAAAATTGAAAAAAATGGCAAAAATTGTCATAAAAAATGCTAAAATCCTTGTTGTTAAAAGCTTGCAAGACATTCCATTACATCTAAAGTAGTGACATATTTTCAGTGACATCTATACAGTGACATATTTTCAAATCCTAGAGGAGGTTCATTGGCTCTTGAGGATGAAAAACCCAAAAACCTAAAATTTTTCGAAAACGTGAAAAAATCAAATTTTATAAAAAAAAATTGCTAAAATTTTGGACATAAAATGTCCAAAAAATTTATCAGTAACTTATTATCGAACCCCTTAGGATGTTTTCTGGCCCTGGGTCAGGAAAAACCTGAAAAAAGAAAAATGGAAAATGTTTTTTATCTGCCCTAGGTGTCAAGGAACCTACTGTAGGTTTTAATAATAGGTTACCGCATAGTTTCTAGTGGTAATGGAATGATTTCAACATCTTAACATCACGAATTTTAGCATTTTTTGACAAATAAAATTTGAAAAAAATTCCACGTTTTGTCAAAAAAAAAGCTAAAAATTTGTGATGAGAAAATGTTGAAACCATTTCATTACCACTAAACTATGAAGTAACCTATTATTAAAACATACAGTAGGTTCCTTAACACCTAGGGCACATGAAAATCAAAAATTTTCCATGGAAATTTTCAAAGAGCTGAGGGCAGATGGGGGTCGGGCAACAGTGGGTTGGGGGTAACAGCGCGGGGGGGGGGCTCAACAGTGAGGGGTCTTCACACCATAAGTATATGTCTCCAAAACAGTTTGAGCTGAAACGGAGCTAAAAATCTCTACGAGCACTTAATGCCCGGTGGACGCTACCTATTTCTCCCTTTTTTGAGGACGAAAAGTCAAAAGTGTTAGACAAAAAAATCGGTCAAGCGAAAAATCACATAAAAAAGGACCGAGAGGACTAATATAATTGCTACAAATTTTGTTTGGGAGCAATTAATTACCTATTTTACGCAACTTTTAACAATTCAGTTAAGCTGCGTAGAATTCTACAAATAGCAATTTCAATAACGCATAACAAAGCAAAGATACAAACGGCTAATCGAAAATTCAAATCAGTCATTCGACAAATTGCATAAGAAAGACCACCGGAATTGCAACAAACCTTACCTGAGAGCAATAAACAAAAAAAAATCGACCAACGTCTGATAAATTGCTTTCAAAGGACAGGCAGGGCAACTTAGTTTAGAGGGGTTGCAGCCTAAAAATATTTTATGGGTGCAAACAATCTCCGACCTCATAGTGGTTCGAACCCCGTACCTCCAAATGCCTGTCAACCATCTTAGCTACGTTACAATGGTTTTGCTTCTTTCGCTTACAATCGGTTTTACATTATCCAAACCTCATGCCAGAATGAGATCAACTTAGATCACTCAAAAACAAAGAAGCGTGATAAAAGTCACTGAAAAAGTCAAAGAAAGTTCAAGATCAAAAGCGCAAAAATGGTCAAGGAAAAATTTTGCATAAAAGATACACACGTTTACAATAATTGCTTCAAAATCGTTCGAGAGCAATTAATTTATCATAAATTTTAAAAATGTTCTTAAAGGACGACTGATTTTAATCAAATTGTACTTTCCTCAACAGAAACACGGTCAAAAGAACACAGAGAGAAAATTTGTTGCAATTTAGCACAAAATCATAAAACTTGCCTCCTCGCCAAAAACTCTCGAGAAATTGTAAAGTTGCTTCAACTCCTAACCTTACACTACTGTCAATGTCACGCCTTTGTTCTGAATATAGTTTGTGACTGCATTTAAGTTTTGATTTAGACTAGGCTCATTATCAAAGCTCTGCGCTCGCTCCTCTAGATCAAAAAGATGACAAATTAATATTTATTAATATCAGATTCAGATACAAAGCAGCAGTTTCAATAATAGATATGTTAACTACAGGGCGACAGATAAGAAATCAAGCAAGGCAATTGAGAAATTGATTAAAAATTGGAACTGAGCGGTATAATGTACGACAGAGAACCCAGAGGGGCGTTGTCAAATATTGCTTCACCTTCAAAATCGACCGCAAACAAATCACCTTGCGGTACAACACGATAAGTCCAGGGTGCGTTTGCAAATACATTTGTATCTTTAACGTCATTCGAGATCTGAGCAGGTACTAGTGGTCTGTCGGCCGTCGGTTTCAACGACAGATCTTCAACTTTCTGATGAATCGCATCCCAGTCAATTCTGGGAAAGGGCGCATTGCGGAACACCTCATCGCCAAAATGGTGTTCCTCAGGAACACCAACCGTATTCCGATAGTTTTCAGGTTCGAACGGATTTGTCATCGATTCGCTTTGTTTCCGAGCTGACACTTTATAGTCAGTTAACCACGCACAAGACTTCGGATTGGTTTCTGTAAAGTTTTTCCTGTCAGCGTCTGATTGGCTGCCGTGAGATGTTGCGTCATCGTCGTCAAAGTATGACGTAATCAGAGGTGCCTGATGGGCCAGATCTTCGTCGCTTGCCGACGATTCGTTATCAATGTCGAGATTATTTTCTTGATCGGCGTTTATTTTTATCTCGGTTCCATCAAAAGATTGTTGTTTAGCGGAGCTGCTTATCTTTTTGTGCTTAAGTCGCTGATAGCCCGATGATGCAAAATATTCGGCTGATGAATCACTGTGGAAATCTCTTTCTTTGTCTTCAAGATTTGTTCTAAACAAATTGTTTATGAGTTCATTTGCTCCCTCATTAACTGCTATTTTATCTTAATATTTGATCTCAAAAACAGATATTGCATTCCAATGTACGCGAGAGTTCATTTTAACAATGTTAATGAACATTAAAGCTCATAAAAATTTTTGATTTTTACTGAAATTTTAAAGAAGTGCTATAAATAGAGGTACCCACCAATTACCTGACCTGAACCCCCCCCCCCCAAGTAGTTTATGAATATTTTTAATTGTTTCTCATTTTTGTACCTTACAGTAGTATTCTTTTTGCACCACTTCGAACACACAAACTATTAACACCTCAGAAACCTACCCTAATTTTAACACACAAGCTAATGAAAATCAATTTTACATTAAAGGCGATTGCGCTGTACGCGTTGCAATTGGCGGTAGAGGGATGCAAGGGAACGAAGTGAGATTACCTGTAAATTTTTCCTCCCTGTGATGATCCAGGTTCCATATCCTGACCATCACCGTCATCCGATTCGGAATCCATTGGAGTCTCGACACCCTCGTCGGCAACCGAACTGTTCTTGTTCTCGTCATTACTGTCCTCATCAGATGTCGAGTAGAAACTGCTGTCATCTTCTGTTTTGCCTCGACTGTTCGCTTCCGCAATTGAGGCTTTGAATCCCGCAAAAACATCCACCGAATCATCGTCATCGTGATCATCAACGTCACCGTCATTGCCATCAACGTTAACAGCATGAGGTCCTGCATCTCCAAAAATGCCTCGCTCCTTGTTGAAGGCCTGCGCTTGATAGTTGGGAGAGAAATTAGTTTCGAAATAGGAAGAGTTGCCTAATAGCTGCGCCAGGGAAGAGTCCATATCACCACTAGTTAATACGGGGTTGACTTCTGAAACACTCAAAATCATGTTCCAAGTATTCTTTGACTATTTTCCCAAAAAAACACCCTGCCGCTACAATTTATAGATTATCTTGGCGTACAAAAAATGCTATAATCACAGACAGAGCAACACACATCTTGACAAATAGCGCAGAATTTTCCCTGATATAATTTTTCGGGTCTTTACCATTATGGCCCCCCATTATTATCTGACCACTAAGCTGGGGGGGGGGGGGGGGCTATAATAGGAAAGACCCAATTTTTCTGTCGTTAGAAATTTACCAAATGTTCTCAGTGACTTCATCAGACTTCATAACATACTGACCGTTACTAGAAGACAGCGTGAACACGTGCTGATTAGGCACTAAAATATCTTCTGGTGCTGTATTTTGAGGCAGTTTTTGAGTTGTGCTGACGTCACTAGAAACGAGTGACGTTGCTTGACCTTGTCTGACCTCCTGTCGATTCACTGGCCCCATTTGGCTGTTGGGAGGGAACAAGTCCGAGGCGCTGGAAGAAACAAAAAACATCAAATGAATTCAACCGAACAACTAGCAAAGTACTATTTGTTGAAATCAAAATTCCAAACAAGGGGATTTTTTAATGACCCTCAGCCCCAAATTATGTGTTGTTTTATCAGAAAAACTCGGGTCTATTCTGCCCCACTTGTAAAATTTGCATGAAACGAAAACTGGAGCTGGTGAGGGAGGGGGGACAGGATAGATAAAAAAACTCTCTATAAAATTGACAATACTGCTCAAGGAGGCTGGAACCATCAAAGAATAGTTTTCTGATTCTTACGGTAAGTTTAGATTTACTTACGGGCTGTGAGGGGAAAATGGTTGAGACGGAGGGAGGTCTATAGGGTTGCTGTCTGCCCATGGCGGGTGCTGTCCAGGTGTAGGGTCTGTTGATTGCAGCACTGGGACTACCCCCCATTGGAAAGAAACCTCCCCTACCTGCTGGGTGTGGGGGTGCACACACCATGAGAGGCTGCTGGGGGAGGGGTCCGTAGTGCATTCGCTGGAATTGAGGTTGTTGGGGGTTCCTTCAATCAAGAAAAAAAACCGTTATGCGATTCTCAATGGTGGTAATTTATAAACAAAGAGATACGTTTTAAGCATGCTAGCCCCAGCCTCCCACAACGACAGTTAATTTGAACGAAATATGTCTTATTCTGACTCACAATTAAACTCGACTCGAATGAAGTGGATTTTTTTTAAAAAAGAAAAAAAATACATTCCAAATAGTGCTTCGTTGTCATAACCTACAAGAAAATTCTTCATCTGAACAGCTGAGAAATTTTCATAAATAATGTATCTCACAAATAACATACATTTTCATACTTGCAAATGCTACCAAATGATTCTGAAGTTTGTTTCTTGATAAGGCATATGACTTCCTCTATAATAAGAAAAATAGAAAAATATAAGTCACCATTTTTTTTAATAAATCGCTATTACTCCTCTTCGAGTCGTAAAAAAGGAGAGCGAATAAATAACAGCCTTTGAAAGGCTGACGTCGGCTATAAATAATTTTAAAAATAGTTTCTCATGCATGATAGGGCGTGCAAAAGGGGAAGTGGATATGATCGTAAAATACCTTGCCTTAACTGGTATCCACCCCCAGAGTTCATTGCTGGCATCCCAAATGCAGGCGTGAAATCTAAAACACAGGATGCAGGGATACAAAGACGACCTGAAAAATGGTACCGTTCCAGAGTGCTCCCTCAGCCATCAGTTTGAGACGGGTTGGTTTTACCCTGTTCATGAATTGAAACCAAATAGAGGTCTATGACTTCTATATTTGATATATGCTACTAATCACACGTAGTACGAGAGGAATCGTCTGTACAAGTCTCTGGTGTATGTTAGCCTATAGGACCTTTTTGTTCCCGAATTTTAGAACCTAAATATTCATCAGAGAAAACCGTGCGATCGATGGTAACGGATACAGAACAGATAGAAAGACAGCTGCCGAATGTCATCAAAACTTTTTTCGATAGAAAATGCTTACAAGCGTTATTAATAGCGTTCAAAATGCTTCACAATTTCATAAGTAGCATTGATTGGGTCAAGCGATGGTGGGTTTGTCTGTGTTCGAAGGGCTGGACCGGGGTTCAAACCGCCAGGCAGTTGGAGAAGGGTGGACGGGGAGTGGTGGTGGTGGTGGTGGTGGGGGGGGGGGGGATTATTGCTTTTGAGTTCAAAGTAGGAACCGATGCAAACTTATGCCTCCTCAAAGCAGTTTCAATTAATCGAATACTTTCAATGAATCGCGAAACTAGCATGGCGTAAGGCTCCAAGAGAGCTGTCAAGCCGTTTAATGCCCTCCGGGCTTTACCTGTTCTTCACATTTTTGAGGACAACCAGTCAAAAGCCTCAGACAACAAAAATGGTTAAGCAAAAATTGCGTTAAAACCACATGACAAAAGTAATTGCTACAAACTTTGTTTGAGAGCAATTAATCTCGGCAAAATATCTACGACAAGACTCAACTGTTTTGCTCTTCAATAATTTTGCTTTTCATCACCGATTCATGCTTCTGAATATCAAAACAATAATCTAATTTAAAAGCTAACATTTAGTTACACTACCATTTTGGCCATGCTTCTGCTGTAAGATGTTTTCATAGAATTTCAAGAGAAGTTAACCTTTAAAATAGCATAAGACGTGGAAGGCCGAGAGGATGGACAGAGTTGAGGTGTTTAATTGAATTTTACAAAATGAAAATTTTTCAAAATGAAGTCTTCGATTGTACATGCAATCCTCAATTAATTCATGTCTGTCTTCTGCCAATGATGCACTTTCATTTAGAATTGTTTTCAGATTGTGCGGTCATATTTCATAACGTGAGTGCCATTTTTTTGATGTTTCTCAATTTTTTCACCTAAAGTGTAACATCAGAAAACGGTAACTTAAAACCTCTTTTATATTGCCGCATAGTTCTATTAGTAGACGATATGGAACAACAGATAAACATACCTGGCAGATTGCCGGGAAATAGCCGCCGTTGATTCCCATAACTCTATTGGGATTGAAAGAACAGAAAATATCAACAAAAATTGATTTTTGTATAAACACATTTTTAAGTGCGATTTATTTTGATGTCATTTCGTAATTGAACATACTCCTGTCTCTCAGTGAGAGCTATAGGGTCTAGTATCAATACCAATAAGCATTATAGATAGTAACTAAAACTTATGAGAACAAAGTTTAAGTACCGAGCATCTAAAAATGGGCTTTATGGGTTTATCCCGTTTCTATTTCTGACTTTGATTTTTTAATACAGACTCTTGGAACCTTTTGAGAAAAATCTACTATTTTCAAATAAATAATTTTAAGACAGGCTTGAAATGATACAGCACAATGTTTTGAGATCCTCTCAAAATCTGCATACACGTACGCAATGATACCCAAGCTATAAACATACCCGGCAGATTGCCGGAAAATAGCCGCCGTTGATTCCAATAAGCATGATTGGGATTGAAAGAATAGAAGATATTGAAAAAAGAAGATTTTTGTACAAAAACATTTTTTAAGTCCGATTTATTTTGATGGCATTTCGTAGTTGAACATAACGTACTTCTGTTTCTTAGAGAGAGGCTACAGGGGCTACTATCAATACCAATAAGCATTAAAGATGGCGACTAAGACTTATAGGAACGACGTTCAAATAGCGGGCATCTAAAATTGGGCTTTATGGGTTTATCCCGTTTCTACTACTGACTTTGATTTTTTAATACAGACTCTCTTCATTTTGAATTGCTTTGCTGAGCAGCTGCTGTTCAAAAATACTTTGAGCAGAATGAAAGAAGAGTGAAACTAACCTATAGAAGTCAAAAAGACTTCACGCAAAATGTCGAAAAAGCGGCAAAATGGGTAAAGCGAAAAAAAAGTTTGACGAAGTAAAAAAAAATAGCAGGACAAGTCCTGAAATACAATTCAAAGATATGAATGAAAAACTTAGAAGTACTCTACCTGACCAGCAGATCACGTGAAAAATGCCAGCAAAAACAGAAACAAAATCATCTCCAAAAAACTGAGAAATTAAAACAATCAATAAAACTGAACAAAAATATACTCATTGCTAAAACTCTAGAAGCTTTTACCCCTAAGGCAAAATTTGATCTCTTTAATTATACATACCTATTTCAAAAATATATTCAAAACCAATTTTTGGTTGCTGAAATCGGTCCAGTATTATATCTGCAATAACTGAAAGAAATTCATTGGCCCTTGAAGATCGATTAACTCGAAAATGACCGAAAAAATAAAAAAGAAATCAACTGCAAATTTTAATGAAATGTTACGGAAAATCGTGATATTATAATCTTCAGAATCGTTTCTGTGTATCTAGAGGCTATTAGACGCCATCCCAAAACCCAATTCCAAGCCTTCAAAATTTCATGGGCTCCAAGCCCGATAGGCAAATTTTTAGAAAAAATTTCAAATTTCAAAAAATAGAAATTCTTTCAAATAAAAAGTAGAAAACCATTCACTTGCCCCCTAGCAACTATTTAATAACATGCTATCAAACCTTGGATGAGGTTATCTGGCTACTGAGGTGAGAAAAACTGACTAAAAGACAAATGTTTTGGAAAAAACTTAAAAAAAATTGAAAATTTTATCAAGAAATTTCTAACATTCGAAAGGTTAAATCGTTGAAAACAAATCCATTGAAACTAACAATCATGCAGTAACTTTCATCAGACCGTGGAATAGGTTTTTTGGTAATTGAGAATGGACAAATACAAAAACTGACAAAAACTTTAGAAAACCTTGAAAAATATTGCAAATTTATCAAAAATGTGCTAAAATTTGAGACATTAAAATGTTGAAAACCACTCCGTTGTTACTAGAAACTATGCAGTGCCCTATTATCAAACCTCAAAGGAGATGCCTGAATCTGGAAAAACTCAAAAAATGAAAAAAATTTTCAAAAAACTTGAAAAAAATTGCAAAAATTAGTATCATTTTGCGCGTCTGTAATACCTAAACAAATGATTATGATGAATTTGGAACATTTTCAAAATTGTTTTGAGGTTTTGAGTTGTGCTGTTCATTTCAATTTTTTTCTACATGAGTCAGTCGAAGCTACTAAGTAAATTTCAAAAACAATTTGCAGTCTTAGACGCCTGAAGGTTGTACAGAACTCTAGTTTTGATTACTTAAACAGTATTTTTTTTTAAAAAAAAAACGATCTTTTACATCTTATATTGTTCATTTTCATCAAAAGCCCCCCTTCCATTTTTCTTCAATTTTACTTATTTTGACATCAAAAGCAATATCTGCGGCTACAGATATTAGCCTACACACAAATTAGAAGACACGGCATTATTTTCGGTCGTGATAATTCGATCGGTTGTGATAGATTCATAATAAATGTTTGATAAATCTGGGTGCATTAATATTTAAATTGACGGGTAATAAGTATTTAACCTTTGTATTGTAACCGTGAATTTACTTTATTCGACAAGTGGTAACTAACTAGGGTTGGAGACAGGGTTCAGAGAGAAGGGTGCAGCACCAAAGACATCCTCCACAACCTCAGCTCCTAAAACAGCCCAAAATCAAATACCACAAAAACAGTCAGTTCAGAACTAAATAATCCTTTATCAAGCTTCAAGCCACCATAATTTGTGTGACTTAAAATACATAGACAACAGTAGACTCTTCTGAAGATTACCCTCTATCTTTCTCCACTGGTTATATTTTGACATTATACCATACTTTACCACATTTGACACTATATTGACATTTTACACATTTATAATGGTATAACACAAATTGTATAACACCAGTTACTGAGCACTTGCTATTACATAGTAAATCATTATGTAAAAATATGAAACGCTCGTTTGGGGGGGGGGGGGGTATGCAAATAATATGCACCCACTAAGCTGGGGGGGGGGGGGGGGGGCACAAAAGAAAAAGATCCAGATACTCTTTACACTTGCCTTTAGCGGGAGGTTGCGATTGCCCAAAGTCACCTTGTTCATCAAAAGGGTTCAGGTGCTGAAACAATAAACTGCTTTATTTATCACCTCTTTTCTACAGACAACACAACTAAAGATACAATAGACGAACACAGCAAAAAGTAGTTACGCAAAAACTTAATTTAATCACCTGCTGTGCTTCGAATTTTTGTTTTTCGCAACTAATGTATGAAATGGTTTCAAATTAGTTATATTTTAGTTATATTTAGTTATATTTAGTTATATTTTAGTTAATTGCAAAATGTTCATCAGTTCAAATCATGATCAAATCAATTTGTCATTCCGGACATAATTTGAAAGTGCATCCCACAAAACCAGTTTTCAATGTAGTTCCTCGGATAGCGATTACGGAAATTGATTGGGCCAATTTGCTACGGGTAACAGATAGACCCTCAGAAATAAAACCCTTATCGTCAGCAATGACAACTTTGGAACACTTCATGAGTAATACAAGCTGCAGACCATGCTTACAAAAAATCAGAACTAAACTATTTCATTCCCTCATGATCTGAGGACTACAAAACTCTACAAGTGTGAGAGCACCATAGAAAACAATGACAGGCACCAAAGCCTTCAGTGAAAACGTAAAGTAAGAATCTAATCAATTCTCTAGTTGAGAAAGAAGAATTTATACCTGTGCCTGAGTGGATGGCTGAACGAAGTTCCTATTGAGGTCAGGCCTCGAGAGACTGGAGAAGAACTTCATCTCCGATGGGGTTCCAACACTCACGTTACGTCTGTGGTTGTTACCATAACCTGCCGTTGACATAACTGAACTGTTTTGCATCATTGGACCACCCATCGGTACCTAAAAGATATTTAATTTGATCTGACTAGAAATTATTGATTCTTGACAATAAACTGCATGAATTCCTTTCAAATGACAGTTGACGTCGGTTGGTATTGAATTGCAGAAAAACCGCGGCTCTTACACAAAAAGAGCCGACAAATTGCGTGTAATAGCTACGAATTAGACAACTAAGACCTTAAGTTAAAGTGTAATTACCATACGAGCTCAACAAACAGCAGAAAAACTGTTAACTGTTTTGAAAGTTAGTTATAATTGTTATTTTTTCACAAGAAACTGCCTAAATTCGAACGAATTTCGCTAAAATGACACTGGTGTCAGTTTTACAAGATTAAACATGCCCGGCATATTGCCGGAAAATAGCCGCCGTTGATTCCAATAAGCATGATTGGGATTGAAAGAATAGAAGATATTGAAAAAAAAAATTGTACAAAAACATTTTTTTAAGTCCGATTTATTTTGATGGCATTTCGTAGTTGAACATACCTCTGTTTCTTAGACAGAAATGCTACAGGGGCTACTATCAATACCAATAAGCATTAGATATGGTAACTAAGACTTATAGGAACGACGTTCAAATAGCGGGCCTCTAAAATTGGGCTTTATGAGTTTAAACCGTTTTTATTTTTAACTTCAATTTTTTATACTGACTCTGTTTATTTTGAATTGATTTGCTGAGCAACTGATGTTCAAAATCACTTTTAGCAGAATGAGAGAAGAGAGAAACTAGCCTAGAGAAGTCAAAAAGATATCACGCAAAATGTTGAAAACGCGGCAAAATGAGGTAAAGCGAAAAAATTTTTGTTCGACGAAGTAAAAAACATAGCAGGACAAGTCCCGACGTACAATTCAAAGAATTTTCATTGACTAAACAGAAAAATTAGACCTAGAATGGACTAAAATTTAATTCAAACAAAAACTAGGTCTAGAATGAGCTGTGAATGGATGGGGAAAACCATTTAGAAAAAAATCCGATCCAAAAAATCGAAAAAACAGTAAAAATCAGAGTGAAATTGCCGCATGTGAACAAAAAACCACTACCGAGAAACCGAATTTTTGTTCAAACACCACATTCGCACTCTAATTTAAAATTAGAGCGAAAAAGATTCACGCCGCAAAACCACTCGCTTTTTCGCTCCATTTCCTGCTTCGGTGTGACCAAAATCACTACTCAAATTTGACTTCAAAATTCATGAAAATGTGTGAACAGATCTTAAAAAAAGACAGCGCCCCAATATAATTCAAATTCTTTGAATTGTAAAAAAATAGGAGCGCTATAATAGCCGGCTGAGAAGATGAGGGCGGCTATTAAACAAATACAAAAAATATACCCTGAATAGATGCTGCTAATTACATCGTACAAAAAGTCAAAAAGCAGATACATACAAGGTTTCAGAGCATTTCAGAACTGAACCAGCACATTTCAGTAAAAAAAAAACGAAATTCAGTACTGAAACACTACATTTCATCGTTCGCGCAACACAATGTCATTTTTGCAGCGTACACCCCGGTGACATAAAACTATCCGATGAGAAAAATAGCCGTAAACAAAATTAGCCGAATTGAAAATCAGCAGAATCGATGGCTTATTTTCTTTTAACCAATTACACCTACGAAAAATGAATAAAATTGGGTGAATGACGTGTAAAATAAAGCTAAAGAGCTTCTAGAAGAAAAATTAGACTCAAAATTGCTAGAAATCTATCAATGAACGAAACCTACTAACAAAATGCAGACGCTGATGTAGATACACACGTTGACCTTATGCCTTAAATACTTCCAAAAATTCTGAATAATTAAAGACTTTGAAAGAAAAAAATAAAAGTTTCAACTTCAAACTGAATTGAGAGAGTGGCCTGAAATAAATCAAAATCCTATTCAGACAATTCTGTCATGGTGCTTCAAAACAAACTTGTAAAAACAAACATACCCGGCAGATTGCCGGAAAATAGCCGCCGTTGATTCCAATAAGCATGATTGGGATTGAAATAACAGAAGATATTGAAAAAAAAAAGATTTTTGTACAAAAACATTTTTTTAATTCCGATTTATTTTGATGGCATTTCTTAGTTGAACATACTTCTGTTTCTTAGAGAGGCTACAGGGGCTCCTATCAATAACAACAAGCATTAGAGATTGTAAATAAGACTTATAGGAACGACGTTCAAATAGCGGGCATCTAAAATTGGGCTTTATGGGTTTATCCCGTTTCTATTTCTGACATCCATTTTTGTACTAACTCTGTTCATTTTGAATTGCTTTGCTGAGCAACTGATGTTCAAAATCACTTTTAGCAGAATGAGAGAAGAGAGAAACTAGCCTAGAGAAGTCAAAAAGATTTCACGCAAAAGGTTGAAAAGGCGGCAAAATGAGGTAAAGCGAAACGTTTTTTTATTCGACGAAGTAAAAAAAACATAGCAGGACAAGTCCTGAAATACAATTCAAACAATTGAATGAAAAACTCAGACGCACTCTACCTGATCAGCAGATCACTTGAACAATGCCAGCCAGAACACAAAAATCACCAAAGAATTGAGAAACTAAAAGAGTCAAAACTAAACAAAAACAAACTCATTGCTAAAACTCTTGAAGCTTTTAAACATAAGGCAAAACTTTTTCCCTTTAAAGACACCTATTACAAAAAAATATATTCAAAACCAATATTTGTTTCTGAAATCGGTCCAGTATTATATCTGCAATACCTGAAAAATATTCATTGGCCCTTGAAGATCGATTAACTTGAAAATGACCAAAAAATTTAAGAAAAAAAAAGAAATCAATTGCAAGTTATAAGAAAATGTTGCTGAAATTGTGATATAAATATCTTCAGAATAATTTCTGTGTCTCTAGAGGCTATCCAGTAACCCAATTCCAAGCATTAAAAAATCATTGGCTCATAGATCGATAGGCAATAAATTTCAGAAAAAATTTCAAATTTCAAAATAGAAATTCCTTCTATTAAAATGTTGAAAACCATTAAATTGCCCCCTAGCAACTATTTAATAAAATATTGTCGAACCCTAAATGCGTTTACCTGGCAACTGAGGCAAGAAAAAATAAATAAAATACAAATATTTTAAAAAAAAACTTGAAAAAAATTGCAAATTCTATCAAACAATTTCGAAAAGTCGAAAGGTTAAATTGTTGAAAACAAATCCATTGAAACTAAAACCCGTACACTAATTTTTCATCAAAACGTGGAATAGGTTTTCTTGCACTTGAGAATGGACGAATGTCAAAAACTGACAAAAACTTTAGGAAACATTAAAAAAATTGCAGATCTTATCAAAAAAATGCTAAAATTCGAGGCATTAAAAAGTTAAAAAGCGTTCCATTGTTACTAGAAACTATGCAGTTCCCTATTAACAAACCTCAACGGAGATTGCCTACTCCTGAAACTGGAAAAACTGACAAAATGATGAAAATTTTCAAAAACCTGAAAAAAATGCAAATTTGTTCAAAAAAATTGCTAAAATTTGTGATATTCAAAAGATGAAACCTATTCCATGGCGACTAACATTTTTTCAGTAACTTATTATCCAACCCCTAATATAGGTTTCTTGCCTGGGACTCAAACAACTTGAAGGATGACAATAAATATGTCAAAAAACATGAAAAATTTGCAACTTTTGTCAAAAAATGCTAAAATTCATGATGTCAAAAAGTTGAAAACCGTTAAATTACCACTAGAAACTGTGCAGTAACCTATCATCCAACCCTTTATCAAACACTAGAGGAGGTTTCGTGACACCTAGGGCTAAAAAACTCAAAAAATGACAAAAATTTTCAAAAAACCTGAAAAAAATTGCAAAAATTAGTATCATTTTGTGTGTTTGTGTTTGTAGTACCACGACATATAGCTCATAAAATGGTCATAACAAGCAATTTTGTCTCGCAAAAGGCCTTCATCAGCTTTTAAAAACTTCAACCTTAGACTAATCAAACAAAAATCTCAAAAAAATCACAAAAAACTCGAAAAATTGCACCATTTTGAGCCGAAAAACTCCTAAAAATGACCTTTTAACCTTTAATTAAGGCCATCCCAGCAGCTGCACCACTATACGCACTTGAAGGACTACTAAAGCCCACTTTGGGCCTCTAATGAAACTTAATGCCCGCTGGGCTTTACCTGTTTATCCCGTTTCGAAAGATCAAAGTCATTGAAAAACGTGTGAACACATCCTAAAAAAAAAAAACACAGCGCACCAATACAATTCAAATTCTTTGAATTGTAAAAAAAATAGGAGCGCTATAATAGCCGGCTGAGAAGATGAGGGCGGCTATTAATAACAAAATGAAGTAGTTCACAATGAATATAGGGACTTTTTGTTGACCTCACGACCGTGAAACATCTCAGGTTTTCAAGGGACGACATAAAGGAATCGTTTTAGCCGAGCACGGGTACGTCAAAAAGATCAAAAGAGCCGGCGGATTCCGAAAGAGCTGTGTCATAGACTTGTTGGTCGAATAAATCAAATAGCAGGATAATGATGATCTCGCCGAAAATAAGTAATCAAATTCAGAAAATATTGCTTAGAAAAATTTCCTCTTTTAGTCTTGTCCAAAACATCTACTTATCACGCCCTAATTAGAAAAACATGCTGTATTAACTTAAGAAACTAAACATAGCCGACTAACGTCGGGCGAAGTGCTCTCAAACGACCGGCGAGCGGTTGGCTTTGTCAGTAGTTATCTACGGTTTAGAGAGGCTAGATTTAGCTTAATTGAAGGGGAGTGCGGAGAGCGCAGCGGGAGGGGGTACACCGGGGTCTTTGGCTGCACCCCCTGCTGGGGCGGGTGAAACTCTCAGAACCGCTCTTAGCACGATGTGTATCTGTCTCCAAAACAGTTTCTGTGAATCTCATACTTGGAAACTAGTGAGCTGAAAGGCTTTAAGAGCAATTAATGCCCTCTGGGCGTTATCTGTTTATCCCGTTTTTGAGGACGGAAAGTCAAATGGGTCAGACAAAAATTCGGTCAAGCAAAAAAAATCGCATTAAAAAAGAGCGATAGGACTGATATAATTGCTACAAAATTCGTTTGAGAGCAATTAATTATAATAAAAATATATTTTTTGATAGTTGGGCGGAAGAGCATTGAGTATTTCAAAATAAAGTACATTGGAAAAAGCTGTCTATTTTTACCACACACACACACAGAAACACATACACAAACACTTCTACTATACAATAGTGCTCCTTTAAACCATAAATATATGCCATTTAGGCTTTCCTCAGAAGTTTTGGTCAAATAGAGACGTAGAGGCGCGAAAAAATCTATTAGAGTTGCTCAGACATTAATGCCCTTGTGCTTTACCAGGTTATCCCGTTTTTGATTACGGCGAAAGTATGTTCTAGCTGAACACTCAAAGAAGAACACTCACAAGAACACTTACAAACATAAACCGACTAATGTCGGAAGAATTGCTCTTGAACGACAGGCGAGGCATTTAATTTAGGGGCTGTAGTCTAGATAAATTTTTCTTTAAGGATGCAAAAATAGTTTACCACGCCGGGTTACCATTGACCTCCCGCTCCCTAACCAGATGCACTCTCCATCCGGCTTTCAGGCCCTTCTTCTTGCTATGCTGCAATCGATTTTATTTTAGCAGCAAGCTTTACTTCGGAGTGAGAGCAATAACGATCACTCAAAAATGAAGAACGAAAGCGTGAAAAAGTCACTTTGAGAAGTCAAAGAATGTTCTCGAAGAAAAGCGCAAAATGGTCAAGCAAAAAATTTGCATAAAAAAAGACCAACACGTTTGCAATAATTGCTATGAACTTCGTTCAAGAGCAATTAAAACGTCGGTGTAATCGCTTTCATACAATTGCCGAGTGTTTGGTTTCGTCACTAACTAGCTGCAGGTTAGGGAGGCTATCTTACACCACAATTGAGTGGAAAGAGCGAGAGGGGGGTTGGGCAGCTAAGTTGGAGCGATAAGGGCGGGTGCTCGAGCGCATGTGGTTAACAAGTGAAATGTGGATAAGGGTGGACGCGCAGGGGGGGGGGGGGGGGGGGGGGTCAAACTCTTCAGCAACACCCTCCACACTATGAATTTGTGTCTCCTCAACAGGTTCAGTGAATCCCACTCTTAGAGACTGGTAAGGCGGAAGGATCTAACAAAACTGCTTAGCAACTTAATCTCCTCTGCGCTTAACCTGTGTATCCCAAGAATGAAAAAAGTCAAACGGTCAGACGAAAGAAAAACTATCAGATAAAAAGTCGTCGAAAAATAAAAATGGCGCAAAAAAGAAAGAAACACCAACATGACTAAAATAATAGCAGTAAGCCGATTACAAAAACTTCAGTTCTCAAATTTTTTGTAATAAATGTTAGATTAACCACAAATAAAGGACAGTGTACTCAAAATTACTTTCAAAAAGCTGTTATCACAATGATCTTCATACAATTATCTCACCTGGCTATTCGGTTGTAATGAGCACGCTTCCAAGAGACTAGCCACGTGTTGATGAGCAGCAGATTTTGCAGACTCTGAGAAACTCATGAGATCGGCTGCATCTCTGTTGTCTCCTGTGTCGAAAGACCTTGACGGAGAAACAGACGCATCCACGCCCTTCTCAGCACCACCTTAAACGGAATGGGGGGAAAATAGGATATTTTATTTAATACTCACGCGGCTAAATGGTCGGATATTAATTGAAACCAACCGTATGCAAGTTATTTGAGCAAATTTGAATAGTAACTACCATACTTTTGCTACTATTTAGCTTTAGAGAACGTTTTCGAAATTCCAGGCATGCTCCAACGCTTTATTCGAATTTGGCGGCTGATAAGATTTTCGCTTGACAAAAAGGAGCCTAAAACAACTAAATATTTGATATTTTCGAAAAGTTCGAAAAGCATCTAACGATTAATGACGGTTAAATTTTTCAGTTCAAAAAGTTCTAAAACAACCCACTAATTGCTCTCGAACGACTAGTGGGAGCTATAACCTATTGCTGCCTGCTTCAGTTGGCGATTTAAATCATTAGAGGCTTCAAATGACGTCATTAGAGGTTGTTATATACCGCTGTAACCATTAAAATTGAAGTTAAACTTTAAAAAAATAGACCAATTTCGGCACACTTTTAGTGTGAACTTTTATTTGACCTTTAGTGGTCAACTGCCAGCACTAAATCAGCACTTGAAATTAGCTGCTTGAAACTGTGAATGAGAGAAAAATGTAAATACCGCAGAACGAATAAGTCAACGGAACCAAGATCACTCGAAAAGTCAGATCGGTCAAGCAAAAACAAGACCAACACGTTTACAATAATTGCTTCAAACTTCGATCGAGAGCAATTAACCTTCATCGCACGAACGACCGCATGCTTGAAAGAGCAGCAACACCTATAAGCAAAAAAAAACGGAGGTGATTGCAGAAGCTGCAAGTGACGATTAACTGGATGCGCTAAAATGGAAATGAAGCGTCCCAACGTGCTCAAATGCAAGACAGACACTGGCTGGCAATACCTTGCAAGACACCAGTACGTATCAAGCAATTACGTTTGGTTGCTTTGCTTGGTCCTTGTTTTAGTTTATAACTTACGAGTTTAAAAAACTAATGATTTTGCAACAGCATCTTGAAACTCATAAAAAATATATACTTCAGATTCATTCGTTAATTCAAATTGGTATATTTTGAAGAAAATTTTAATGCTCACCATAAAAAATAGCTAAATTGCACGGTTTCCATTGATAAATGCTTTTTCTTTGCAAAGAAGAAAATTAAAACGTTTACAAGCCATTGACAAATTTGAGGTCCAGCTGTAGAAATTCAAATATGTACAAGATCGTAGAAAAGCTGCTTCATTTCCAAACTATAGCTAATTAGAGCTAATTCCAAAAAGCGAGCGTCTAAAACACGACCTTGCAGGTCCATACTCTTCCTAGTTTCGAGTTCCAATATCATTTTTCAGAAAGAAAATTGCCAAGAAAAGACAAAGGTTTCTCGTGACATATCGAAAAAAGCTTAAAAATATTTAACATAGCCAGCAGATGGCCGGCAAAAAGTCGCCGTTAGTTCCCATAACCAAGATTGGGATTGAAAGAAGAGAAAAACTAAAAACAAAAAAGATTTCTGTTCACAAACAATTTTAAAGCGCGAATTACTTTGTCATTTTTTGGAGCTGCAAATACTTCTGTTTCGTAGTGAGACGACAGGGGCCAGTATCAATACTAATAAACATTGGAAATGGTAACTAAGAACAAAGTTCCAGTAAAAGATATCTAAAATTGGGCTTTATGGGTTCATCCCGTTTCTATTTCTGATAGGTAAAATAAAAGTAGGTAAATTCATCTCCATTTTGTAGCTATAATCTATCCAATAACCCCTCAGCATGCTCATAAGAACGTTCAGAGTCTTTAAAATAAAAACAACACCGGAGAAATAACTTAACTACAATTGCAAGATTGCAAAAACCACGGCAATTTTTTGTTTTTAAATTGAAAATGTATCAGCACATGCAGGAAAAAAATCTTGATGTCAGGAAAAGAGTGGTCACTAATTAACCCCCTCACGCCAAGAATCATGTCTCTTCAACCCTTACGTTGCATCGCATCCTTGGAGACTAGAAAAGCGTAATGCTCTAAGCGAGTTGCACATCCACGTAATTGATGACAAAAAATCAGAAGCGTCAGAGTAATCGATCACGAGTAATCATCATAAATTGCATTAAAAGACCGCAGGACTAATCCAATTTCGACAAACAGTTTCAGAGCAATTAAACACAAAAAATGACCTCCAATTTGTTTCCATCAGTTTTATTCTGTTTTAATTTTAGGTTCATTTTGGGAAAACCCAAGGTCATTAAAAAACAGCTTACTTCCAACCTAGACATCAAACCAATTTAATAACAGTAGCACTACTGACTAAAGTTGGGCGATTTAATCTCATATGAATGGTGACCACTTGGCGTCGGAAGCCAGCTGGTCCTTAGGGATGACATAATTAGGGGTGGAATAAGCGGGCTGGGGTCAAGCATTGGGGGAGGAGGGGAAATCATCAAGTATAGGGGGAGTAGTGTTTGGAGGCCTGTAAGAGAGGGGTTCATATCGCCGGGTGGAGAAAGGTGGGTGGGTGGCTCTTAGTGGAGGGTGCGGGGGGAGTGGAGGGGGATCACATTTTTAAGATTGAGAAAAGCCCTTCACACAATGAAATGTCTTCAAAACAATTTCTTTGAATCGAATACTTAGAGACTATATAAGGCTCCAAGCGAGCTGCTCAGCCTCGTAATGCGCTCCGGGTTTTACCTGTTTATCCCGTCTATGAGGACGAAAAGTCAAAAGGGTCAGACGGAAAACGTCACGCAAAAAATTGCATACAAAAAAACAGCAGTAATAAGCCGGCAGATTGCTGGAAATTAGCCGCCGTTGACGCACTTGATGCACATCAGGACCGAAACAGGAAAAAAGGAGATAAATTGACCAAATTTTTTCTTTTTTTGTGTCAAAAAATGTTCTAATATGGGGCGCAGTTTCAGTTCGAGTCTAAAACTATACATAATTCAGCTTCTAAACTGAAAGCTAATAAGCTTAATACCAATGTCAGCTAGCAAAAGACTCCAATGAACATTATTAACCTTAAGCTTAATGACCGCGCTTTATTGGTTTATCTAGTTTCTTTCAATTTTTATCTTTTGACTATGACAGGATTCGCCACATTGCGTAATTAAATGCGTAATCGAATTAAAATCCATTCAGTTGAAACGGTGATAAGAAGACGTCAAACATGAAAATCCTGACTCATGTAAAACGAAAAAAGTGATCAAAAGGTAGAACTAATTGAAAAAAACATAGGCCAAATTCTGACGTAGAATTAAAAGAATTTTCATTGACTAAACAAAAACTAGACCAAGAACGGGGTTTAAACTAAGCATTACCGACTCAAAGTCGGAAGAACTGCTCTCGAACGACTAGTGGGAGCTCTAATCAATTGCACCCTGCTTCAGTCGGGGGGGGGGGGTGGGAGCCTAAATTGGACTAAGAAGCTCAATAGTGGGCTTCAAATAAAACATAACAGACTAAACGTCGGAAAAACTAAACATAACCAACTAAACGTCGGAAGAACTGCACTCGAACGACTAGTGGGAGCTCTAATCAATTGCAGCCTGCTTCAGTCGGGGGGAAGAGGAGGGGGAGCCTAAATGGGACTAAGAAGCTCAATAGTGGGCTTCAAATAACCATATTACAGGTTAACATATACTACTATTAAGATTTAAAGTGAAAAATGGCACAAGTTTTGGCGCACTTTTCAGCTGACTTTTAGTATTAAATTGCCGCCAATTGAGTTCAGCAGCTTGAAATTGTGATTAAGAGAGAATTTTAGATCACGCTAAACGCAAAAAGTCAAGGGCGTAAAAGTTACTCGAAAAATCAAAAAATTGTCAAGCGATAGTTTTGCATAAAAAAGACACACTTACAATAATTGATGTGAGCTTCGTTCAAGAGCAATTAAAAATCAATGTCATAATGCCGCATGTTATTAAAAAAACTACTAGTGAGAAAAGAAGATTATTTTCAAATAAAAAACTAGGTCTCCAAAGAAATATGAATGGATCGGTAAAACCATTTATAAAAAAGCCTATTTCTAAAAACAAAATTTCGAAAATTGAAAAACAAAACAGTAAAAATCAAAGTGAAATAATTAGCCGCATGTGAACAAAAAAATCACTAGCGAGAAAGCGAATGTTTGTTCAAAAACCGTTTTCTCACTATACTTTAAAATTAGAGCGCAAAAATTTCAAGCCGCAAAACCACTCGCTTTTTCGATCCACTTCCTGTTTTGGCGTCACCAAAATCACTTCTTCAATTTGACTTCAAAAATCATGAAAAAGTACGAACAGATCTAAAACATAACCAACTAAACGTCGAAAGAATTGCTCTCGAACGACTAGTGGGAGCTCTAAATGAATTGCAGCCTGCTTCAGTGGGGGAGGGGGGGGGGGGAGGGGGGAGGGAGCTTGAATGGGACTAAGAAGTTCAATAAAGGGCTTCAAATAACCACATTAGAGGTTAACATATACCACTATTAAGATTTAAAGTAAAAAATTGCACCAGTTTCGGCGCACTTTTTATTTGACTTTAGTATTAAATTGCCGCCAATTGAGTTCAGCTGCTTGAAATTGTAATTGAGCGAGCATTTTAGATCACGCGAAACGCAAAAAATCAAGGGCGTTAAAGTCACTCGAAAAGTCAAAACAGTCAAGCGAAAATTTTGCATAAAAAAGACACACACGTTTACAATAATTGCTATGAACTTCCATCAAGAGCAATTAAAAAAAGACAGCGCCCCAATACAATTCAAATTCTTTGAATTGCAAAAAAAGGAGAGCGCCTAAATAATAGCCGTTTGAGAGGCTGACGTTGGCTATTAGTAATTGCTATAAAATTTGTCTTGAGAGCAATTAAAAAACGCGAAATTAGCAGAGCAGAATGAATTGCTTTCAAAAGACAAGTGGAGAGCTGAGACCATTTTTCTTCATATTAAAAAAACCAGCAAGTGTTCGCTTTTGCGTCAAAAAAGAACCATGGCAGTAGCATTTTTTTTGCTCATGCAATTAGATGCAAAGATGTAAAAGAAATCTTAGCCAAGTAATTATTATTACCCTGCTGTCCAAGTTTTGCTAGGGTCTGTGAAGGGGGAGTAACAATCAGTGGTTGAGTAGTGTTGCCCCTCGATCTTGGCCTCTCGATGCTGGAAGAGCCAGCAACGCTTGGTTGACCCGCAGCACCTGGAAACATACCCGACATTGAATTGCTGAAAGCATATTCGCAAGCCTTGGGTTTGTAAAGAAATTGACTTTATCAATGACCCTTTAGCTCGTATCAATCAGCCTTTAAGACAGGAATCATCAGGTTGTGTTAAATGATCAAGTTCGTCAACTTAAGGTATCTATCCCCCAATTGTTTCTATGCCCAAATGTTGTGTTGCTATACATCACGTTACTAATAAATAGCACATGCGCCTGGAATGCTTAAATGTTATATGACCTCAAACCTGGGGTCGATGAGGGGGGGGGGGGGGGGGGGGCTGGGTAGCATAGAGGGATAGGAGTACATTATCGTTAAAGCTTAATCTGAATTTGTGATATCAGCTCAGAAATGCTCATGCTAAATTTGATTACTTCCAATTTCCTATTTCTGGTTATCGAAGTGGTTTTGACTTCATTGAAAAATTCGGAATCCTTTCCCTTATACACGGTAGTAAAAATTTGACCCTATAATTGTAATTTGCACTTTTTTAAATAAAATATGTAATTATTGTAATAGCTAGTCAAGCCCCAACTTTTATTAGGATGTACCAACGATTGTTATCAATACAAAGACGCTCATTATTTTGTTCACGCAGGCTTACTGGAAATAAAATTTTTTTCATGGATCAAAAGGAAACATTTCCAAAAATTTCATGATAATGGTCGAAATGGGACATACCTGCAGTTGCAGCTAGTAATGTTGACTGGGAGGACGTGGGTTGTACCTCTGCAGCTTTCTGGGCCAGTGTCTTCTTCTCAATTGAAGCAGCTTTTGACAACCTGCCAAAAATACATGGTTTGACAATTGCGCCCTTCACAAATCGTTCAAAAATTATCTGACAGGAAAATTATAAAGATCTTTCTAGAACATCGGTTCCTTAATCGACTGATTTAGTTATTGAATGAACGATACTTATAGACTCGACGAATAGATCTAGAGTCTAGAGATGAAAGTGGTGGAGTCAGTATTGACTATAAACTATATACTAGTTATAGCAATATACTAGTTGAAGTTGAACTTGATAGGGTCTGGGGGTTTAAGCAAACGCAAATGCTGCGAAATGGGGCCAGCACTGGATTCGAACCACCAATCTCTTGATTACAAATCTATGGTTTTAAAGCTTACGACCACTTATCTTGCGCACATCTCTCATAATTCTCAACACCATTCTCATGTTCTTTCTTGCTCCTCAAGGCCTCTTTCCTCTAGCCAAGTATACGTTGAACAAGTAGAGATCCTTTTCAACCTATGTTAAGCTTATCTTGTGCACAATTTACATTAGGTCGTTGTCAGTCACCGTTCTAACAAATCAATGATATTCTACATACTGTTCAGCTCTCGCAGCGTCACCTGGTCCCGAGTCATCTAGTGTTGGAATCGATGATTTCTGAAATCAACAAGATTCGGTAAAATTATTGTGGATATAAGATCTGCTTTCACAAAGAACTTAAGTAATGGTCAAGTGACTCTGCTTGAAGTCACTGAAAACTTCTGGCGTTTATCGACAACCGAAAAACGATTCTAGATGCTAAGTCAGAATTTCGGAGTGACTTCTGCAGATTCACATAAACTTGCTTAAAACACGAAATGCACACGTTTTAAAATGACGAAAGTCAGCGGAATTCACTTCTGGCTAAGTGGGAACTGGCACTGCAGACTTTCGGTATTTTAAGATGTGCACGTTAGTGTTTTAATCATGCAGAGCCTTCACATTGGTCGCATTCAGAGTATCAATTCTTGATTAAATCAATCCAAAATAATCAATTTATAGTTAAACTATATTCTTGAACAATAAACAATTCTATGAACAACATACCATGTCAGTTCAGGAAAAGATAATTTTGGCAATTCGCAATTTGATTCTGTTTCTAATTGCGAATAACATAGCCGACAGATCGCCCGAATAGCTGCGCAAGCATTAACCACTCGTCTCTCAGTGCCATAGCCAGAAGAATTGCGGAACTAACTATTTGCAGCCGAAACCAATACCTTTTGTCTTAAAACAGTAACTCCTCAGCATATTTGAAAAAAAAACGGATGAAATTTACACCACTCATTGCAAGGAAGATTTGAGCATTGACATAATTCGAACAAGCTAGCAAGATACTCACCAGATTGCCAGAAAATAGCCGTCAATGATTCCCATTACCCCGATTGGGATTATAAAAGAAAAATTCCAATTTGTAGAACAAAAAAATTTAAAAGTGAAAACTATTTTGATGTCATTCTGTAGCTGGGCTCAATCCTGTTTCTTACCGACGATATAGAGGTGCTAGAATCAACACCAGTGAGCAATACAGATGGTAAAAAAACTTATAAGAACGAAGTTGAAGAAAATGGCATGTAAAATTGGGCTTTATGGGTTTATCCCGTTTCAATTTTCGCTTTAGTTTATCGACATTGACTTCGTTCACTTACTAGAGAAATCGAAAGATTTTAAGCAAAAAATGTTGAGCAAGCTGTAAATTACGGTAAAAGTGAAGCAACAATGAAAAAAAGCGCATGCCGTTATAATATCGAGCAGAGATGGAGGCTGCTACTAAAACAATTACGACATCAATCAGTAACAAAAAACTCCCCATGAAAACAGCATAACTTTGATAAAAACAACTCTCTGAAATATGATATCGCATAATTTCATATTCATAAAAACAATTGATTATGTTGAAAAACGGCCGAAAATTATGGTCGGTCAAATACTGATAGGCTAAAAAATTGAGAGGACTGAAAAGTTTCCCTGAAATGTCACGCTACTAGTCTTCAGTAGCTAGATCTCCACGATTAACTCTGCAAACTAAAAGACACATTGCTAAATCATAAGGCAGATAATACTCTCAGAAACTAAACTGTATTTTTTGAAAACACAACTGAAATTTAGGACAGGATAACATTTTTCTATTTTGGAGTCACGTCAAAAAAGAAAAAAATAGGATATACTTCCACCTTATTGAAGATCAGACAAAATGCATTCAAACTATTGCAAAAGTTAAATTAATTCAATCAAAAGCCAAAAAAAAACAAAAAACTCAACACCAAAAAATTATCTAATAGCAAAAATTAAGGCCACAATAAAATTTTCAGTAATTAAAATTCAGTGAAAAACCGGAATTCTGGCAAATTCTCAGTGCCGCATAATGAAACGAAAAAAATTTCAAACTGAAAAAAAATGTGAAAACATCTAAGAAAAAGGCTAAAATCATTAAAACTTTTTACAAAAACTGACAAAAGCTGATCAAACAGAAAAATACACTCTCATTGTAAAAAACATTGTGAAAAACAAAAAAAAAAACAGACTACTTCTTAATTTTAGAAACTTGAAAATCAAACTGAAAAAAAAGTGAAAAAGAAAAATAAATACATCTCATTGAGTAGCATTCGATGCGTAGCCAAACAATTTAGCCATCCTCCTGTATCGATAAAAAAGTGCAAACAGAATCCAAAGAATCGAAACAAAGATTTTAGACATTAAAACATTATTAAAATTTCCCTTGAGAAGTCAAAAAATATTTTTTACACTTGAATTGCATTGTTAGGCTCTCAAAAACAAGCAAAAAATGGGCCAAGTAGACAAAAAAACCGCTAACAACGGTTATCTATTTGCGCCATTCTGTTAAAAAACACTTTTCAAATTCTAAAAGTCATTCAGTGAACGCAGCACATGATCAAAACATAGCCGGCAGATTGCCGGAAAATAGCCGCGATAGACAATTGTGGCCTTCCATGAATTGAAACAACTAAAGAAATAAGATCGACAGATCGACCACCAGTCCTTTGATAGACCACTAGACTTTTTGGGTTACATTCCGACTGTCATTTTTACGAGACACATACGCTCTAAGAGGAAAAAACCCTAATAGAAATAATATTCGAACTCAAAAACTCAAGACTAAAACTCAAGAATTCGGTGATATAAGTTTGGCACTACTTAGATGCACACTGTTGATCTTTAACTAAATGTTCATAAAATTTAAAGTTCCATAAGTGAGTTAAGAAGTCATTATTTAGTGAACTAAGTCACGCAATTGACCTAAAAGCAGAAATGACGACAAAAATTTTAATTGCAAAGCAAGAGAAGTCACTGAAGTCATTGAAAAAGTCAATTCGAAGAAGTCAGGTCGTAAGAATCATCGATGGAGACGACGAATTAAAAAATATAGCAGGACAAGTCCTGAAATACAATCCGAGTAATTGAATGAAAGACAGACCTAATGAACCTGACCAGCAGATCAATTGAACAATCCCAGGCAACAAGACAATCTCAAAAGTCGAGAACTAAAAGAGTCAAACAAACTAACCAAAAAAACAATCATTGCTAAAACCCTTGAAGCTTTTAACTTGAAGGCCATATATGACTCAATTCAAAATTATCATTAACTCACGCAAAAACCATGAAAGAGATGAATCTGCCACTAAATGTAGATAAACTGGACAAATATGACAAATGCATCAAGAAACTGAGAAGAGAAAATTTCAAGAAAATTTACAAAAATAGGGCTATAAAAAGGTCACAACATTTTTTTTTACTCTGGAGTTCTGTTTTCTAAACCGCCTACAACATTTAAAAACTTCCGTTGGCCAGTTGGCACTCAGAGAATGACAAAAAAATCGAAAAATTTGAAAACAATCGAAAATTTTAAACTGCAAGCTTTATTTTAAAAATTCCCTACAATTGCAGAATTAACAAAATGGAAACTATTTTATTTCCCCTAGAAACTATGTAGTATCATACAAGCAAACCCTATAAGAGGTTCCCTGGCCACTGAATAAAAATTTCAAAAATTTAAAGAAAAAAATGGCAACTTTATCAAAAAATTGGTGAAAGATATTAAAATGTTGAATACCATTCCATGGCCAAAAATGTTTTCAGTAAACTGTTAAAATTCATGAAGTTAAAATGTTTAAAACCACTTCATTACCACTATCAACTATGCAATAACCTATTATAAAACACCAGAGGTGCTTTTCTGACATCAAAGTCAGAAACAACTCAAAAAAATACCAAAATTTTCAAACAATTTGAAAAAATTAGTATAAATTACCGTGTTTATGTTTGCAGTAGCAATAGATATAGCGCTTAAAGTGGCCGTAAAAAACAATTACGTCTTTCAAAGGACCTTTATCATTTTTAATAAACCTCAATTTCAGACTGGTCTAACAAAAAATCCAAAAAAAATGACGAAAAGTGCTAAAAATTTCATTATTCTAGGCTCAAAAACTCCCAAAAATGACCTTTTAACCTTGAATTACGGCCTTCCCAGTAGCTTCACCACTCTGAGTACTTGAGGGACTACTAAACGCGGGCCTCTAATGAAACTTGATGCCCGCTGGGCTTTACCTATTTATCACGTTTTGAAAGCTCAAAGTCATGAAAACAGGTGTGAAAACATCTTACAAAACAGGTGTGAAAACATCTTACAAAAAATACATACAAAAAAGACAGAGCACCAATACAATCCAATTCTTGGATTGTAAAAACCATGATGTCCCCAATAATAGCCGCTATCGCTTCGCAGCTATTAAAAAACTTCTTTTGCTCAGCAAAAATTAGTTCACATGGCAATTTTACTCACTTTTGCTTTTAGGTCGAAGCGCCGCCTGAACGAATGGTACTTCCGGTAAAGAAGGCCTCAAGAAAACCAATACTCTTTGAGTCGTAAAAACCAGTAACACCCAAAAACCAGTATCGCCACAATATGACTAGGCTCAGCTTCGCTGCTAGAAATAAAGACTCATCCTGAATTTTAACTTTTCTTATAACCATGAGCGCTGACATCGCATTAACCTGGCTTCAAAATAAGTATTTTTTGCAAAATTTAATTTAGGCCGTTAATGAGAACTGACGGTCGGAGTATGATGACATCGTACCTCAATGTTCTGAACAGGGTTTTGTCTCTTAGCCAGTTGGAATGCCAAGTGGGACACTTGAAAGATGTCAGGTCGGTTTGAGGGTTCCACTTGCAACATGTACTCTAAACAGAACATCACAAATCATATACAGAGCCGTGGGAAAGAAAAACATGCAAACTGTGCTTACTTATTAGCTGGTGTATTTTGGGCGAATATTTTGAGTCTGTTGGGAAGTTGAGATTGGACGATTGGATGGCTAGAATCGACTCTCCAAATGGCAAAGTGAAGAAACACAGTTTATACAGTAAACAACCAAGCGCCTAAAACAAACATCTTTACAACAATAACTCGATACATCATCCATTATTGAGAAAAAAATTGTTCCTGAAACAGCCAGGAAGTCATTCTGCGGAAGCGAAACGAAAAAAAAACCAAACATAACCGACTAAACCTCGGAAGAATTGCTCTCGAACGACTAGTGGGAGCTCTAAATGAATTGCAGCCTGCTTCAGTGGGGGAAAAAATTTATCACGTTTTGAAAGCTCAAAGTCATGAAAACAGGTGTGAAAACATCTTACAAAACAGGTGTGAAAACATCTTACAAAAAATACATACAAAAAAGACAGAGCACCAATACAATCCAATTCTTGGATTGTAAAAACCATGATGTCCCCAATAATAGCCGCTATCGCTTCGCAGCTATTAAAAAACTTCTTTTGCTCAGCAAAAATTAGTTCACATGGCAATTTTACCCACTTTTGCTTTTAGGTCGAAGCGCCGCCTGAACGAATGGTACTTCCGGTAAAGAAGGCCTCAAGAAAACCAATACTCTTTGAGTCGTAAAAACCAGTAACACCCAAAAACCAGTATCGCCACAATATGACTAGGCTCAGCTTCGCTGCTAGAAATAAAGACTCATCCTGAATTTTAACTTTTCTTATAACCATGAGCGCTGACATCGCATTAACCTGGCTTCAAAATAAGTATTTTTTTGCAAAATTTAATTTAGGCCGTTAATGAGAACTGACGGTCGGAGTATGATGACATCGTACCTCAATGTTCTGAACAGGGTTTTGTCTCTTAGCCAGTTGGAATGCCAAGTGGGACACTTGAAAGATGTCAGGTCGGTTTGAGGGTTCCACTTGCAACATGTACTCTAAACAGAACATCACAAATCATATACAGAGCCGTGGGAAAGAATAAACATGCAAACTGTGCTTACTTATTAGCTGGTGTATTTTGGGCGAATATTTTGAGTCTGTTGGGAAGTTGAGATTGGACGATTGGATGGCTAGAATCGACTCTCCAAATGGCAAAGTGAAGAAACACAGTTTATACAGTAAACAACCAAGCGCCTAAAACAAACATCTTTACAACAATAACTCGATACATCATCCATTATTGAGAAAAAAATTGTTCCTGAAACAGCCAGGAAGTCATTCTGCGGAAGCGAAACGAAAAAAAAACCAAACATAACCGACTAAACCTCGGAAGAATTGCTCTCGAACGACTAGTGGGAGCTCTAAATGAATTGCAGCCTGCTTCAGTGGGGGGAGGGGCGAAGAGGGGGGGGGGGTGATGCATAAAAAAACACACGTTCACAATAATTGCTATGAACTTCGTTTATGAGCAATTAAAAAGAAACTATTTTTTGACCTGTGTGAATCTCTAAACTTCCATCGTTTGCGTTAATTTTCAAAAATTCGTTTTGGGAAGCCTGGTCACTTTTTCGTAATATCGATATCCCCACCATTATCGAACTGCACAAGATCTTTGCGCAATTATCTCCTCTCATGATACAAAAATGATCGAAAAGCACTGTATTTCAATTCGGTTTTACCGTGATAATACATATTGGTATACGTAATATTCAGTGTTTTCGATCTCAAACATTAAGAAGTCATTCCGCGATATTAAGTTTAAATTAAGTTGAAGTAAATTTAGTTCAAAGCAGTATTAAATTAGTTGGAAGCAGTATTTACCTAAATACTTCTTCTGGTTTGAACTTTTACAATTGAATCAAGTACTCCATGAGTGCTCTGCGCTAATAAAACAACTCACATAAAAGATAGGGTAGCAATTCTACATTGGAAACAAAAAATCGAATTCACTATAAAACGATTCAAAAAATCGAATTTCCCTATAAGACGTTCCTCATAAAACGTTAAGTGCAGCAACATCTTTTTCCGAAAACTGATTCAATCATTTTGACATTTAAGGATGCTCTGGGTCGTAAAACTGGGTGTGTGTCACCAAGACTTCTCAAAAAGAAGACTTTATAAAGAAGGAAACAATTTGACTTGTAAATAGAGACTTCTAAAGTTAAAGAGAATTACAAAGCAACTTAATAACGCGGCCTTCATCAGTTAATCCCGTTCTCTTTTGACAAAACGTTGTGATAGACAACAAATAAAAACGAGGACTCACATGACTATAATAACTATTACAAATGTCGTTTGAGAGCACTCTAAAGCTTAGAGTGTAGCAAACATTCGTTCCCATTTAATGCAGTAATTTTCGTATCACTTCGGCGCTGTGTTTGAGGCTCCCAAAAAATCAAACTAATATACCAAAACCAAGATTACAGAACGCACACAAGCTGTTGACAAAAAACAATGGCAGAAACTCTTTCGATGCAGCTTGACAAATAAATAACTTGATCGAAACTGAAGATAATTATATCTCTGGATTTTTGGCCTTCAATTCAATTCATTGCAATTTTGATTACCTGGTGTTCTGTGTTCAAGACATTTTTAGTTCATATTGCTTATCGAAAGATTACAAGTATTGGGAGAGCATTGGGAACCACGATAGATATATAACAGTGCTCAAAAATTGGACTTCACAAATCAAAAATTTCAATCACTTACAACTACTCTGTTCAAGTTGATTTGAGACATATCCCTGCAAAACCGCGGTACTCATCTGAGCATTTTGAAAGAAATTGGTGACAATTGAAAGCGATCAAAAGATGCAAACAGAACTTTCAATTCGCTAAATCAGCTGAAACCTATTATCTCATAGATCAAGTATATGGATTGTGAATTAGCCTTCGAAAAATTCCGTGCAACTGTCACAGTAAAATACAAAACTATGTATGTACCTATTAGAAAATGAAGCGCAACTTACTCCAAAAAAGACGAATAGAAAACAAAAATCATACTTGGCAGATTGCCGGAAAATAGCCGCCGTTGATTCCAATAAGCATGATTGGGATTGAACGAAGAATATATTGAAAAAAAAAAGATTTTTGTACAAAAATATTTTTTAAGTCCGATTTATTTTGATGGCATTTCGTAGTTGAACATACTTCTGTTTCTTAGAGAGAGGCTACAGGGGCTACTATCAACACCAATAAGCATTAGAGGTGGTAACTAAGACTTATAGGAACGACGTTCAAATAGCGGGCATCTAAAATTGGGCTTTATGGGTTTATCCCGTTTCTATTTCTGACTTCAATTTTTTATACCGACTCTGTTCATTTTGAATTGCTTTGCTGAGTAACTGATGTTCAAATTCACTTTCAGCAGAATGAGAGAGACTAGCCTAGAGAAGTCAAAAAGATTTCACGCAAAATGTCGAAAAAGCGGCAAAATGGTAAAGCGAAAAAAAGTTTGACGAAGTAAAAAAAACACGAGCGCAATAATAGCCGGCTGAGAAGATGAGGGCGGCTATTAATAAGCATTAGAGATGGTAACTAAGACTTATAGGAACGACGTTCAAATAGCGGGCATCTAAAATTGGGCTTTATGGGTTTATACCGTTTTTATTTCTGACTTCAATTTCTTATACTGACTCTGTTCATTTTGAATTACTTTGCTGAGCAACTGATGTTCAAAATCACTCTTAGCAGAATGAGAGAAGAGAGAAACTAGAGAAGTCAAAAAGATTTCACGCAAAATGTTGAAAAAGCGGCAAAATGAGGTAAAGCGAAACATTTTTTTGTTCGAAGTAAAAAAATTAGGAGCGCTATAATAGCCGGCTGAGAAGATGAGGGCGGCTATTAATAAAAATTTAGCATCAAAAAACATAAACCGACAAATGTCGGAAGAATTGCTCTTGAACGACAAGCGAGGCAATTTAATTCAGGGTCTGTAGCCAAAATCAATTTTACTTTGTGGGTGCAAAAATCTTTCCCCCAACGGGATTCGAAACATTGACCTCCCGATCCATAGCCACCCGCACTATCCACTGAGCTAAAAGTCATTTATTTTTGCTGTGGTGCACGCGATTATATATTAGCGACAAGCTTTACTTCGGAGTGAGAGCAATAGAGATGACTCAAAAATGATGAACGAAAGCAAAAGTCATTTAGAAGTCAAAGAATGTTCTAGAAAAATTTCCATTAAAAAGACCAACACGTTTACAATAGGTGCTATGAACTTCGTTCAAGATCAATTAAAAATGATTGTATCAAAACTACATACAGAACCAAAATCAACTAAACAGCACAAAAAGTTCAACAAAAATCTATTAGGGAAAAAGAAAATAACAAAATAATTTTTTTTCAAAAAAGTTTAACATCAAATGCGAGGAACAACTCGAGAAACTTCTTTAAAACCATTAGAATTTGACAGAAAAACAGAGCAGATTATGCTTTCAGGACACAGAAAAATGTAGTGGACTATTTTACCACTATTGGGGAAAACTCTAGCAGATAAAATAAAAACAGCTGGGAGAAGTTGCAATTTGAACAAAATTTGAATAGCATGTTTCTGACGGCAACTAATGAACAGAGATTTCGGCAAATGAAAACTTGAAAAACGAGCACAGTACTGTATGTGAAGGACTTGACAAATTTTTACTAAGAAACTGATGCCAATGTTCCAATACTTACAGAACTAGCTAATAAATTAATAAATGTTCTAAAAGCAGTTTTCCCGGAGTACCTGAAGAGAGCTAGTGTTGTACAACTTCAAAAGACTGGAAGTTTTGAGGAAGCGAAAAACTACAGACCTATCTATTAGTCTATTGCCAACAAAAGGTGAAGTTCTAGAAAAACATACTCAAATGAAAGTCAGTTTGGTTCTCGTAAAATAACTCTTGACGCCCTTGTAACTTTTTGGAAAATATCAGAGAAGACTGGAAAAGCAATAGAAACCCAATATTTACGCCGATGACAGTTTTCAAGAATAACTTCAGAGAACATAACCGACTAAACGACGGAAGAATTGCTCTCAAACGACTAGTGGGAGCTCTAATCAATTGCAACCTGTCGAGGGGTGGGGGCAAATGGAAGTTCAATAGTGGGCTTCAAATAGCCACATTAGAGGTTAACATATACCACTATTAAGATTTAAAGTGAAAAATGGCACCAGTTTCGGCGCATTTTTCATTTGACTTTGTATTAAATTGCCGCCAATTGAGTTCAGCTGCTTGAAATTGTGATTGAGAGAAAATTTTAGATCACGTAAAACGGAAAAAGTCAAGGGCGTAAAAGTCACTCGAAATTGTCAAGCAAAAATTTTGCATAAAAAAGACACACACGTTTACAATGATTGCTTCTCTACGGGAGCAATAAATAACAATTTTTTTGAATAATGAAGATATGTCCTCATTAATATACTGATATACACTGATTTTCTTTCTGCCATCTTCTCACGACCGCAAGAACCTTTTGCGACCTATCGAGTCGGTTGTGTTTCTGCTGTAATTTGGTTAGTTACAGTAATGCTCATAACCAGCTTGAAACAATTTATATCTATAATAGGAAAATAATGTGCAAAAAACTGAATTGAACATCTTGAAGGAGTAATTGAGCTAATGGTCAGTGAAGAAAAAGAATATCGTGTTGGATACCAGTATTCAAGGTCAACAACTGTAGAAACGAATACTAATTAGCGAATTAGCCTGTTATTATAATCAGGGATCTATCTAACTAACCCAAATGTCAGCTTTGATGGACACACTTTTCCCGGCGTATAAATCAGTCATCTCAGGTGCTCTGTAAGATAGTGTAGTGTACCTGAAACCACAACAAAGATTCCATGCAATAACAAACCAAACCAGACTACCAAAAAGAGATCCAAAGGAACTTCAGATATCACTATCTTACAATTACTAAACCGTTTAAGCTCTTTTAATCACTCAATGTCGCAATAATTGAGTCCTAATGAAACGTAAGCGCAGTAACATTTTAGTCCAAACAGCTTTTTACTGTTTTCAACATTTGGGATGTTCTGCGTCTTAAAATGTGTGCAATATTTGCCAATTACCAATTTCAGAGCATTTCTTCTTTACATAATTTCTTCAAAAACAAAGGCTGAAAAAACTTGAAGCTAAGGATTTATCATAAATTTCTAATACAACGAAAAGACCAAGTTTTTCAACGTCTCAGTTTCGACCAATTGGAGGTTTCAAATAATGGGAAAAACACCAGAGCTGGGTGCGGGGGTCATTAACTGCTCTGGGGTACTTCTCGTTACAGAATCCTCCAGCTTAGTAGGCATATTCTAGTAAAGTGATGCTTTCTATATTATTATTTGCTTAACCTCTAGTATCTCAGGGGGTAAAATTCTGGTTCAAAGTCTTTTATTCAACCAACTGATTTTAACTCTTTCCAACTTTAAAAAAATATCAATCCGGAGAAATACTAAGGAGAAACATTAAGGGGGTTTATCCGATAGAATTTTAGCATTATTTTTAAGATTTATCTCTAGAGCGATCATAATAGGAATTTTCCTAATAATGTTTAGGTTCAAAGCGCGGTTTCAAAGTTTCTTTTTTCAATTATTTTTTTAAGTGTTTTACAAGCTCTGACGATGAAAAATTGCACTGGGTTTCGAATGAATCAATTTGACAAAGAATGAGTTGGAATTGTATAATTTGCCAGAATGGCTAGCAGTCTGAGCAGCAACTTCTTGACCTGTGGGTTTCCAGCTCGCAAAAGTCGCTCGTTTGCAGTGGTGGTTTCTGTCGCAGTAGAATTGGTCGTTGGTAGCAGTGGTTTTGGTCTCATTCAGCAGATGGGTCTGGGCTGTCTTGCTTGCTAGAGTCTGGAGACACTTTGAGGAGCTTGCGGAGGAGATCGGTGAAATGGAGGTCTTGTCTCTCTTTGCATTGCTGGCGGAACTAGTCGAGGTCACAGTCAGTACCAGGTAGTCTGCGCAAAGATCACGGCATCAGCTACAATTTGGGTGACTGTTGTGAGGATTTCGGGGAGGTCTCTCACTGTGATGAGTCGGTTCTCTGATAGCTTGTCCTGGTAATTGAAGCAGCCCTTGTAGCCGGAAGCGTGGTCTCCATGGCAGTTGGCGCACTTGGGGTATCTCTGGGGACTGCGCAGTCAGCTAGCTTGAGATGAACTCCACATCTGATGCATCTACTTCTTGGGTGCACGCGTTCGCCGTGTGTCCAAAGTGTTGGCACTGATAGCACTGGATCAGGAGACGTCTTGTAGAAGAAGAAGAAGAAGAAGCAGAAGAAGAAAAAGAAGAAGAAGAAAAAGAAGGAGAGGGCTGGGCTTGTATTGATTCCACGCGTCGGTGATGGGTGAGCCCAATCAACAGGCCGCGACTGATCAGAAGGGTTACCCTGGTCTCGCATCTAGTGAAGGCTCTCAATAGCCGGGTTGGTGCTTGGGTGGCTCGACTTCGAATGCGCACTAGGTTCATCTTTGCCGGGTAGGTCTTGTTGATAACCTTGACCTCGTCCAGGTTCTTGTCCAGCCCTACTCCAACTATCACAAAGCTATGGTCCTTAGAATACTTGGTGCTATTGGTGGAAGAAAATGCTTCCGGACACGCGGTTTGGATAGCGGAGGGGGGCCTTCTTGAAAAAGACGTCACTTGGTTTAGGTCTCTTTGCAGCTGGAGTTGTGGTTTGCACTTCTTATGTCATCTTCTTGACTGTTG
Source organism: Convolutriloba macropyga (assembly GCF_964194025.1). Lineage (NCBI taxonomy): Eukaryota > Metazoa > Xenacoelomorpha > Acoela > Convolutidae > Convolutriloba > Convolutriloba macropyga. The sequence continues at coordinate 4,477,530 of NC_134476.1, forward strand.
TAGTTGTGTTGTAGATGGTTGTAGTTGTGTTGTAGATGAATCCATTTGACAAAGAATAGATTGATTGATTTATAATGTGTTCAGTTAGCAGTGAACTGCTAATTGCGATTTCTCAGGTGGTAGTTTACACCACCTTTTAAACCGCGCTTTCACTTTGGTTTGCATTTGGGTTTGGTATTTTCGTTGGTTTCTTGTGGTTTATATTGAGTACTTGTCTGGAGGATGGAGGCAAAGAGATTGGTTTGGATGGAAAATTTGGTTGTGGAATTCCTTGAGTCTTTGTTATGTTTTCGTGGAAGGATGGAGGGGGCGTGGGAGTGACAGGAAAGGAGTTTCAGAGGAAGTTTGGGAGAGAGGGAGTGGGGGAGAGAGTGAAGGAGTAGAGTCTTTAGAGAAGAAGAAAGAAGGAAAAGAGAAGAAGAAGGAAAGAAAAGAGGCACCCTCAGTGCACCACCGACAGCCAGCCCTCCCTCTCAGAGGACGTGCAGTCGGCTTGTGCACTGAGAGTACTAAAGTTTGTGGTTTAAGCCTCTTTTTTAGGCGGTTATTTTCGCCTTTGCGGGGATGAGTGGTTGTTCCCGAGCGGGAACAGAGTGTGGGGCCAGTATGAATCAGTTTGACAAAGAATAAATAAATAGTGCGATGCATTTCTTAATTATACTTTCTATTTCCTTTTTTTCCAATCAGAATTTAGTTCATTCTATTAATAGATAGGAAATATTTTCTTTGAGTCTGAATCTTCATGAAAGTTTTCTTTGAGTGAATCGTCATGCTCGATAATATTCAAATATTACTTCCAATCATGAGAGGAACGAAATTCCTCAAACATATAATGTTCTTTAATGTAGTGGACATAAATAACCTATGGGGGTGACTACCATGAAAAAACCTCAGCTAAGGGGTGCCCGTCACAGCATAGATCTTTAGAGACATCAATATCGATGAACAATCGGGCGACATGTTGGAGTAGTTGTGCTTACTTTTTGATCTCTTCTTCCATAAAAGGAATGTTTGCGTCTGAGGCTGAGGGGTCCATGACCTTGTTCGTGGCACTTCCGAAGTCACACAACACATAAGTGCGACCATTGAAAAGGACATTCTCAACCTACAACAGAGAGAATAGGAATGATCTTTTATTTACAAATTGTGCTGATATCTAGCACGCTACTATGTAAAAATAGTTCACAGAAAAAGAATCTTTTCCGTTTGTGGCCCCCCTCCCCCCAGCTTAGTGGGTGCATATTATTTGCACCCCCCCCCCCAACGCACGTGCCTTATTTTTACACAATGAATTACTATTTAATGGCACGTTCTGTAACTGGGGTGTGCACAACGTACTGGAGGAGGGTGGCACGAACGGAAGAGATCCGAAAAAAGATAGTGAGATATTTTTTAATTAGGCAACATTTTCAGTGATCTATTCTGCCACCCCGCAGTGTTTTTGATGACCCCAAGTTTGAAACTATGCGCTTTTACACAGCCCGTGAAAACTAGCACGTGCGGCGGGGATATAAAACTGACCAACTAAGTTCGGTGACCAAAACAGAATAGATCACTTTTCAGTTAAAGATCACGCGTACCTTTTGCATTGCGACCCCATTACCATGCTTTACGCATGCACAAAATCATAATGAGTAAAAATTGCAGCTCCCTTTGAGCATATTACTTGATATGCGCCCACTATTAGCTGTGGTGACAGAGAAAATGTTGCAGAAAAGATTTCAAAGTGACTCAGAACCAAATAATAGCAACCATAAACGGACTAACTTCGGAAAAATTGCTCTTGAATAAAAGGCGCGGAAATTTAATTCAGAGGGGGCTGTAGCCTAGATAAATTTTTAGGAGTGCAAAAAAAATCCCGCTAGGGAGGGGTTCGAACCGCGGAACAGGGGCGCAAAACATATTATTAGAATTACCGGATCTTTTCCGTTTGTGCACCCCCCCCCCCTCCCAGTACGTTATGCCGCCCCCCCCCCCCGTTACAGAGCACGTGCCATTACATAGTAAATCATTATGTAAAAATATGGCACATGCGTCTGGGGGGTGCAAATAATAAGCGCCCATTAAACTGGGGGAGGGGGCACAAACGGAACAAAGATCCGAATTACCTTAATATCTCTGTGTATGATTGGAGTTTTGCAGTGGTGCAATCTGCTCAGAGCCTCACACACATCACAAAATATCCTCAAAACTTGGATCTCTGAAAAGTGTCCATGAGACGATGCTAGTTTGTTCATGTCTGCGATCACGCTGCCTGAAAATCATCCACTTGCAATTAACAAACATAACCGACTAAACGTCGGAGGAATTGCTCTCGAACGACTAGTGGGAGCTCTAATCAATTGCAGCCGGCTTCAGTCGGGGGGGGGGGAGGGAGGGAGGGAGGGAGGGAGGGAGGGAGGGAGGGAGGGAGGGGGAGCCTAACTGGGACTAAGAAGTTCAATAGTGGGCTTCAAATAGCCACATTAGAGGTAAACATATACCACTAATAAGATTTAAAGTGGAAAATGGCACTAGTTTCGGCGCACTTTTCATTTAACTTTTAGTACTAAATTGCCGCCAATTGAATTCAGCTGCTTGAAATTGTGATTGAGAGAGAATTTTAGATCACGCAAAATGCAAAAAGTCAAGGGCGTAAAAGTCATTCGAAAAGTCAAAACTGTCAAGCGAAAATTTTGCATTAAACAGACACGCGTTTACAATAATTGCTATGAACTTCGTTCAAGAGCAATTAATGAGAGGATACACGGGTAGTATCATTACCAGACATACACTTTATCACAGGAAGGTCAACGGTTTCCAGCACTCTGACGCAATAATAAAACGTACCTGGACAGAACTCTGTGAGAATGAGGACCTCGAACACATTTGGATCTCCGCCAGTTGCCACTCGGATGTGCGAATCCAAATGTCTCACTATGTTCTTATGTCCTGACAGGGTTTTCTGCAACCCATTAAAACAATGAAATACACAATAAAATTTTTGTTAAAAAAATTTCAAAATGCGGATTTTTTTTCATGGAAACCAGAACTCAGGAATCACCTCAAATACTTGGAATACTACTGATTTGTAAAAGTTAAATTTTAACTTTGTGATACCAAGTAATGCGTAATTTTGTACTGATTATAGTTTTTCTAGCCAGATAAGAGGCAGGGTTCGCCATTATTATTATTGAGATACACCATTTCGGTGAACAATTTCCATTATAGGCTGACCAATTTATTACCGGAAGAAGCGTTCCTGCAAATGAGGGGGGGTTACAGTAACAGCTTCTATTTCGATTTTCTATGTGCCATAAATCTTCACATACTAACCAAGATGGTAAGTTCTCTTTTGGCAACAACCAGATCCGCTTCATTGTTCACAAACATTCTCTTCAGAGCTCCCTTCTGCCCAGACGGTGTTCGTGCGAGAAACACTAGCGCAAATCCACCTGAGAACAAAACAACAATATTTTATAAACAAACCGGCCAACCTCGGACAAATTGCTCTCGAACGACAGGTTTGACAATTTCTTACATAGGGGGTTGTAGCCTAGGTAATTTTTTATGGGTGCAAAAAGAATCGGGCCAGGGTGGGGTTCGAAACCACTACCTCCGTGCAATAGACAGAAACACTAATCACTCGTCTATCATGGCCTTGTCATTCATACCTTATCTTACAGCCACATTTGTTTAAACAACCGAATTAGATTCTGAATAAGAGCAACTTAGATCACGCTAAATTGAAGAAGTCAAACGTGAAAGTCATTCTAAATAAAAATCGAATGTAAAAGAATGTTCGAACACCAAAACAGAAAAGTGAAAATTGTACATAAAAAGTCACAACCTTTACAATTGCTTCAAATTTTGTTCGAGAGCAATTACTAAAAAAAAAATATTACTCGTAGGCCTCCGTCACGTTTCGTGGCTATCCGCTCACTACAATTTGACCAAGAAATTCTTTAAGAGTGCTTCTAGTATTATCAGATACCTTGAAACGTATCGAATGTCTGAAAAATTGTTTAGGCTGAAAATTTCAAATGCGCTAGCCCCCTTTTGGTGGGTACAAGAGAATGCGAAAATTGGAGCTTTCCAAAGCTAACAAAAACGCCGGCAGATTTCCGGAATAGCTTCGAAATAGACTTGCGTACCGTATAATAGAGATAGAAACAAATAGAGATCAAAATTTTAAAAAAAATCGACGCTCAAAAACATTCAGCGATAATTAATAAAGCCGAGAAGCCTTTCCGTAGAAGCCTTTTCCATTGGGGACCTTTATCACACATTTGAGTTCCTTTGACGTTAAACTAATTCAAAATAAACTTATTTTAAAGTGCAAAAGTCATTTTATTGAGTGAGGTAAGTCACGTATGATCAGAATCTAATCACGCAAATAACCTAAAAACTTTCGCTAAAGCGAGTGAGAAATGACGTCACGCGGGCAAAAGCCGTTAATGAGCGAAAAAAGTCATTCAAAAAATTTGACATATTCAGCTTCGCTGTGTGAGCAATTGTAAAACTAAAGAGCTTCAGACGTCGAAACAAAAAAGAGCACCGCAATATAGCTCCTTTCAGCTTACAGATTCGCAGCTTAAAAAACAAATCTCGCAGTTATTGTACTGAGTCTCTTTGCTTGAGCAGTTGAGAGAAAGAGATCCAAAACAATGCATTCAGTGGAAACAGTGCTTCATTAAATCAGATTTTGAGCGTTCAATTATGGACTTCGGTAAAAACAAACATTGAAGAAAGCTCCAAACGAACTAAAATTAATAACAGCTTAACTATCAGATTAAACTTCAACAAATTAAAATTTCATAGCCTAAATTAGCCCTTCAAAAGCACAGCAACGACACTTTAAAAGCATAGAATCAATCAAAATACTTAAAAAAAAACAATCAAAATAGAACCTAAATTGACGCAAATGAGAAACCTCAAATTAAAATGTGTTCAGACTCCACTTTCTTTTATTGATTATGAGACTACTTTTAATACTTATACTAAAACCTCTACAGAACTGCTTTCAATTTTGGTGTGATCAAAATCAGCACCTTAATTGGACTTACTTATATCCGCAATAATAAACTAAATTATTGTTAAGTATCTGATATTATTAAGAATATATTTCAGGTCTTCGGATGTGGTTCCTGCAGTTTCCCAAAACAACGAATTCTAATAATCAATTCTCTTCTACATTCCATCTAAACTTTCTTCTTTCAAATTAAACAATATCTTTCTACAACTTCACTTCTAATCCAATCCTTCTAATGGTAAGCTATTCATTCAATAATAATTCATGCATTTTTCCACCAATAAGATTTAACTAAGTTTAAATAAAAATGGCTTAACTTTACATCCAGTCAAAGTTTAGACATTACTCTGCGCTTCTTTAATTTTGATGTTACACTGCTTATTAATTTATAAATTACTTCATTAAAGAATTTGAAACCACATTAACAAGACGGCATTTGGTGTTATGGTTTGTGTACAAGATTTTCGCATGCAATGGGTATCTATAATTTTTAATAAGTTAACGGTTATTAATCAGAATTGCGTATTAAGGCTTCGCGCGATTTGTTTACAAACAAGTTGCATATTGTCTAAGTCTACTGGAGCACTCTCTTGATTTGTCAGATTAAAGAGTTGTTTCAACTGTTGTTCACTCAAAACAATATTGTTGTTTGCAAGTTTACTCATAGGATGTAATTGTAAATACTGATGGTCAGCTGCAGAGACAACCAAAATCGGTTTTGATTCAATTCTCTTTTCACCAACCACCGATGTAATAACTCTAGCATAGCGTTGACGATAACATTGTAAAGCATACGTGAGTCCAAAGTGCAATAGTAATGAAATACAGAAAGAACAGAACCCAATCGTTAAGGACATTTTCCAAGTTCCAGCTTCTCGAAATTTGTTCTGAATACTTGGCCTCAAGTTCTTCATGTTTTGAATAATAGGTTCAGAGATTTCGTCTAATTTGACAAGCGATTTTCTGTGAAATTCGGGCACCATTAACATTTCTAATTGAACTTCTTCAATAATTTGTTTGCGAGCTTCAGACATTGATGAAATATGTGGAAGTTCTGATAAATCTGGTAGCTTACTGAAGAGATGCTGCAGAGGATCTGCTAGTTTAATGTCGATTTTTATCGCACTATCGTTTTTGCAAGAAAACATATCTGCTCTCAGTTCCATTGAACTAGTCTCGATTTTTGTTCCACATTTCAATTCTAACACACATACTTGACATCCAGGAAGCTTTGTTCGTTTAAGATGATCGGTATTTTTCAAATCGCTGAGAAAAATATCAAAGTTTTTGCTGGAAGATGTTATCAGCCATTTACCATTGCCAAGATTCTTTGCCTTTTCTTTAATAGGGAGTTTGACCGTTAAGATATTACAGTTTTGTAACGCTGAGAACTGATTGCCAATTAATAGTGAACCTAGACACGTGTTTTCTGCGGTTTCCAATGAGAATCCATTTATGCATACAGAAAAACTACTGGAGCCCACACAATTGTCAATTTGTGGCTGTGAGAGTAATGCTATGCGGTTTGTAGATTCAGCTATTGCAATGTAATTTGATTCCAATTCGTACTGAGACGCGTAACCATCTTCTCCTCCGTTGGGCATTGGCACTGGAGTTGCTCTATATAAGTTGAGAGCTGTCGAACCAGATGCAAAAGGTACTGCTAAGGTGAAAATCATTCCTGAATTGACTACAGCAACATTTGTTAAAATTTTTGTCTCGTAATACGTGAGAATCTGATTCGTTGGAATAGCAAGCGTCAATCTGTCTGTTTGGTGAACTTGGGTTAAAGCTACTTTTTGAAGAATTTCAAATAGCATCGATCGCGGTAGTAAAGACATCGGTATCACTTTGTTAACCATTGACATGACAGAATTCAGTAAATTTAGTTTGTAGGCGTAAACAGCAACTCTGTAAGCTTTAATTTCATTGTTAATTGCAAGAAGTGAAGCTGCCAAATTTGTTTGAACTTGTAGCATCTCGTCTCGTGCGTAGAAATACTGATTGCACGCCATTAAGCGTCTCGTGTTGTTGTTTAGTAGATCGATGGCACTGTTTAAAGTTATGGTATGGTTTTTCTGTGTTTCAATAAGAAGTGATTTCGTTTTGTGTATATCTTTCATTTGCGAAGCAATTATGAAAAATTTTTCGTTCAGTTTTGAGTTGACGTCAGTCCAGCGGTATTTATTTTCTTCTAATTCCTGCAAGGCATAGTCAATATCATCTTGACTGTGACTTGATCCTCCGCAACCTCCAAATATTGACTCTAATGAACATGCAATGCCTGCCCCTGCTGATAATGCAGTTAATGCTCCAAATGCTATTAAGCCAGCTCCTCTCTTGTTTCTATTAGCTGAGTAATTCCTCATTGTTTTAGTTGATCCCATCGTTTCGAAAAGTTCTTCCTGAAGTTCCTTTATGTCGACTTTGGCTGCTAGTAATTGTTTTTCAACGTGTTTTGAAATTAATTCAAAGTTGAGCGATGTTTCGTTCATTGACATATTTGACAAGTCGCAACCGAATTCGTATTTGCTCCAAGCCTTTGATAATGTTGTTGTAAGATATTTAATTTGCTCGTCAATTGTTTCATTTAGTTTTGGCAAGGGAACCAAAAATTGAACGTTAATAAATTTTTCAGCTAACAAAAGTTTTTGTTGATAAACAAATTCTATGCCGTTGTTCTGATATTCGCAATGACTTGATAAAATATTTGCTGTAACTATTAGACTCAGGTAAACTATGGAAGCCATTTTGAGAGAATATGACAGTGTTTTGGTAGGATTTAAATTTGATCCTTAGGTGGCCAGGCTAAGAATAGTTTATGACCTACTGAGTTTTCATCAAGCCATTTTAATTAGAAATAATATCCTCAAACTATGAGACTTTCCAGAAAATATCTCTGGGCTCTGTTAATAACATCTGTAGGTGATCAGACTTTTTGAATAAATATCCTGCAGTATTAATTTTGTTTTCAAAATAGCTCTAGGATTAGTTTTTCACATTCCAATTGCCAAAAGCCCTCTTGTTTAAGCGTAGCGTGTAACTTTGCTGTTTCGTCGTAGATGTTTAATCAGCGAATTTTAGTGTTTGTTATTGCAGTATTCTAAGAATAGTGTTGGTCTAGACTATGGAAGCCATTTTGAGAGAATATGACAGTGTTTTGGTAGGATTTAAATTTGATCCTTAGGTGGCCAGGCTAAGAATAGTTTATGACCTACTGAGGTGGCCAGGCTTTATTAGACTCAGGTAAACTATGGAAGCCATTTTGAGAGAATATGACAGTGTTTTGGTAGGATTTAAATTTGATCCTTAGGTGGCCAGGCTAAGAATAGTTTATGACCTACTGAGTTTTCATCAAGCCATTTTAATTAGAAATAATATCCTCAAACTATGAGACTTTCAAGAAAATATCTCTGGGCTCTGTTAATAACATCTGTAGGTGATCAGACTTTTTGAATAAATATCCTGCAGTATTAATTTTGTTTTCAAAATAGCTCTAGGATTAGTTTTTCACATTCCAATTGCCAAAAGCCCTCTTGTTTAAGCGTAGCGTGTAACTTTGCTGTTTCGTCGTAGATGTTTAATCAGCGAATTTTAGTGTTTGTTATTGCAGTATTCTAAGAATAGTGTTGGTCTAGACAAGACCTCACCTTGTAACATGTAGTTTGCACAAAAATCCAAATATTTTGTTAATTGATGAATAATACGTCTGTTTTCAGTGTCTTCTGTGTTGTAACGTAAAGTATGGAATTATTTTGAATTCATCACTAATGGTAAGTATGTTTTCAGTTGAAATATGTTTCGTTTCTTTGTCAGCTTCTTTATGTTGGCTTCGGCCTGTAATGAGATTAACGTTGATAAAGAAACAAAAGTTTTGTGTTGCAAAGATGCAACTATATTCTTGGAGTCTGGGGTGGTTGTCTTCACCGCGAATAGCGTGGAGTATCCCTGCGTGTCGGAGGAAGTGGAGTCTTCTGTCTGGCAGTATTTGTGGTTGCTTTCTCTGGCCTGTGTTCTGTGTGTCTGCTGCTGGCCATGTTTAATTGCTGCCCTTTTGTTGTACTTTTGCTAAGTACCTATGAAATTTAATCTTTCAGTGGAACTCAAATTTTCTAGAGGTTTAGTGGTAAACAGCAATATTTTTTTTGTAATAATGAATAATTTTCTTTAAGATAAACTATGCCAAATACACGAAATTTTTCGCTGTCCTTGTATGAAGAAATCAAATTATTTAAGGACAATTTTTATAATGAATCAACTTTACAATCAATCGGCTGGAAACCTGTGCCAATTATTGATGTTCAAGGCGCTTCAAATTGGTGTGATGTTATGACGGAGTTTAATAAGCAAGGTGTCAATAATTTAATAAATAACGGCTGGATGAAATTACCCGTTGCAATAACAAATCACGAGTTATTTAAAATTGATAATTCCTTTCTAAACGATGTGGAGAACATTAGCAATGCTAATCAATTCCGTGAAATTGTTGATAATTATTACACCCTACCTTCAACTGTAATAAACAATTGCCGTGAATCGCGAATTTATCAGACTCATTCATGTCCCGATTTTGATTTAAATGAACATTCGTTTTCTGTAAGTTTTTCTATGTTGATTTATGTACTTTTTCTATTCCTGAATCGTTAACTTTTACTAATTTTGATGCATTGTTTCAATTTAATCCGTATTATACAGATGGTCACGTTGAAACTGGTGGTAAGGATTCAATTTCATATACCCCTGTTGGTGAAAAGTTATTCATAATTTCTAACCGTGGTAAAGAAAGTGTATTGTTAGAAAGGCAACTTAGAAGTGTCAAGAATTTCATTCAATTTGTAAAGAGTGGACCAGATAAATACAAACATTCCATGTACTATTACATTCCAAACAAATCTCATTTCCTTTGCCAGCCTGCTTTATGCGCGCATGCAGTTTTAACCTTCACAACCGGTCCTTCACTTGTCTTGGGTTGGGAAGCAAATAACGTAAATGATACTAGTCGCGCACAAGAAACGCTGAGTAATTATGGAAATGGTTTGCAGAACAATGCCTTCAAAAGTCTAGTTAATATTCATGGCATAAAGGGAGCTGCTGAATGGAGTAGCTTTCGAGATAAACAACATGGAAAGAACAGTGGAATAACTGAACATTTACAATCTTATGCTTCGTCTGGCCAAAATGTAGTTATTACCACTAGTACAAGTAAACGCGGCCGCCCTGCGGGCCCAAGCAAAAATCGTAAACGCAGTTTCTTCCTTCCTGGTCAGAAAGTCAAATATGAAGAAAAACGAAATAAAGAAACAGGTAAAATTTGATATAGGGGAATATGTAAGTGCATATAGGAATATTATGGTGGAAAATTCGATTTTATGCTGTTTAGAAAACCTCCAATTGAGGTTACACCGTGGTGTTGGAAGAGATTGTGCAGCAGTGACTGAACTGCATTTAGTCCATTTCTACCGCGTAGAGAATTTGTGGACTGCAGATCAAACATGTCGGGCTCGAGTTATTCAACAGAGAGAAATTAACCAATTTTCTCAATAAAAGTACGTTTTTATAAAGTTTTATAATTTACGCTGCTAGCACATAAAAGTTGCGATAATGAGAATAGGTTCATTAATTGCACAAAAACCTAGGCTACAATCGTATGCAGGCGGATTTTTCATTTTTTTATTGTAACTCGAGATAATTGAATTTTTGTATGTTTTCCTAATGGAACTTTTGTTGGAAACATGAATAATCAGGGATAATAATGTCGATAACTTTCCTTTCAAAGTGTTAAATGCATAGTTTTGCCGGAGGCAAGTTTGGAATGGTTGGTGTTCATTCAGTGTGCAAAATAGTTAATTGAGGAAAGGAATATATGAACATAGTCGTTTTCAAATTATTCAGTGTTTTATAGAAATAATGTTATAGTAATGAAAATAGGATGAGTATTTGTAAGAAAAACGTCTTAACTAGATTGAAAATGTTGTGTCTGCTTCCTGACACGACCATATTGTGAAACTGTGTTTGCAACTTGTGGTGATGGTTGTTGAACTTGTACTGATACAGTTGTTTGAGCTGGTTTTTGGGCTGTTGTAAGTACAGTTGAATTACTACTACTTGACTGCGCTGCTCTTTCAGCTCTTTTTTCTGCAATTATTTTAGACAAATTTGATACAGGTGCTTTTGGTTCAGATGGGGGAACAATATTTCTAATATTGGTCGATTTTGGACTTGAAATTTCTGAATTTGGTGTTGAATGAACTTGATCGTTTCCAATTGATTCTGGAGTCTTAAAGATTGAATTTGATGATTCAGTACTTGATTGTGTTGCGCTATTAGGAACACTTGATTCAGTTGTTCTTCTTTCTGGAGTGTTTTCGTTTTGTTGCTCATTCAATTTAAGTTGTGGTATTTTTGTTTCGACTTTGGTTACTCTATTTAAATCCCATAGATTATAAAGCATATCTTCTAAACTATTGTCGAAAAGTTCTGGTTCTCGTAATGCTTCAGCCACTAATGGATCTGGAATAAATTGTTTACTGTCAATATTAGTAAGGTCTTTTACTTCAAACTGTGGTATAATAGGTTTTAATCGAACTCTATGGACTATTTGCGGATGGTTGGTATTAACTTTTCTGACTACATAATTGCTTCTGGAAAGAACTTTCTCAATGCGGTATAATCCATTCCATTTACATTGTAAGTTGCTGATTTTCTCGTGTTCGTTAGACAGTTTTGGGCTTAGCATAACACAATAGTCATTTAATTTGAGTGGCACAGCTGCTGCTTTTCTGTCATAGTATTCCTTATACTTATTAAAAGATTTCACAAGTGATTCTTTTGTTTGCCCGAAAAGTGTCATCATTTTGCTCTGCAAATCTGATGTGTAGTCATATTTGCTACTGTGATGATACAATGTTCTGTTGTTAAACCTAATATCTATTGGGTTTATTGGTATTCGACCATGAAAAAGTAGAGTTGGTGGGCAACCAATAGTTGTATGGTAACTAGTATTATGTTGGAATACTGCTAGATCTATGTGCTTATGCCAATCGTGTTGTAATTGATTTTCATAAATCCTTAGATAGCGTTTCAGTGGTCCATGGGATCGTTCAATTACACCAATTGTTTGTGCGTGCTTTACTGTAGCGTGCTCAAGTTTTATTTCTAACATTTCCGTAAGTTCTTGGAGTAATTTTGAAACAAACTGGGTACCTTGATCTGTAACTACTAAAAGCGGAATATATGAATGTCGCATGAACCATTGTACAAGATATTTTGCTACTGTTTCTGCTGAAACTGAAGTTAGTGGTTGCGCAAACATGTATTTTGTGAAAACGTCCATTCCAGTCAAAATATATGAGTATCCACCGCTATGAGGTAATTTTCCTACAATGTCTATTTGAAGCATATCAGCTGGTAGGCTTGTGTTGGAACTAACTGGATTTAATGATGGTGTTAAGTATTTGTGCTGAGGAGATTTTGCTTGCGCACATGTTAAACAGTTGTTAATGTACACTATTAGAAAATCAATGAAGCCTGGAAAATAGTACTTCCTGCGGAATTCACGTACTGTTTTTTGTATTCCCAAGTGTCCCTTCATTTTACTATTGTGAACACGGTACAGTAACTCTGTTCGTAAGTGTTTAGGAACAACCAACTGTTTATGGTAGTTTTGTCCTGTATGATCAAAAAACTTTCTATACAGTATACCATTTTCTAGTATTAAACGGCTAAGGTGTTTGTGGTATTTCTTCAAGTCATACGTTGAATAAGTCGTTTCCGGTTTAATTTTGTTGTGTATCCATGTTTTCACTTTTACTATGTCTGGATCATTACGTTGCTCTTTCTTTCTCAATATTTAGTGGTACTAAGCTTTTACTCAAATCTAATTTATCCAGTGGTTTTCTTCCGAGACTGTACAAATTTGACTACAATGTATTGAACTCAGTTCTGTAATTTCTTCATCAATTTCATCTGTATTTGTAACCGTGATTTCTGGAAGTTTGTAGTGAGTAGGTTCTGACTCGATTTCTTCACTATTATATACAGAGGTTATTGAATTATCTGGTGTATTTGATAACACTTCAATTCGTATTTTGTGTAATGGTATTTGATCTTCTAACTTAAGTTTCATTTTTGTTGCTGGGTTTATGTGTACGCGAGACAAATAATCTGCAGCTGCATTTGCCTTGCCTGGAATATGGCCTAAGACAAAGTTGAATGAAAGCACGTAGTCAACAGCGTTCCAAAGTTTGCCCGGTAGCCGCTTGGCTTGAAAGAAACGTGTTACGCTTTTGTTGTCTGTTAGCACTATAATGGGCTTGGTTGAGACTCCCCATATGTAATGTTCAAACGTTTCAAAAGCATACTGTACACTAAGGAATTCTTTGACATAGATTGAATGTTTTAACTGTGCTGGGGAAAACAAATGTGAACCAAAGGCTACTGGTGCGTAAGATTTTCCTGAGCTGGTATTATTGGGCATAGAGTAATCTTCAATGAGTAATACAAATCCAGCTGCATAGAAGCTTGCGTCACACAAAATAACGAATTGACAGTTTGGTTTTGCCATCTTCAATGACAATGAACACGCATTTTTGAGGTCATCTTTCAGTTTCTCAAGGCTATTATGATGTTCTGATGTTAAAATAAATGTGCTTTCTTTTCGTAGTAGCTTAAAGAACGGTTGCAATTTTTCAGCCAAATTCGGAATAAATTTTTGGAAGTATTGAAGAAAACCAATTAATCTTCTTGTTTGTTTTACAGATTTGGGTGGTTTTACTGTTTTCAGAAATTTTTCTAATTTATCTTTATTTGGTTTAATGCCATCTCCTGTTATGGTATGGCCAAGGAAATTAATTTCAGGTATTCCGAATTCGCATTTTTCGATTGACAATTTGAATCCCAGGCTTTTTATTTTAATAAAAATTTGTTCCAAGTTTTCAATAAGTGCATCTCCATCGATTGCTCCTGAACCTAAATCATCGAAATAAACAAAGCATCTGTCGCTTGCAACGCATGCATGAAGTTGTTTGTTTACACAAGCACTGAAGGCTGTAGGCGATCTGCTTAAGCCTTGCGCAAGTCGCTTGAAAGCAAATGTACGCCCGCCAAAATTAAATGCGAGTAATTGAATACTCAACTCATCTGCCATTTGCATCGAAAAGCAAGCTTGGCTGCAATCCATTTTTGCAAAAATTGATTTACCTGCTAGATGAGCACTGGCATCAGCCATCGTCGGAATAGGAAAATTATGATTCGAGTAGTCATGTCGAAGTAAGTGGTTTATTTTTCTAAGATCAATCAGAATTCGCAGTTTTCCACTCGACTTTCGTTGGGCAAAGATTGGCGAAGAATACTTTGAAAATGGAAGCGTTGTTATGATATCGTAGTATTGCATAAGTGCGAGTTCAATAATTAATTCATCACGTAAATGTATCGGAGTGATCGCATTAGGAGAATATACAGGACGGTTATGCTCAGGCGTTAACTTGACTGGACTGTCGGTGTTTTTCCCTAAATCTAGTCGGTGTCGTGCGAAAATTTTATGATAGCGCACTAGCAGCTCTTCCATTTTTCGTTTTTGGATAATGTTGAATATTGACTTATCCCAACTGAATTTACTTAGGAATTTTTTTCGGCTGGCGTCATTAATGGTTGGGTCAAGCATTTCTTCTTCCCTAAACTTCATTAGAGATTCATAGATTTTTTTCTCTACCCCAATTAATTTTGAAGCGTCTTTACAATTTTCTGGTGTTGGGAACCAAAAACCATCAGTCCTTTCGGAAAAGATTTGTCGACGTAAGTAACTTGATGTTTTAAGATAATTATTTTCGTACTCGTTAGTATTAATCAGACTGCAAAGTGAAGGGTGAATTGGTTTGATAAAAGATGCTTGTTTTGATGTTAGAACCTCAAATTTAGCTACTCTTGTTTTTGCTGTAATTGTGATTTTATTCGGATTGAGATTCATGATTCCAATGTGAGTTCGGCAATTCCCATCTAATATACTAATTGAAGACATTATACAAAGGCCTGACTTACTTTCGAATTGAATTGACGGTTCTATCAGTCACGAAGTATATTCGTAAGCTCTGTCCGGGTTAATCAACTCGCATTCAATAATTTCCTGTTGATTTGGATGTATCGTTGTTTTCGAGACTGTGTGTAAAATCTGCGATTTCGAGAGTTTTTTATTCTTTATTGGCGAAGCTAATGAGATAGTTAGGTCTGGTAAATAAAGTAGACCCTTATAAGGATGTATCACAATATTGTATTTGCGAAAGAATGGAAGGCCAAGTAACATTGAAGTCATATTTTGCAAGATCAAAAATTCTTCTGTAAACTGACAGTTTCCAATAGTTATTTGAATTTGAACACATTTTTCAACACGAACAACTCTTCCATCTGCCATTTTCACTGATTCGGGGAAAGTTTCTGACGATTTGAGGATCTTGCTCGGCTCCTTTTTCAATATCAAATTAAAGAGTTTAATTGGCAGTGCACTTGAAAATGCGCCTGTGTCTAATAAAGCGTTAATGTGGAAAGTATCAAAAATAAGCGGTACATAGAAAAGTTTCTCTCCTTGTAAAGAAATTTTGCCTGTTTTACATGCTGGGACAATAGCCGTTAGATAATGTGGTTGATTCAGTTTTTTGATGGGTTGTATCTGTTGAATGGGATGTTTGTCTCACGTTCCGGTAACGTTTTAAACCAACAGTCACTTCTTTTATGTCCTGGTTGTCCACAGCAGTGGCAGAATAGATTTCCTCTCCCTCGGTAGGAATTTGAAGTTTGATAGCGTTGTGAAGATTGCCAACGATTAATCCAATTACCTCTGTTTTGGTACGGCCGGCTAGCAAATGAGTTTTGCCCGTGATAATCGTTTTTGTTTGGTTGTCCCCTTGAGCGCATGAAGCCCCGATATGGCCTCCTTTGTACAATGCCCCTCGATAATCTTTGCATATTGTTTCCAAGTTCTTTCTGCGTTTTAACTAGTTCGCGATTTGTATCAGCAATTGAATTGAGCGCTTCCGTCATAGGATTTGCTGAGTCATTAACCGAAAGTGCGTTAAATGCTGTACTGGTTGCTTCTTCATCTGGTAGAATGCTTTTTAACGCTAACCTCTTGGAGACAAATGTGTATAGTTCTTGAACTGTCTTTGTATCTGGCTCCATCAATAATTTAAGTCGAAGTTGAGAGGGCATGCCACTTATGAATGCATCACGTATCCTTCTGGATTTCTCCTGTGATCTATCGCCGCCTGTTTGATTTGGAAAAGCTAAATTTGCTAATCTCGTCAGATCTGTTAAATAATCTTCAGGGGTCTCTCTTGATAAGTTGAATTTTCGTTCTTGAAATTTCAACTTGAATAATTCTATCCTGTTTGCACTTAAATATCGATTTTAGAGAGCTTAGATTGCTTTATCGAAAGTGTCCCTGTCTGCCGTTGGTGTTTCCAAAAAGAAAGCTAATGCGCCGCCTGTCAAATGAAGTTTAAGGTAATCCAATTTAGCGTTGTTTGGTACTTGCGCAAGTGAGACTGAGCTTCTGATTTGTTCTTTGAAAGTTCGAAAATCTTCTGTTTCGCCACCAGAAAATGGATTGAGAACTACAGTTTGTCCTGAACTTGTTCCCGTGATGCCTGTTCGAATAGCAATTGTGATGGCCGTAGCCATTGCTGTAACGTCTGCCATATTGTCAGTTGGATAGAAGTAATTTTTTTTTCAAAAAGCAAAGTTTACTTGAATTCGGGGGTGTAAATTAATTATGCAATTTGAATTAGAGGAAAGAATGGATTTAATTTCTGTAAAGTCACTCTCAATTTCAGTTGTATAAAATATATGAATGCCAGGTCGACTGTTGATTTGATAAAATATAAAAATCGCTGTTTCTAAATTATTTATTGAATAAGATAAAATTGGACCAATATCGTTGTGAACATTAACCTTGATATTTTTATCAAGAATATTAAAAGTGTTGAAATTCGAAATATCGAACATATTTAGTCTATCAAAAAATCAGAATGTAAAATAAACATTTTGCGTTTGAAAATTGCTATTCTCTTATTTCTAACTGCTTTTTCCTGTCACCAACTTATATCCGCAATAATAAACAAAATTATTGTTAAGTATCTGATATTATTAAGAATATATTTCAGGTCTTCGGATGTGGTTACTGCAGTTTCCCAAAACAACGAATTCTAATAATCAATTCTCTTCTACATTCCATCTAAACTTTCTTCTTTCAAATTAAACAATATCTTTCTACAACTTCACTTCTTCTAATGCAATCCTTCTAATGGTAAGCTATTCATTCAATAATAATTCATGCATTTTTCCACCAATAAGATTTAACTAAGTTTAAATAAAAATGGCTTAACTTTACATCCAATCAAAGTTTAGACATTACTGACTTGAAATCTCAATAAAATGTAAATAGATTATACAATAGAGCCCCAAGAAACCTCGAATTCTATTAATTATAAAAAATAGCGAGCAAAGATAACCATTTCAGTACATAATGGCGGCTATATAGAAACATAAAACATAAACCGACTAATGTCGAAAGAATTGCTCTCCAAACGACAGGCGAGGCAATTTTATCAGGGGCTGTAGCCCAGATCAATTTTTCTTTATGGGTGCAAAAAACCTGGGATTCGAAACCCTGACCTCCCGATCCCCAGCCACAATCCCTAACCACTGCGCTACAGATCACTTAACTCTCCTATACTGCAACCGATTTTATATTAGCTTTACTTCGGAGCAATTGAGATCACTCAAAAATTCGTGATGTTAAAATATTGAAACCATTCCATTACCACTAGAAACTATGCAGTAATCTATTAATAAAACCTAAATGAGACAGACTCCTTGACGCCTAGGGCTGAAAAACCTCAAACAAAAAAATTTTCAAAAAAAACTGGAAAAAATTGCGGAATAGTATAAAGTTGCGTGCTTTTAGCGAGGAGTTGATCGCGAGTAGCTAGAAACTGGGGGGGGGGGGGTGCACCGGCGTCTGATGGCAGGCAACCAACAGTTCGGTGGGCATAACAGCGCAGGGGGTGGAGGCAATAGTGTGGGGGGTGAACAGTGGAGGGGTCTTCAACCTCTCAGAACCACCCTTCACACCATAAGTATAAGTATAAGTCTCCTAAATAGTTTGAGCTGAAACAGCTGAAAGGCTCTAAGAGCACTTAATGCCCGCTAGGCGCTACCTGTTTATCCCGTTTTTGAAGACGAAAAATCAAATGGTTCAGACAACAAATCGGTCAAGCGAAAAATTGCATTAAAAAGACCGACAGGACTAATATAATTGCTACAAACTTCGTTCGAGAGCAATTAGTAATTGACAGTACTGCTCAGAGATGCTCGGATCATCAAAGCGTAGATTCTTACGGCAAGTAAATTTAAATTTACGTACGGGCTGTGAGGGGAATATGTTGGAGACGGAGGGAGGTATATAGGGTTGTTGTCTACCCATGGCGGGTGCTGTCCAGGTGTAGTTTTATTAAACGGAGTAGTTTCATAACCTAAGTTAGCTTTAAACCATAAATGCAAACGCTGAGTGACATGAAGACAGACAATAATTTCGAATATTAAAAAAAACCAATTTACTTACCCCCTCAATAAAAATTGACACTAAGGGTGGCTTTATTAAATTGGTGGTTAAAACAATTATCAATAAACAGGCAATTACAAGTGAAAAGTACAAAAAAAATACGAATTTCATCTTAAAACAATCGCAAGCCAAATGAACCTCTCAAGCAAAAAAAAATTAAGAAAATGGGAAAGGCATAACAATTATAAAGAAAAATAAGAAGAACTGCAATCCACACTATGGCAACAGGCCTTTCGAGAAAATTCAGTTCACCGTTGCTTTTAGACTAGCATATCTAAATTAGATCAAAAACGATCTAAATTATATCTAGATTAGAAAATCATTTTAAAAATATACAGACAAAGAACGCTCGACTGCACACTGAAAGCCCTATATAACTTCTGGAAAACACTTGTTTGCTCGAGAAACAACTTCAAAGGCTAAGATAACCAAATTGTAAACAAAAGGGTAAGAGTTATTGTCGAGTTTAGAGAGGCGACAACGGGGCGGCAAAACTTGCTAAATGTCTCGAGTGTTTACTAATACACCACTTGAATGAACAACGAAAGAAACGAAAAACAAAACTGAGAGAAAAATTGTTTCATTACCTTTTCAAAATAGGATTTAAATTTTAATTTGATTAAATTTAGAAATTCGAATCTTTGGTTGCTCTAATTTAAGACAACAATGAATTGAAAATTTAAGATAAAATGTCCGTATCCTAACCAATAGCACTTTTCAGTAGCTATATTAACTTTAAAATCCCAATGGTATGATAAAAAATATACCCCACTACTCAATTTTCTTTTTGAATTTTAAACAAACTATTTTCACGGGTCATATGGAAATACCAGATTAATTCCACAACTCCATCATAATAATGGTTCACTTTCATATTCATAGATCCATTATTTGAAAACACTGTAGAAATACCCAAAAGCGGAGGTCAAATGTGCCATGCCTAATAAGGTAGGTAAGGAGCGCGCACTCCTGTTTCATGAAGAATTTGTAATCAAGAACAAAAAGAGCGCGATACCATTTCTGACATAGTCTTATAGCCAACTACAAAGCAATAACTTGATAATGAAAAACACTTAAATCTAACATAAACCGACTAATGTCGGAAGAATTGTTCTCGAACGACAGGCGGGGGGGGGGGGAACATTCGACCCCGCCGGGACGAACCATTGACCTCCTTTTCCATAAACAAATGCACTGCCCACTCGGCTATCAGACCCTCGTTTACGCTAAGCTGCGACCGACTATATATTAGAAACAAGCTTTACTTCGGAGTGAGAAAAATGGAGATCACTCAAAAATAAAGAACGAAAGCGTGAAAAAGTCACGGGAAGTCAAAAAATGTTCTAGAAGAAAAGCGCAAAAAGGTCAAACAAATAAATTTGAATAAGACCACGTTTACAACAATTGCTAAGAGCTTCGTTCAAGAGCAATTTATGGCTAATATCCGACATGTCATATCTGAGAATCCCCAAAAAGATGTTATCAGAATTTTTTGGAAAGAGAACCAGTTTTGCTCTTTTCAGGTAACTTTTAGTTATAAACTGTCACAAACTAAAATAAACGCAGCAAAACTACTTAAAGTGATTGAGAACAATATTGACTACGTGACCTTATATATAAAGACCACGAGCAAAGAGTAGGCATAAAAATAGCTTCAAATATCGTTTGAAGGCAAATAACTTCGAAATATTAATTTCAACAAAACTATAAATATAACCGACTAACGTCGGGCGAATTGCTCTCAAACGACCGGCGAGCGGTCGGATTGGATTCGTCAGTAACCAGCCACAGTTTACTGAGGCTAGCCTTAGTTTAAATGAAGGGGCGTCAGATGAGCGCAGCGGTTGGGGGGCAAAAATCTGGGGGAGGGGGATGGGGGCAACAGTGGGGGTAACGATGAGAGGGGGTCTTTGGCTGCACGGGGCCCTTACGGTCTGAACGGTATGGAGGGGTGAAGTGAGGGGGGTGCTGATGTGAGAAGGGTGGTGGCCACCCTCAAACAACCGCCCGTCACATCATAAGTATAAGTTTCCAAAACAGTTTCTGTGAATCGCATACTTGAAGAGTAGTGAGCTGAGAGATATTAATGCCCACTGGAGCAACCTATTTATACAGTTTTTGAGTAAGAAAAGTCACATTCGTCAGACAAAGTCAAGCAAAAATCTCAGAAAAAAAGGACCAAAATCGCAGAACAGGACTAATATAATTGTTGCTTTGTATGAAAACAATTACAAAATATCAGAAAGGAAGACAAAGAGCAGTCTCAAAGTAATAACTTGCGGCAGTGTACAATTACTAACTTCTGCTGTTGAAGCTAATTTAACCTTTTTCAATTAACTGCAAATATATTCTACCTGTACAGATGTCAAAATCGCACATAACTCTAAAAACGATAGACCACGAAAAATGCTACAGTACTACAAAGCTAACAAAAATGCGTCAGTTACAAACTGAACAACTAAAAACATGAATAACGCCGGGCGAACCATTCTCAAAAGACTGGTGAGCGAGGGGCTTCGCCAGTAGCTAGCTGCGGCTTAGGAGGCTAGCTTTAGCTTAACTGCCAGGTGTTGTCAACATGGTGAGGGCTGTGTGTGATTTGTGCGGATGAGAAGAACCACCCTACACATCACCAACATATGTCTCAAAGCGGTGTTTGTATCACCAACATATGTCTCAAAGCATTGTTTCGGTGACTCGCATACTAAGATACTTGTGAGAGGTAGGGTTCTAAGAAATCTTAATGCCCCCCGGAAATAACCTGTCTATCCCGTTTTTCTGGACGAAAAAAGTCAGACAAAACAAATTATCAGACGAAGTCGGTAGTACACAGTACAAAAAGTCGGTAGTACAAAAAAATAGCATGAAAAGACCAGCAGGACGAGTATAATTGCTACATAATTCGTTTCAGAGCAATTAATTAACAAAACTTCTACCAATAGAAATAACTTTCTCGAGCTTTTTCTTTTGTTCGAGTCGATTCCACCTAAAAAACAAAAATGAACAAAAAAATTTTAATGAAATAGCCAAAAAGGGGGCTATATCAATCTTCTAGTTAAAAAAAAATCCTAGTTGTTTTCCGAGAGCTCGCAATAAAAAACTTGCCTGAATAAAAAGTTTTTGTGAACCCAGGTTTATACACAAGATAAGCTCCAAGAGAAATTCTAAGCGACTTAATTTCCTCCTAGCTTTAACAGTTCACCCTATTTTCGAGGACGAAATGTCAAAGAGTTCAGACGAAAAATTTACCGGACGAAAAGTTGCTTACAAAAAGACCTTACCTCGGGATTATAACAAAATTTTTTCGATGTTGAAAATTTCTCTACCGGTCAGGGCTAACATTACATGAAGTGACAGAACCTTTACCAACCTTCGGCTATAATGTCCTCAATTTGACATGTTGTTGCGCCTACCACCATCGGTTTCCCCAGCAACGCTTTAAACGCACTCGACTTTTTCTTCATCTTTTTCTCACAATTAATATCTTCAGGCAACCAACTGCACTTTCTTCACACAATAAACCAGCCGCTTGAAGCAGTGTTGATAAGATTTAAACAACCGTGTTTTAAAACAACAACTCGAACCCTCTAAAATTGATTCTGCCAAAATTTCCCGTAAATTCTCTCCAAGCCGATTGCTTTCAGTTGGTAATAAACTGCGTTATATTCCTAGGAACTCTTAAATCGATTGTTCAACTTCAAAATCTTGCAATTTAAAGTCAAACTTTGATCGATAATCTTGAATTTCGCTCTTGAACTCAATTTAATCGCTTCTCTGCAAATTGTAAGCTGAAAGGTCGTATTTCATCAGCGCGTTTTGCCAAATTACGCTAAACTAACTCAAAAGAACTAACAAGATACATTCAAGATCTGAAAAAAATGATATGGAATCAGTTTGTAAACGATAACATATGCTGTTATTCACGGACTTTCCTTGTAAATAATAAATATCTGTCAACTTCAAAGCAAGTGAATAATTAATCTTAATTCTTCCACTGTCGATCAAAAAGGGATAGAACTTCAAATGACTGCCTATTTTACGATGCAAAGAGACGTTTAGTCTGAATAAAAGAAAAAATGTGTTTCAAAACTTGAACTCGAATAGAGTGTATATATGCATTTGAATGTGCGTTTGGTGTGATTTACTAATTAACAAAATACATAGAAGTCGTATTCTAAGCACCTTCAATAGCAATTGATGAAATTGGTAACTACGATCGATAAAAAGAATAAAATAATCCGTTAAACTAATTAGGGAGGAAAACTTCGTCTCAGTTTTTGATCATTCAATTAGATACAATAAAATGAAGCAATAAATTGGTTAATATTTACTGTATTTATTCAACAGGAATGTCACAGTTTTAATCTACACAATCAGATACATTAGCACACATTGCATTTGACTGTTTTAGTTTACATTTGTTACTTTTCCTGAAAGTCTTGAGTACGGATCTTTTCTTCGAGTAAAAATTAGACAAATACAATTTCTTACCAACAAAGTTGTCAAACAGAAATTGATTAAACGCACAATAGTCCTTTTAAGAACTTTAAACTGCTTTTTTCCTAGAAAAAACATAACCGACTAAACGTCGGAAGAATTGCTCTTGAACGACTAGTGGGAGCTCTAATCAATTGCAGCCTGCTTCAGTCGGGGGGGGGGGGGGGGGGGGAGGGGAGTATAAATGGGACAAAGAAGTTTAATAGTTGGCTTCAAATAACCACATTAGAGGTTAATATATATACCACTATTAAGACACGTCTAGTTACAGGTCTATTCTGGTTGTTTAGTACCAGGCAAGTCACTAAATGCAAGTCTCGGCCAAGACCTGGTTAACACTTGCAAGATGATTCCCAAGTCAAAATCAACTTTTCAAAAGCTTTCTTTTAAAATCAAATTGTAAAAATTTTGTAACGTGCCGCGGTTTCAAGGCTAATTTTCAGCGACTATTCTGGGTTCTTAAAGATTGATCCCAAACTGGCATGAAAGGACCCCTGGATGTCACAATGGGTCATTTCAGGTAGTGGTCATATCAGTTTCGAACTGCTTAAAGATAGTGAAACGTGCTGTTACAGTCCGTGTTCTCATCCACAGACAAATTGATTGCACTAAAATGGCGAAACCCATCAGAAATGTGATTCGGCTCCAAAATCAACCCCAACACGAAGGGTCTCTTTATCCCGAAAAACTGGGTCATGCCGAGTGCTCGATCGTTCAAAATTTTTAGGAGAGTGAAATTTTTGGGGCTGAAATCTTGATATGAGCGAGCTTATGTGCCCTATCTAAACAACTTATAGGTCTCAGCCAGTTGTCTGCCGATTCCACTGAAAACTTAACGAATGAGAACACAAGGTAACGTTCATCGACATGGGTCAAATTGCGCTAAGCTCGCAAACAAGTATTTCGCGAACCAGGCGTCAAAAAAAGTGTCATATCAATGGTTTCACCGCTTATTTTACGGCAAATCTAATCAGCTAGGTCTCGGTCCAATTGGTTCAATATTTCGGTAAAAATTGAACATTTTAGACTCTGTACCCCAAAAAATTTGGATCAAGCTGAGTGTTCGATTGGTAATAAGTTTTTGCTGAATGGATGTTTTGAGCTCACATTTTATTAATCAAGAAGTAGGTCTCAACTAGTTGCGTAACGAATTCATTAAAAACCTTACGAATGAGCAGACGGTAAACATGTATCGACATAGCACACTCAGCTCAGTACCACGTAGATAAATCACTGGGGAT
The DNA here is from genome assembly GCF_964194025.1 of Convolutriloba macropyga. Lineage (NCBI taxonomy): Eukaryota > Metazoa > Xenacoelomorpha > Acoela > Convolutidae > Convolutriloba > Convolutriloba macropyga. The sequence goes on from NC_134476.1 coordinate 4,501,891, forward strand.
CTGTCCCCTCACCATGTTGCTCCCCCGTTAGAAAACATGTTATTATACAGTAAGATGATATACACAGAGTACTTGATTTGTACAACTAGTAATGATTTTAGTTTCACAACAATTCCGGCGTTGGGTTTTCAAGCTCCGTTAAAAGCTGAGAGGACTCTCTCATTCACGTTGCAGCTTCCAGAGTTGCACTGAAAGGTCCAGGGACCAGTAATTTGTATTTTAGCTGGTAAAAAAAACTCCAAAAAAATCTTGAGTATTTGTTTATTTATTTTGAAAGCCGGCTGGTGGGGGGCAATAAATCCTCCATAACACATTCACTACATGTAAATCTAAATTGGGAGCAGGTGGAATGAAGATACTACGAACACGGATTTTCACTTGCTTGAGAAAATTATTATGATGACACGAGCCTAAATGCGGCGCCTACACCCACAGTGCCATATCCAAGTAGCCATTAAAACAATCAACCTGCAACGAAAAGTCAAGTACAAAACAACTGATCTTTTTCATTGGATGCAGGAGTGCGGAGAGAAAACTGTAGGGCGCATAATAGGATGCGAATACTTATTTCTTTGTAAACCTAATGATTGAATGGCCAATGTTACAAAAAATATCATAAAATATTATAACGTTCGATCGTCTGTTGTGTTTGCGTCTGTCGGTCTAGTTACATCTATAGCGTTCAATTCAATGCCCTTGAAACCATCAAAGTCCTTGACTTTAATCCAAAATTATTTCACTTCTATCGAGGCCTGATGCCACAGTAAGCTCAGCACCTACATCAAAAATTAGATCCTGCGCAACTATATAAACAACAAACAGCACCACATCTATACCAGGGTCTTCAATTAGTTTTGAAGCCCCTTACGCTTAACACCTTAAGGTCTTAGTCCTATTACAGCAAAGTTAAAATATCTCTAGCTGCATTACCGTTGAATTTCCCTTTCTGTTCTAGAATATTATCTGCCAAAACGCCTGATAATTTCACCGGCCATTGATGTCTACACTGATTCTATGCAGGTAGTTCTTTAGTATTTCTGCTTGCCTTTGTGTTCATGAGCTCTAGTCTAAACCTAAAACTGATCTCAACCGTCTGTAGATCTTTGAATGAACTCATCCTATTCAAAGTACTCCAATGGATTAATTCCACTACGTGGAGTCTGCTACTCCACTTTGAAACCATTCTAGCGCTGTAACAGTTAAAAATCTGTAAGTACAACTTTTTATGCGCGAAAATATTTGCGTGTTTACTTAACTGAACAAAGATCAGACTTAGTGAATAAATCAAAAAGTCATTAGATGCGCTGTTGAGTAATTATATGTTTATACATTGCCGCCCCTGTTGATGCATGGCATCGAAAATCTAAATAAAAATTACTTCAGATCATGCGTCAGTTTTGGATAGCATCAACCGCTAGTCAATCCTGTACCATAAGAAAAGTTGGGACCAAGTTTAGTCCTTGCAAAGAACGGCTTGTGAAGGGACAAGTATTTTTTGTAATTTAGCTGCTTGTTGAGTATTTGTTCATTTAATTTGAAAGCCGGCTGTTGGGGGGCAATAAATCCGCCAACACTGAATCAGTCATGTAAATCTATTTTGGGGGCAGCTAGAATTGAGATACCACGAACATGGATTTTCAATTCTTAGAGAAAGTTGTTGTGATGAAACGAGTCTAAATGCGGGGTTTACACCCCCCAGTGCCACAACCACGAAGTCATAAAAATAATAAACCTCAAACGAAATGTTAAGTAGAGCCAACTGATCTTTTTCACTAGATGGTGGGGTGGGGCATAAAAGCAAAATGGTATCTGTAGCAGTTACAACTTTCTTCACTGATTCAATGTCTACAGTTTCAGTTTTGTAGGGTTGCGAGAGCAGAGGTAAGACGGTGCAAAAAACAAGTAAGGGGTTGGTTTGTGTGAAACATTGAGAAGAGTCTTCGTAGTTTTTTTGGATTAAATCTGTCCGCTTCCTCTTTCTCATAAATTCCTGAAGTCTGTCAGCTCCCAAACTGACTCTAAACAAATTTATCCTTAGAACCCAGAACCTCTTCTTCAAGCTAAAATGGGCTCAAGTCAGAACCACAGTGAAGAGGTAAAACAATCAACAAAATGCTAATTATCTAAAAAATCGCTCATGGTCCATGAAGTTCCAGGATGAATCAACTCTTATCGGCAACTCAGTAATGAGCAGCGCGTCTCAGTAAAGGCAGGTAAACGTTTACTGTCCAAATCCTTTCTGTAATTCATGTGCCTGCAGTTCGTAAAAAGTTTTCCAGATGCTCTTTCTTCGAACTATATTTTTCGAGGCTGGAGATTGCATTGACATCAAAGACACTAAGAGGAGCCCGAAAACTGAATCCTTTGTATGTTATGCTCTCGTAAATACTGCGCGCCATAGAAGCTTTTGCTTTTAAGACGAGAAGACTTATCTTGCATCACAGGAAAATGAGTCCAAAGGCAGCTCTGAAGTGTCTTTTAAATTCCCATAGTTTAGTTGCACTTAACGGGACGTCACATGCAAACTATTGCCCAATAAAAAACTCATCTTTGCTCAAACGCAGGAAAATGTTGGCAACGGTACGACCATAGTCAATCCTCATTCGGAAGAATCTCAGTGCACAATACCTGTGGTTGATCAAAGAAGTTCATCGGTTTGCTAGTGACACTCCACTTCAAGTCGATGAATTGGCGACAAACTTAAACCAGCTGATGTCGGTTGCAGAGGTATGTTAAGCGCAAGTCTTTGTCTTCGTCTGATGAACTGATTCTTTAGACTAGCAGCCACCCTTGCCAAACTGTGGCGAAATCCACAACAGGAAACCCAATGAGGGTAAAAAAGGGCATCGCTCCTAGAGTGCGAGGATTAGAAGGCAGCCAGTTTCAATGATGTTTACTGGATGCTTTGAAGTACAGAGTCACTGTGCAATCTGAGTTACGTGATACTATTCCCCATTTGAACATCTCGGCTGCCCTTCATGACCTTAAGGGCGCCAACAGTTCGTTGGCCAACAGAAATTTTATAAAGAGCTTCAAAATGATATCAAAAATGGTATCTTATCAAATACGAATTCCGTTTATAAGAAGAAAGTTTTTTGACCACTTGTATTTGATCCATAATTTTTTCGGACATCTGATAATTACAATAAGAACAAATTTTAAAACGTATTTTTGCTGCATTCTTTCCGGAAGAAAAGTTGTCCGCTCATTTCATTGTTGAAGAACATATTTGAAAAGTCGCCAATTGGTTCAGAATCAACAAATTGAACGATTCCGGTTGGGGCCACACAGAAACCTCATTGACAGTGAAAGTGTCCAGCAACTGGTTCTGATCTGGTCAAGAGAAAAAGAAAAAATCCTTCGTCAATTCAATATTGCGCCCGGCAGCAAGCAAAATGTTTGGTAGGGATCAGCTCACATATCACAAGCTGTCCCCCCAAGAGATCAAAACGGCAAAAATCAAACACAGGGCAAGCATTCCCTCCATGAACACGGTCAGTTTCCCGATACATAATTTAATGTAATTTTTCAGAAAATTTGATAGAACTTCGTTAACACAAAACACAACGCTTTTTGTTACAGAACTCTTCAGATTAAAATACGAAAAGTAAAGTTCGGCAAGTACGAAACGAGCTAAAACGAGCTTCAATAACAGGTCCAACAAACTCAAAACTAACGAGAGGAGTAGTTCAGACAGTCTTGAAGGACAATACGACAGAGCTCTCAAGCCATCAGTGAGAACAGTTCCTAAAGATCTAATTCGCCAAAACGTTCAAAGCTGCTTTTTTGTTCTTAAAAACTGCCGACCGTTCCTTTACCATCAAGTGAAGATTATAAAGTTCGAATTTTGTATATTGAAGGTTTGTTAAAATTATCTTTTCAAAATTGTTTTTCTCAAAAAAATTTTTGAGCGGGATTTAAACATAAAATTCTGCCCTTACTCCGAAAACTTGTACAAGATGTTGTCCAAGCAAATGGAAAGTTTCTAACTAAATTAGATTAATCTTGTTTTGTCAATTGGAAAATTTGCATGGAAAAGAAGACTGAAATTAATAAGCTGACTTTTTATCTTGCTTTTAAGTAAAAGATCTGTTCGGTGATAGCAGAAGATTTCTTTAGGTGTATAAAAAGAAGTTTATAGTAAGGTTAATTTTTTCATAGTGAAAAGAGGCCGAGAAAAGCTGACTGACCAATTCTAAGCTAATGTGATTTGTGCCTTGTAAAAGGGAAAGCTGAGAATTGCTACCGGAGTGCTTGGTTAGTCCGCTATCAGAGCGACTGTTCAATCAGAACATATTAAAGATTCATCTACTTATTTCTTTGTGCACCTAATGATTGAACGCCCAATGTTACAAAACTATCATAAAATATTATCACGTTCGATCGTCTGTTGTGTTTGCGTCTGTCGGTCTATTTACATCTAAAGCGTTCAATACAATGCCCTTAAAAGCATCAAAGTCCTTGACTTTAATCCAAAATTATTTCACTTTTATCGAAGCCTGATGCCACAATAAGCTCAGTACCTGCATCAAAAATTAGATCCTGCGCGACTATATAAACAACAAACAGCACCACATCTATAGCAGGGTCTTCAATTAGTTTTGAAGCCCCTTACGTTTACCACCTTAGGGTCTTAGTCCTGTTATAGCAAAGTTAAAACATCTCTGGCTGCATTACCATTGAATTTCCCTTTCTGTTCTAGAATATTATCAGCCAAAACGCCTGATAATTTCATCGGCCATTGATGTCTACACTGATTCTATGCAGGCAGTTCTACGAGAAGTCCAAAGGCAGCGCTGAAGTGTCTTTTAAATTCCCATAGTGTAGTATTACGAGAGCCGTTACAAATGAACGGATAATTAATCCCGCATTAGAGCGAACGTAATTAGGCGCTAATTAACCATTCTTTCGCCGCGCGTTAAACAAACTAATGCTTGTTAAGACTACCGGTATACAAGTATTTAAACAACTCAGTTCGACTTATTTAAATAACACAACTTTAGGCCTGGATCTCCGCGCTTATATCCAGGATAGAAAAGGAACGTTGTTGAACGTAGGCGGCCTGTAAAACCACAGTTTCTTTTGATTTAAATTACTTCTGCTTTTGACAGCTGCAATGCAGATCTTTTCCCCCAAGTTCAATAAAGATGAAGCAGATTGCTTCAGGGGAGAAGACAATAGAGTCTCATAAAAAGCCCCCAAGAAAACCATAATTGTTGCGGTTTTAGAAGAGGGGAAAGCAGAAAACAGGCGCCTACGAAATCAAAAATTGATGCTCTCAGCTTTTTAGATTTTTATTATTTTTTGGAGTTTCAATAATTTTTCCGTGAGATAAAAAAGAGTTAATTCTCTTGCCTTCTCGGCCAATAGGAAAATTAAGAAGCACCTCACTATGAACGTGAGTTTGTGATTCGCTCCCTATCGGCCCAAACGGAGCTAAGAGGAATTTATTGTTTCTCTCAGCGAAGTGGGACGGAATAGAATTAGAGAGACAGAAACAATTTCCAGAAGTCAGCAGCAGACAACTGCTTTCATTTTTTCGAGAAATAACTTAAATTTTCGACAAGAAAATAATCGAACAACATTGTTTAAAAACTTAAACAAATATTTCCAGATTCAACTTTTTAAAATTCTTTTCCCGTCAAAACTGAAGAACTACCCAACTGAACAATCGCCTTGCAGCTCATCTCGATTTCACCACAACGTAACTGGTTATTAGTAAGCTGTAATTTTATATTTACTCTTTTATAAATTTAACACTTTCAGCCCCCCAACTATTTTAAATTGAGACTTATAGCACAGACAGGTCTTAGGCATATATCTTTGCCTTCGATTTGTTATATCTTTTGTCAAGTTTGACTGGCATACATAAAAAGATCCCGGATTGTGAGATCTGTAGCAGCCCAGCCAAATTTGGTAATAGTTTTGTTGCACTTAACGGACGTCACAGGCAAACTATTGGCCAGTAAAAAACCTTTCTTTGCTCAAACGCAGGAAAATTTTGGCAACGATACGACCATTGCCAATCCTCATTCGGAAGAATCTCCTCAGTGCACAATACCTGTGATTGATTGCTGAAGTTCACGGGTTTGCTAGTGACACTCCACATCAAATCGATGAATTGGCCACAAACTTAAAACAGCTGATGTCGGTTGCAGAGGTATGTTAAGCGCAAGTCTTTGTCTTCGTCTGATGAACTGATTCTTTAGACCAGCAGCCACCTTTGTCAAACTGTGGCGAAATCCACTACAGGAAACCCAATGAGGGTAAAAAAGGGCATCGCTCCTACAGTGCGAGGATTAGAAGGCAGCCAGTTGTATCGATATTCACTGGATGCTTTTAAGTACAGGGTCACTGTACGGTCTCAGTTACGTGATACTGTTCCACATTTGAACAACTCGGTTGACCTTCTCAACCTGAAAGGCGCCAACAGTTCGTTGGCCAACAGAAACTATATAGAGCTTCAAAACGATACCATGACTATGGTATCTCATCAAAGATGAATTCTGTTTATTAAAAAAAGTTTTTGACGGCTTGTAGTTGATCCATTTTTTTGCATACTTAATATTTACAATGAGAAAAAACATCAAAACGTTTTTCTGCTGCTTTCTTTTCGGAAAAGTTGTCCGCTGATTTCCTTGTTGATTATCAGAATTAAAAAGTCGCCAATTGCTTCAGAATCAACAAATTCAACGATTAGGAATGGCTCTACCTCAAGAAAAAATATTTAGCATCTCAAAGAATTGAGCAAGGGACAGAACCCTCATTGATAGTGACAAAGTGTCCCGTAACTGGTTCTGGCCGAGCGAAAAAGAAAGTCCTGCATCAATTCAATCATGCGCAAAGCAGTGAACCAAATGTGCAGTAGCGCAGAGCGCACGCAGCACAAGCTGTCACCCAAGAGATCAAAAACGGCAAAAATCAAACGGCAAGCATTCCCTCCATGAAAAGGGTCGTTTTCCTGATAATTTTTGTAGTTTTCCGCCAAAGTTGACAAAATTCGTTTAAAAAACGCTTTTTTACAGAGCTCTTCAGATTAAAACACGAAGAAGAATGGTCGGCATATACGAAGATGCTAAAACGAGGTTCAATAATCACAGGGCCAACAAACTCAAAACTAACGAGAGGAGAAGTGCGGGCAGTCCAGGACAACACGATAATGATCTCCCATGTAACCATTTCGCCTACTGTGAGAACAGTTCCTAAAGATCAAATTCCAATGAACATTTCGCTGCTTTACTTCAGAGCTCGGTCATTCCTCTATAAGAGCGACCCTTGAATCAGCGACTCTTCAACCCCAAGAGCGACTCTTCAACCCTCTTTGATAGTGACGAAGTGTCGCGTAATTGTTTTAATTTGACCAAGCGAAAAAGAAAGTCCTGTGTCAATTCAATCATGTGCCAGGCAGCGAACCAAATGTGCAATAGCGAAGAGCGCAGGCAGCACAAGCTGTCGCCCAAGAGATCAAAAACGGCAAAAATCAAACAGCGCAAGCATTCCCTCCATGAAAAGGGTCGTTTTCCTCATAATTTTTGTTGTTTTCCGGAAAAGTTGACAAAATTTCGTTTAAAAAACGCTTTTTTACAGAGCTCTTCAAATTAAAATACGAAGAAGAATGGCCGGCATATACGAAGATGCTAAAACGAGGTTCAATAATCACAGGGCCAACAAACTCAAAACTAACGAGAGGAGAAGTGCGGGCAGTCCAGGACAACACGATAATGATCTCCCATGTAACCATTTCGCCTACTGTGAGAACAGTTCCTAAAGATCAAATTCCAATGAACATTTCGCTGCTTTACTTCAGAGCTCGGTCATTCCTCTATAAGAGTGACCCTTGAATCAGCGACACTTCAACCCCAAGAGCGACTCTTCAACCCTCATTGATAGTGACGAAGTGTCGCGTAATTGTTTTAATTTGACCAAGCGAAAAAGAAAGTCCTGTGTCAATTCAATCATGTGCCAGGCAGCGAACCAAATGTGCAATAGCGAAGAGCGCAGGCAGCACAAGCTGTCGCCCAAGAGATCAAAAACGGCAAAAATCAAACAGCGCAAGCATTCCCTCCATGAAAATGGTCGTTTTCCTCATAATTTTTGTTGTTTTCCGGAAAAGTTGACAAAATTTCGTTTAAAAAACGCTTTTTTACAGAGCTCTTCAAATTAAAATACGAAGAAGAATGGTCGGCATATACGAAGATGCTAAAACGAGGTTCAATAATCACAGGGCCAACAAACTCAAAACTAACGAGAGGAGAAGTGCGGGCAGTCCAGGACAACACGATAATGATCTCCCATGTAACCATTTCGCCTACTGTGAGAACAGTTCCTAAAGATCAAATTCCAATGAACATTTCGCTGCTTTACTTCAGAGCTCGGTCATTCCTCTATAAGAGCGACCCTTGAATCAGCGACACTTCAACCCCAAGAGCGACTCTTCAACCCTCTATGATAGTGACGAAGTGTCGCGTAATTGTTTTAATTTGACCAAGCGAAAAAGAAAGTCCTGTGTCAATTCAATCATGTGCCAGGCAGCGAACCAAATTTGCAATAGCGAAGAGCGCAGGCAGCACAAGCTGTCGCCCAAGAGATCAAAAACTGCAAAAATCAAACAGCGCAAGCATTCCCTCCATGAAAATGGTCGTTTTCCTGATAATTTTTGTTGTTTTCCGGAAAAGTTGACAAAATTTCGTTTAAAAAACGCTTTTTTACAGAGCTCTTCAAATTAATATACGAAGAAGAATGGTCGGCATATACGAAGATGCTAAAACGAGGTTCAATAATCACAGGGCCAACAAACTCAAAACTAACGAGAGGAGAAGTGCGGGCAGTCCAGGACAACACGATAATGATCTCCCATGTAACCATTTCGCCTACTGTGAGAACAGTTCCTAAAGATCAAATTCCAATGAACATTTCGCTGCTTTACTTCAGAGCTCGGTCATTCCTCTATAAGAGCGACCCTTGAATCAGCGACACTTCAACCCCAAGAGCGACTCTTCAACCCTCATTGATAGTGACGAAGTGTCGCGTAATTGTTTTAATTTGACCAAGCGAAAAAGAAAGTCCTGTGTCAATTCAATCATGTGCCAGGCAGCGAACCAAATGTGCAATAGCGAAGAGCACAGGCAGCACAAGCTGTCGCCCAAGAGATCAAAAACGGCAAAAATCAAACAGCGCAAGCATTCCCTCCATGAAAATGGTCGTTTTCCTCATAATTTTTGTTGTTTTCCGGAAAAGTTGACAAAATTTCGTTTAAAAAACGCTTTTTTACAGAGCTCTTCAAATTAAAATACGAAGAAGAATGGTCGGCATATACGAAGATGCTAAAACGAGGTTCAATAATCACAGGGCCAACAAACTCAAAACTAACGAGAGGAGAAGTGCGGGCAGTCCAGGACAACACGATAATGATCTCCCATGTAACCATTTCGCCTACTGTGAGAACAGTTCCTAAAGATCAAATTCCAATGAACATTTTGCTGCTTTACTTCAGAGCTCGGTCATTCCTCTATAAGAGCGACCCTTGAATCAGCGACACTTCAACCCCAAGAGCGACTCTTCAACCCTCATTGATAGTGACGAAGTGTCGCGTAATTGTTTTAATTTGACCAAGCGAAAAAGAAAGTCCTGTGTCAATTCAATCATGTGCCAGGCAGCGAACCAAATGTGCAATAGCGAAGAGCGCAGGCAGCACAAGCTGTCGCCCAAGAGATCAAAAACGGCAAAAATCAAACAGCGCAAGCATTCCCTCCATGAAAATGGTCCTTTTCCTCATAATTTTTGTTGTTTTCCGGAAAAGTTGACAAAATTTCGTTTAAAAAACGCTTTTTTACAGAGCTCTTCAAATTAAAATACGAAGAAGAATGGTCGGCATATACGAAGATGCTAAAACGAGATTCAATAATCACAGGGCCAACAAACTCAAAACTAACGAGAGGAGAAGTGCGGGCAGTCCAGGACAACACGATAATGATCTCCCATGTAACCATTTCGCCTACTGTGAGAACAGTTCCTAAAGATCAAATTCCAATGAACATTTCGCTGCTTTACTTCAGAGCTCGGTCATTCCTCTATAAGAGCGACCCTTGAATCAGCGACACTTCAACCCCAAGAGCGACTCTTCAACCCTCATTGATAGTGACGAAGTGTCGCGTAATTGTTTTAATTTGACCAAGCGAAAAAGAAAGTCCTGTGTCAATTCAATCATGTGCCAGGCAGCGAACCAAATGTGCAATAGCGAAGAGCGCAGGCAGCACAAGCTGTCGCCCAAGAGATCAAAAACGGCAAAAATCAAACAGCGCAAGCATTCCCTCCATGAAAATGGTCCTTTTCCTCATAATTTTTGTTGTTTTCCGGAAAAGTTGACAAAATTTCGTTTAAAAAACGCTTTTTTACAGAGCTCTTCAAATTAAAATACGAAGAAGAATGGTCGGCATATACGAAGATGCTAAAACGAGATTCAATAATCACAGGGCCAACAAACTCAAAACTAACGAGAGGAGAAGTGCGGGCAGTCCAGGACAACACGATAATGATCTCCCATGTAACCATTTCGCCTACTGTGAGAACAGTTCCTAAAGATCAAATTCCAATGAACATTTCGCTGCTTTACTTCAGAGCTCGGTCATTCCTCTATAAGAGCGACCCTTGAATCAGCGACACTTCAACCCCAAGAGCGACTCTTCAACCCTCATTGATAGTGACGAAGTGTCGCGTAATTGTTTTAATTTGACCAAGCGAAAAAGAAAGTCCTGTGTCAATTCAATCATGTGCCAGGCAGCGAACCAAATGTGCAATAGCGAAGAGCGCAGGCAGCACAAGCTGTCGCCCAAGAGATCAAAAACCAAACAGCGCAAGCATTCCCTCCATGAAAATGGTCCTTTTCCTCATAATTTTTGTTGTTTTCCGGAAAAGTTGACAAAATTTCGTTTAAAAAACGCTTTTTTACAGAGCTCTTCAAATTAAAATACGAAGAAGAATGGTCGGCATATACGAAGATGCTAAAACGAGATTCAATAATCACAGGGCCAACAAACTCAAAACTAACGAGAGGAGAAGTGCGGGCAGTCCAGGACAACACGATAATGATCTCCCATGTAACCATTTCGCCTACTGTGAGAACAGTTCCTAAAGATCAAATTCCAATGAACATTTCGCTGCTTTACTTCAGAGCTCGGTCATTCCTCTATAAGAGCGACCCTTGAATCAGTGACACTTCAACCCCAAGAGCGACTCTTCAATCCTCTTTGATAGTGACGAAGTGTCGCGTAATTGTTTTAATTTGACCAAGCGAAAAAGAAAGTCATGTGTCATTTCAATCATGTGCCAGGCAGCGAACCAAATGTGCAATAGCGAAGAGCGCAGGCAGCACAAGCTGTCGCCCAAGAGATCAAAAACGGCAAAAATCAAACAGCGCAAGCATTCCCTCCATGAAAATGGTCGTTTTCCTGATAATTTTTGTTGTTTTCCGGAAAAGTTGACAAAATTTCGTTTAAAAAACGCTTTTTTACAGAGCTCTTCAAATTAAAATACGAAGAAGAATGGTCGGCATATACTAAGATGCTAAAACGAGGTTCAATAATCACAGGGCCAACAAACTCAAAACTGACGAGAGGAGAAGTGCGGACAGTCCAGGAGGAGAACACGATAATGAGCTCCCATGTAACCATTTCGCCTACTGTGAGAACAGTTCCTAAAGATCAAATTCCAATGAACATTTCGCTGCTTTACTTCAGAGCTCGGTCATTCCTCTATAAGAGCGACCCTTGAATCAGCGACACTTCAACCCCAAGAGCGACTCTTCAACCCTCTTTGATAGTGACGAAGTGTCGCGTAATTGTTTTAATTTGACCAAGCGAAAAAGAAAGTCCTGTGTCAATTCAATCATGTGCCAGGCAGCGAACCAAATGTGCAATAGCGAAGAGCACAGGCAGCACAAGCTGTCGCCCAAGAGATCAAAAACGGCAAAAATCAAACAGCGCAAGCATTCCCTCCATGAAAATGGTCGTTTTCCTCATAATTTTTGTTGTTTTCCGGAAAAGTTGACAAAATTTCGTTTAAAAAACGCTTTTTTACAGAGCTCTTCAAATTAAAATACGAAGAAGAATGGTCGGCATATACGAAGATGCTAAAACGAGGTTCAATAATCACAGGGCCAACAAACTCAAAACTGACGAGAGGAGAAGTGCGGACAGTCCAGGAGGAGAACACGATAATGAGCTCCCATGTAACCATTTCGCCTACTGTGAGAACAGTTCCTAAAGATCAAATTCCAATGAACATTTCGCTGCTTTACTTCAGAGCTCGGTCATTCCTCTATAAGAGCGACCCTTGAATCAGCGACACTTCAACCCCAAGAGCGACTCTTCAACCCTCTTTGATAGTGACGAAGTGTCGCGTAATTGTTTTAATTTGACCAAGCGAAAAAGAAAGTCCTGTGTCAATTCAATCATGTGCCAGGCAGCGAACCAAATGTGCAATAGCGAAGAGCACAGGCAGCACAAGCTGTCGCCCAAGAGATCAAAAACGGCAAAAATCAAACAGCGCAAGCATTCCCTCCATGAAAATGGTCGTTTTCCTCATAATTTTTGTTGTTTTCCGGAAAAGTTGACAAAATTTCGTTTAAAAAACGCTTTTTTACAGAGCTCTTCAAATTAAAATACGAAGAAGAATGGTCGGCATATACGAAGATGCTAAAACGAGGTTCAATAATCACAGGGCCAACAAACTCAAAACTAACGAGAGGAGAAGTGCGGGCAGTCCAGGACAACACGATAATGATCTCCCATGTAACCATTTCGCCTACTGTGAGAACAGTTCCTAAAGATCAAATTCCAATGAACATTTCGCTGCTTTACTTCAGAGCTCGGTCATTCCTCTATAAGAGCGACCCTTGAATCAGCGACACTTCAACCCCAAGAGCGACTCTTCAACCCTCATTGATAGTGACGAAGTGTCGCGTAATTGTTTTAATTTGACCAAGCGAAAAAGAAAGTCCTGTGTCAATTCAATCATGTGCCAGGCAGCGAACCAAATGTGCAATAGCGAAGAGCGCAGGCAGCACAAGCTGTCGCCCAAGAGATCAAAAACGGCAAAAATCAAACAGCGCAAGCATTCCCTCCATGAAAATGGTCCTTTTCCTCATAATTTTTGTTGTTTTCCGGAAAAGTTGACAAAATTTCGTTTAAAAAACGCTTTTTTACAGAGCTCTTCAAATTAAAATACGAAGAAGAATGGTCGGCATATACGAAGATGCTAAAACGAGATTCAATAATCACAGGGCCAACAAACTCAAAACTAACGAGAGGAGAAGTGCGGGCAGTCCAGGACAACACGATAATGATCTCCCATGTAACCATTTCGACTACTGTGAGAACAGTTCCTAAAGATCAAATTCCAATGAACATTTCGCTGCTTTACTTCAGAGCTCGGTCATTCCTCTATAAGAGCGACCCTTGAATCAGTGACACTTCAACCCCAAGAGCGACTCTTCAATCCTCTTTGATAGTGACGAAGTGTCGCGTAATTGTTTTAATTTGACCAAGCGAAAAAGAAAGTCATGTGTCAATTCAATCATGTGCCAGGCAGCGAACCAAATGTGCAATAGCGAAGAGCGCAGGCAGCACAAGCTGTCGCCCAAGAGATCAAAAACGGCAAAAATCAAACAGCGCAAGCATTCCCTCCATGAAAATGGTCGTTTTCCTGATAATTTTTGTTGTTTTCCGGAAAAGTTGACAAAATTTCGTTTAAAAAACGCTTTTTTACAGAGCTCTTCAAATTAAAATACGAAGAAGAATGGTCGGCATATACTAAGATGCTAAAACGAGGTTCAATAATCACAGGGCCAACAATCTCAAAACTGACGAGAGGAGAAGTGCGGACAGTCCAGGAGGAGAACACGATAATGAGCTCCCATGTAACCATTTCGCCTACTGTGAGAACAGTTCCTAAAGATAATTCCTAAAAACATTTCTTCGCTGCTTTACTTCAGAGCTCGGTCATTCCGCTATAAGAGCTACTCTTCAATTAGGACATATTTAACAAATAAATCTAATTCGCCAAAACTTTCCAAGCTGCTTCTTTCTTCTTCTTAAAAACTGCCGACCGTTCCTTTACCATCAAGAAGATTATAATGTTCGAATTTTGTATATTTAAGGTTTGTTAAAATTATCTTTTCAAAATGGTTTTTCTCAAAAATATTATTGAGCTGGGTTTAAATATAAAGTTCTGCCCTTACTCCGAAAATTTGTACAAGCTGTTGTCCAAGCAAATGGAAAGTTTCTAACTATATAAGATCAATTTTGTTTTGTCAATTGCAAAATTTGCATGAAAAAGAAGACTGAAATTAATAAGCTGGCTTTTTATCTTGCTCTTAAGTAAAAGATCTATTCGGTGATAGCAGAAGATTTTTTCGGTGTATAAAACTAAATTTATAGTAAGGTTAATTTTTTCATATTGAAAAGAGGTCGAGAAAAGCTGACTGACCCATTCTAAGCTAATGTGATTTGTGCCCTGTAAAAGAGAAAGCAGAGAATTGCTACCGGAGAAAAGTATAGTCGGTGCGAATGTTGGGGTAGGTTGGGAGACGCTTCTGATTGGCTGAAATTTTGTATGAGGTTTTAAGAAAATCTTATGTTTTAATATTTTGCTTTAAGTGAACTAATTTTATTAATGATATAATTGTTGCGCGTGTGTGTTAATTAAACAATCTTTGTTTATACAAAAGATATTATCTGAGAGTTTCGCGAGTGTATTTAATTACTCTGAAGGTGTTAAAATTTTAATTAAAGTAATAACAAAAGAGTATGGGTTAAACAAAAGAAATTGAATTAGTTTTTCTCGAGTAGATTTAATTACTTTGAAGGTGTTAAACTTTTGTTTAAAGTAATAACAAAAGAAAGAGTATAATTTCGCTCAGATTATGTTTGAAACAGAAAGATGGTTAGATGAACAAAAGAAAGAGTAATATGAAATGTTCGAAATCGAGCAAGCTAGTTGCAGATGTTTTTATGAAAGATTGTATGATGTTTTTGTTTGGTACGAATAGTTTCATTGTGTCACTTATAGATTCCGAAGATAGTTAAGTTAAATTCAACAACAAATTAGGTCGTTTCATGAAAGTGCAAATGATTTGGAGGTGTGTTACTGCGGAATCTGTGCACCTTTTGGTGTCTGGATGTGCATCCCTCTGTTGGGAAGATGGTGGCTCAACCCAGCAATGGGGAGTGTACTACAGCCCAGAATAGATATAGAGGAGGGGACAGTGGTTGAGCGTCGGGAGTCAGCCACCGACTCACCAGCAACTCGAGAGGAACCTGTCAGCTCCCCTCCACAACAGCTTCTTCGGATAGTGGCTAGGGCTTTGGCGCCGGTTTAGCAACCGAGAAGAGGGCACAAAAGGAGAAGCCGCAATCTGAAGAGGAGACAAGCTCGGACAGTTGCTCGGAGACTAATCGCGCAATTGTTCCGAGCGTGAATAAAATTATATATGTAAATTTTTATATATATATATATATATATATATATATATATATATATATTTGTAACAATTTATAAATCATCAGTAATTTACTTTATTGATGTGTTTTTTTACTTTAGCGAGAGATAAAGAGAGATATAGTAGTATGAAGTAGGGGAGAGAGAGAGAGAAGGATCTCATTTGATTTAGGAGATATACAGTCACTCCAAAAATGTAAAAATTAGACATTGAATCCGGAAATGAGCGTTTGAGTGCATATAAATCAAGCATGATTCCGGGGTGTTTTCTAAGTAGCTGTTTGGGTAAAAATTGATGAGAAGTCATGTAAAAATTAGACATTGAATCTGAAAATGAGTAATTGAGTGCATAAAAAACAAGCATGATTCTGTGATGTTTTCTAAGTGAATTTTTGAGTAAAAATTGATGAAAAATTGTTCAAAAAAAGGTATTGAATCTGGAAATGAGCGTTTGAGTGCATATAAAACAAGCATGATTCTGGGATGTTTTCAAAGTGATTTTTTGAGTAAAAATTGAAGAAAAATTGTGCAAAAATTAGGTATTGAATCTGGAAATGAGCGTTTGAGTGCATATAATAAAGCATGATTCCGGGGTGTTTTCTAAGTAACTTTTTGGGTAAAAATTGATTAAAAAATTCTGTAAAAATTAGATACTGAATCTGGAAATGAGCGTTTGCTTGCATATAAAACAAGCCTGATTCTGGGATGTTTTCTAAGTGATTTTTTGAGTAAAAATTGATGAAAAATTAAGCAAAAATTAGGTATTGAATCTGGAAATGAGCGTTTGAGTGCATATAAAACAAGCATGATTCCGGGGTGTTTTCTAAGTGATTTTTTGGGTAAAAATTGATGAAAAGTCATGTAAAAATTAGACATTGAATCTGAAAATGAGTAATTGAGTGCATATAAAACAAGCATGATTCTGTGATGTTTTCTAAGTGAATTTTTGAGTAAAAATTGATGAAAAATTGTTCAAAAAATAGATATTGAATCTGGAAATGAGCGTTTGAGTGCATATAAAACAAGCATGATTCCGGGGTGTTTTCTAAGTGATTTTTTGGTTCAAAATTGATGAAAAATGATGTAAAATTTAGACATTGAATCTGGAAATGAGCGCTTGATTGCATATAATTCAATCATGATTCCGGGATGTTTTTTAAGTGATTTTCTGGGTAAAAATTGATGAAAAATTGTGCAAAAACAAGACATTGAATCTGGAAATGAGCGTTTGAGTGCATATAATAGAAGCCTGATTCCGGGGTGATTTATAAGTGATTTTTGGGGTTAAAAAATGAATGAAAATTTAAAAGATTTATAAAAAATTCCATAATTGGCAAAGAAACATCTGGAGACTGGCCTCAAGATGTTTCTTTGACAGTTACAATTCTTCAATTAACTTTGTTTTGCCAAATCTGAGAGAACGGTTTAATCCTCCAGGCTAGGTTGTGCTTAACTAGAGTGCAACGCCTCAGCGTGAACAGTGCACTTGATCTCTGAAAGATAACTTCATAAATTACTTTAATTCAAATGTTAGGAACACAAGAGATTAAATATCTAAGGCTTCAGTGTGTATTCCATCATCTTTCACTTTTCGTTTGGGGTAGAAGTAAGATAATCCATTCTTTTTTAGTTTGTAGGTGCACACTTTACTTTTACCAATGAAACGAAAACCACGATTTACTAACTCGATTTCAGTTTGTTGTAGCAGAACATTCAAATACTTCTCCATTGGGGTAATATTCAACGAAGTCTTTTTGTTTATTCCTTTGCTACTAATCTTTACTTTTCCTGGGAACTCATCTAAACAACAATATGTCTTTGAACACAGAGCCACCATTTCAGTGCAGCGAAACTCTTCTTTGAACAATCCAGGGGTTCTCTGATCAAAGTGGTTGTGTTCCGCAAAGCATTCTCGAGGGAAAAAGTTGTATTGTCCATCAGCTTCAAAGTCAGGACGACAATCAACTGAACGTAGCGAAGTCCACGCCTCTTCTCTATCAGATCTGATTATTTCAGGGATTGTTTTCTCAGAAACAGCTAAAAATAGACTGTCAGTGTCGGTCTCGACAAATTCATATTAGGAAGGGTCACAAAATTTGTCAAACTATTCATACACAAATTGCAGCATTGTTATTTTGGCGTATTGCAGAATAAAAACCTACAGTTATAGGTTCCCTGTGCAAAACTCGACATTTCCTCAATTCTACTTCATAAATCTGTCCAGGGAAATCGTTTAATTTCTGAAACAGATTTGATTATTGATCAGTTTGTCGACTGCTGCTCCAAGGACGTATTTTGTTTGACTATGACGACTCCTATCAATAATTTCATGCCGAGCAGTAACAACCGATTGCATAAAAAGAGTTAAAGCACTTAACTGGAGTGTACTGTAGAAACTAAACCTACTTCAAAATGAGTCCATGTTTTGAATAGAACAGAAGCAATGGTGTAATGAGAAGTCCACGCTGTAATTCCATGCTTGAAATTAACATACGTCTTGGTTGGGTCATGATTTTCTTTTCCATTGCAAAATTGAGCATATGATCACCAACATCATCCAAGGATACGTTACAGTTTTTAAAAATAGGAGGAAACTTTGAGAACCTCTTTCAAATGATCCGGTACTTGGACCTTACAATCTACTACACCAAAAATATGTTCCCTCAAAATCTTGTTAACTAATTGATCTTCTCGCATGGAAGTAAGAAATGGAAAATTTTCGGACATAAAATTTTTTGCATCATTCCTGTTTTCGCAAACCTATGTCCACCAGGTACATTTCTAAATCTCAATTTGATATACTATAAGTTTCTGATGTACTCGCGTCGATACTCAGTACTTTCATGTCTTTTCAATCCATTTTCAATATCTTCAAGTAAACGATTCTCCCGTTCTTGACATGTACAAAAATGGTAAAAGCATCCCATTGCCTCAAAAACTGTATTGCAGTGCGCACAGTAACCATCAACTCCAAAACGTCCAATTTTTTTCTGCTTAGCACTTGTGAATTGTTATTGTATAGTACACTCTGGTCTACTCTTTTGATTGAATTGTAAAATTATCTGTTCGAAATAACTCCGTTTGTTACGTTGAGTATGAAAAAGGTTCGTTTGCTCACACTATTCCCATTTGACATATACACCCGATCCATCTGTTGCGCAATAGCAAAAGGGTATAGCTGACTCGCATCAATACTGACAATAGCTCTACAGAAGTTGTCAGTATTCTCCAGAAAAAATTCCCCTACTTTGGCATAACGGTTAAAAATAATGCTGGGTCCACCAGTTAACCACTCTCTTATGTAGTCATCACAAAAACTATCTTCCTTTGAAAAGGAAAAAACTTAGTTGACGTGGAGTTGTGAAGTATTCGATTTGCTAGACTAGGGAGTGTTGAACCTAGTTCAAGCATGTCAAGGATGATGTTATGATAAAATGATTTCATCTTTATCATAGCTGTTAGTGTTGGTTGAACATCTTTGTTAATAAACCAGCGTAGGAAATAAAGAAAAGATGTCATGTTTTGTTCTCTCCAAATAAATTGTAACTTCTCATAGTTTTCTTCTTTGGTTAGGGGAACTGATGTTAACTTGAGTTTCTTCAAAACCTCATGTTCACTCTTCCCACACCGGAGTTCTCGTTCAAACTTCCTGAAATCGCTTTAAAGAACATTACGATTCTTCAATTGGTAAAATGATTCGATGGGAGGAAGGTGGTTTAAACTCAACTCATCAACATCGTCAAACCACTCATAAGGGAAAAATCCTTTTGACTCATCACAACCATAGGCTTTGAGGAGCTTGTCAAGACTAGTTGTTCCTCCCAAGACATTCAAAATATCAAGAATTTGAATACCAACACACTTGAAGCCTAGAAATTGATTACATTTCTGAACAACAGAAGGAGTGCACTGATACTCTCGCAAAAGAACATCTATCAGGTACTCTTTGATTAAATTTAGAACGTAGCGAGAACTTAAAACCAAAAACTGGTAAAGTTTCAACGTAATCATTTGAATCGTCCCTTAGTTTTCCCAAAGTTCTTTGTTCATAACGTAATGTTTTCAGTTCCTGAACTTCAAGAGTATCTTCAGCTTTAAATATTGAGTTCAAAAAATTTGATGTTTCACTTAAATACTCTCCATCGTTCTCTGATGGAAGAGGATTTTTCAAATCTTGATATCGTCTTTCGAGAACGTCAAACTGTGTTCTGAAGAGGTTACGATAATGAATTGAACGTTGATTTGATAATCCAACCTGAGTTGTTAAAAATGAGCGTAAGAGTTCGAAGGGAACCGAGTTGTACAAGAAAACTGTTTCCTGTAGAAGGTTGGAAGCTAGAGAATAACTAACAGGAACATGGCGAACAATCCATTTCGTTCTCTCAATGTCACAAAGTTGATCATCTTGAACCGTTATTGACTCAAAATCGAAAACAGCTAAATTTTGAAACATTTTATGCTCTGCTTCAATTACTATACCCACATCCTGTAAACGTTCCAAAATTGTTGATTCAAGTTGATAGGGTCCTGGAGGATAAATGCTTGATGTTTTTTTGGCATTTCGGAACATGTTTTGAAAGAATTTTGATCGACTGAAGAAAAGATCACAACTCAAACATCTGAACCTTTTCAGAACTGTATCGATATCGCTCGTCCAACAGATGTGATCATCATACTGTAAAAAAGATTAATTGCTGGTAAGTATGTGCTGGCCTCCTAATGAGTTGTCCACAGCGCGTTCCGGATTCATCGTAGCATATTTCAAACATCTGTATATTACACTTCACTAGATTTTCAACTACTGATATCTGATTGGAACAGACCCCGGGGAAATTGAATAGGTCTTGATTCGTTAAATTTATGAAAGACTCAAAGAGTTTGAAGGTTTCTGTTGCTAAATTTTGGGAACCAGACAATTCGAAAGTAACAGCACGGAAAAAACATGGTATGGTTTCCTGTTACAGTCTCGAAGTAAATACTTGATTCCTTTGTGTCTTAGGAGCGATTCAGCTAAGTGGATTTGACTACAAGCCAACGGTATATCAATTAAAAGATAAACGATGAATGATACATTAGTCACGGATGGAAAATCCATTTTGATATCTGATCTGCTTGATATCAAACTCTCCAAAATTTTGCTTCTATCAATCTCATTTTGAATTACAGCTATATCAGAGAGGTCCGATAAAAATAACGGAGTGGGGAATATGGTGTTGTTATCAGCAGGGTAAAAATACTCGAACGTATTTTCTTTGTGTACGTTTTGTAGCACGGACCCAAAGGCTAAGTTAACTTTTGCGGAGCATGAGAGTTCATTGTAGAGAAGTTCAACTTTTTCTTTCAAGACATTAGTATCGATCTCTTTGATTCTAAAACTATAAATTATTTTACGAATCATTTCCGTTTTACTGTCACGTAAGAAATGTTGAACACTACTCATTTCCTCCATAAGTTTGGGATTGTCATCAAATTCGGACAAGTTGACGGGATCCAGATTCTCTGACCTCATAGTTACCTTATGAGTTTCTGAAATGCGTTTGCGAAGTTCATAAAACGTGCTGTACGTATTTGTACGATTGCTACAACTGAAAAAATTCGATCTCTCGTGGATTTCTTGGACATGTATTCGTGCATGAGTCAGTAATCTTTCTTTCGTTTTGAAGGAGGAAGGACAGGACGAACATTTGAAAGGGTGATTATGAGTAGCAACGTGTCTTGTTAAGTTTTTTTACAAGAACCCGCGTCCCACACTGCTCAGAGTTTTTCGTTTCCGAACTTTTGACCATGATTAATTTTTGATAGTAAAAGAAAGGTGGTTAGAGTGAAATGTTCTCTGACCATGAGAAATAGAGCAAAATAACTGTAGAAATTCACTTCCAAGTTCTGATTGTTAAATCTTCGACAGGTCACACAAAAAGGAGATAGGAGCTTCAGTTAAACCAGTAAGATGATTGGATGTGTTCGAGGATAAAAGATATCTACTTTGCCTCTGGTAAAAAATTGTAACGTTTACGTAGAAGTCTTTTCTTAGCAACACTCGGTCTTTTCAAAGCTATAAACGGTAAACTTCGATGAATTTCTGAGGCTTCAGTTAATTTTTGGAACAGTTGGCCAGTTTGTTTGAGTACGCTTCTGAAATAGTAATGGAAAACCGTAAACAAACAATCAACTGTCTAATATCTAAATTCTACAAGATCAAATTGTGCTGGTGAAAAGATAGAGTTTGAGCGATCGTACAAAAGTGTATGGAAGTTACAGTTCTTGTTTTCACATGAATATGATGAAAGAGAAGATAATGAGACCTGTTCAAATCTTTCGAGAAAGATGGGATTAGGTCTTTTACCTGTGCAGAGAAGAGCACATCTATCACTGAAAGTAAGGAAAAACGGAGGAAACAATTCAGAGTGTCCACAAGCCATAATCATAATTTACTGAGAACATTTCAACTCTTGTTTTCTTCTTTTTACATTACATTTCCTTTTAAGGATACAAAGATTAAAAGGGACATAATTTTTGTTTACGTCTAATGACGTTATGAATAAAAATAGGATTATGTCATGACTTGATAGATTATTGGTTAACGAGGAAGAAGATATGATATTATAATTACGCAACCGATTCCGATAACCAATCAGTAATTAGTGCATAGCATCATTCTATTTTTATCATCCAATCACAATAAACAAAAAGTAGTTCTTCAATATTTCACTCGAATCTCACTCTTAATTCTGTTTTCTTTGGATACTGGTAATAAAAATTGAGAGAAATTGATTAATTCCATAATGAGTGGACAGGGAAATGATATTTCAAAAAAATTGGAGCAAAATGATGTTGGAAAAATATCGTGATGCTGGATTTCTACAAGATGCTTATGAATCTGACTATTTTGCTGATTTCATTGCCTAACCTAATAGAGTTTTCCGACTTTCATTACCCAAATCAGTCGATGGAAACCATCTACCCACTAATTGGATTCATCTAAAATTTTATCGTCTGACAACCGAAAAAAATGATGTTACATCAGATCATGTTTCTCTATCTTTGAGGTACAAAAACCTGTTTACAACCCCCCGGGAAAATTGCTTTTTGCCGAAGAATCATACCGAAGGAATCCAAACAACGTTTCACAGGAGGGTAACGCAGTGGTAGATTACGGATTTCTAACACCAGAGCAAGATGCAGAGTACTGTGATCAGTATTGTGATGTCTTCCAGAATGCTAGGCGAAAACTACGAGTGCCAACAGTCGGATACGAAAAACAAGACTTCTCCAAGACATACTTCCAAATCAAACTGTTTACGAGAAAGTTGGTTGATGCTCAATTCGTAAAGAAGGGTTGTGTCACCATTCGTGTGGGAGAAATGCAAAATTTTTGACCATTCGGATGCAATGATTGAGCAGATGGCGCGTGAATCTTTCCGCAGAACCTCAACATCAATGTTAAACAACAGAAAAGAATAAACTATGTGAACTTACATTAATTTGTCATTGTTGATGCCAATGATTTTGTGTAGAAAAAAAAATCAAAAATTCATTCCAAAAAATCTTTCATATATTGTAGTATGATTAACCTTGGAGAAAATCGTAGAACAATTTTAAAAACTTTAGAGAAAAAATCTAACTTTTTTCTATTTAAGAGTTTTTGAGTTATCAAACCATCGAAAAACCTTACAACTAACATTTTTGGAAGCTAAAAATCTCCCAGCAGAGTCACAAAATCTCACGAAATAATCGTTCTCAAACGGGAGAGGGTTGATTGAGTTAAATAAACTCAACAAAGATCAGTATAAACTCGTAGTTTATCAGTACAAGAAAGATCATTTCGAAATTATTATAACAGAGAGTGAGTATAAGAATTTGTACAAATACATTCAATCTCATCAAATTCCTGAGGAAGACACCTTCAGTCCCGAAATTGATTTAGATACATCTATCAGATGAATCTCGAAACCATTTTCAACAACAAACGAAAACTGAGTTGTGACTATAGCGAGTTAGACAAAGGTCAACGCAAGCTTTATTTTCTTGCAACCTGTCTTTCAATAAAATCACATGTTGATATTGATCAAAAGAAAGAATTATGTCCCTATGGATGGTTGATCGGTGTTGGGAAATCACAGCTGGAAAATTTTTTGGAGGATCGAAAATTTTGAAAATGCATGCTATGATTCACGTTCACGACGCATGTGGTTTTATGAAATCTATTATGATGAAGGACCCGGTTACTGTTATATGATTCCGAATGCTCCTGACGGGATGAATAAGTGTGTACTTGGTGACGTGACAGGAGTCCTGTACTCTCTATACTTGAAAACAAAAAGAATGAATCTGGTAGTAGTTGTTGATGTGGAACTATTCCCCAATGGTATTGTCAGAGAAATTGGGATGTATAGAAATGGTACAATTATTGGGCTCTCTTTTGGCATCCCCTTTCCATACAAAGATCTTGAAAAATGGGAGAAACGACAAACCAAATGGTTAACTAAGAACCCTCACAAGATTGAATGGTCATCGGGTGAAATACGTTACGACTAAGAAGTACAGTCAACGATATTAATGGGAAATTGATATACTTTGCGAAAGGAGTCCAGAAGTGTACTCTTCTATCATCAATTTTTCACGAAGAATTTGTTGATTTGGATACAATACTTTGTCCGACAGCTGAAGAACTACAAGAAAAATACAAGGACACTGAAAACATCTTAGAGTGTGCACATTACCCAGTGGAGCATGGAGGAAATTTTGCAAAACATTGCGCTCAGAAAAAAGTTCACTTATTTGGTATTTGGCTTTAAAAACAGCAAGAGTATGAAAACTTTGTAAACTGTGTTGTCAATTGATTTTGTTCTGTAACTGAGTCATTATATTGAATTCATTTCTCTAAAACAGTTCATTTTTGCAACAGGAATTGTAAAAAAGATTTAAAAACAAATAATGGAAAAGATGAGGTTGATGGGTTTATGGGTGGTTTAACTCAAGATTTAGTTTTTGATCATACAAACCAAGAAAGGCAAACTTGGAGAACTTGTGCTAAAAACTGTTCCAGATCGTTACTAGTCTTTATGTACCAGTGCTTACTGATACTGATTCTTACTACGATGAGTATTATTCGGATAACATTGGCTGAAACGTGTGAGGAAACTACCATTTGGGTGGCTGTACTGACGAGTTCTGTTGGCTACATGCTTCCATCTCCTCGTCCGACATAGGAAAAAAATTGGAGTAAGTAATTGTATTGATCTTGAGGGGTTTTAAATCAAATTGCTGCCTGGCCGCGAGCGCCAGATTTAAATTCATAACGCGTCGGCGGTTTAAAATTAAAGACGCGTCGGCGGTTTTAAATTAAAGACGCGTCAGCGGTTTTTAAATAAGACGCGACGGCGGTATTAAATTAACTACGCGGCGGTGGTTTTAATTCAACAACGCAAATGCAAGAATTTTTTGATCAATTCTCAAGAAGTCATTTGTTGATTTGACAACAAAAAGATTAGTTACTCCTCAATGGAAGAAAAACCGTTGACTAAAAAGTTGTTGATATGAATAAAATTATCTCAACCGACGACAGAGTTTTTATGGCATTAGTTGGTCCCAGTGGCCGTGGGAAAAGTTACCTGATTTACGAAAAGTTGAAAAATAAAACGTTTTATCAAAAGTTTGATAAGATAATCTATTTTTACAAATATTATCAGAATCTTTACGATCGAATGATGACTGATATAGATAATATCGAACTCATTGAAACACCTGATTTCGAGCTGATTGAAAACTTACCAAACGATGGAACGAACTATCTGACAATTTTTGAGAATTCCTGTGAAGAGATTTCAAAGTCTAAAGAATTTAATCAATTAGCAACAGCAGGAAGACATAAAGCTTAACTGTCTCTACAAAAAACATAACCTATGCCATAAAAACTCTGGAGACAGGGATGCAGAGCTTCAAAGCACACATATCGTTCTGTTTAAAGCTCCTCGAGATGTGCAACAGATTGGAGTCTTGGGAAAACAGTTAGTTTTAGGTAAGCAATTAGTGTACTGGTACAATGACGCGGACATCTAATGATTTATCTCTTTCCGCGAACTCCAGATATATTACGTTTCAGCACAAATTTCTCATCATTTCCATCTTTATTCTTCCTACCAAACAGTAAGGCTCGCACAACAGAGATTGATGATAACCGTGCACAACTTCTAGATGCTAAAGCTCTTTCTAGAATTCAAGCCGAACCTCCAGAAAATTGTCCTTCAGAATTGTTCCAAGGAATTTATTACATTCCTCTGTGAATGTACCGAAAATTTAGTCTAAGGCAAATTTGAAAACATCGGAAAATCACAGGTGAAAAAATTTCAGGATTGTTTGAAAAAAAAACTATCGAAAAACACATCACAGAAGGAACGTCGCTTCTTGTTATCCTCAAATCGTGGACTACAACTTTTGAATTTATAGGGACAACTCGTGATTTCGAAGTTCTCATCAAACTTCAAGTCCGATAGATATAGTTCATTAGAAGTTATAAAAACGTAAAACTTGATACTTCTAAAACCGTATGTTCAACAGAAGAACAAACACCCACCAATTCAATTTTCGTGAAACAAAAAGAAGAGAAGACTGAAAAATCAATTGCTCAGACGCAGAAAGTTGAATTGAAAGGAGAGGAAGACGAAAAATTGGAGGAAACTGTTAATGGTGAAAAAACTGAAAAACTTAAAAAATTTTTCTATCTGAAAATAAAAACAAACGGATACAAAAAGGAAAGATTACAGGAATTGTTCAAATCAGACGCAATCAAATTCTCCAACGATCTAACAATCATAGCCAATAACGTTGACACAAATATTCCTGTTCTCTCATTCTTTGATACCATTCGTAGCTCAAAGAAACGGTCGTTTACGGACCTACATCAATTAGTACTAAAATACAGTAAACATTCCTCCCCATCTTATAGTTAATCCCAATGCCATCAAAAAGGAACAAATTAAAAAGTCAGACCAAGAGAAAACTGGATGGGTACCTTTCACTTTCTGACAGGATGAAGTCGACTAAGCTATATCGCAAAGGAGAAGGTGCCTACGGTTCTATAAAAATCTCGTTAGAGTAAGTCGAATTCCAGAAAGATTGGTAAAACAGTTTCTTCATTCCAAAACATCCTATACAAAACATCGACAAGCTAATCGTAAATATGATTGATTACCGGTGAGACGTCGTTTTATTAATGAAATTTGGTGTATGGACTTGGCACAGGTTGACAAACTTGCGGACAGTAATGGAGGAATAAAGTATTTAACGCTAATTGTTGATGTATTTTCCCGATTTGTTCGTGTCGGAACAATGCGAAACAAAAGCGCAGAGACAGCTAAAGCTTGTTTCATCAACCTTTGTTCAGAACAAAATGATCTCATTTTCCCTCGGAAACTTTGGATAGACTCAGGAAAAGTTTTTGACAGACTTTAAGAACTTTTGTGAGGAGGCGGGTATTCGAGTATATAGTACTCACACAGAAAAGAAAGCATTGTTTGCTGAGAGGTACATTCAGTCCTTCAAAAAAATTTTGTACCGCTTCCTGGAGGAACGCAAAACCACTCACTACAAAAAACATCTTCAAGAGTTTGAGAACACTATGAATAGTCGAGTCAACAACACAACAGGTCTTGCTCCCAAAGATGTTAGGAATCATCACTGCTTAAAAGTTCTTCATTTCAGTCGACAGCAAGTCAAGATTCCGAAGCTAAGAAAACCGAAATTACAACCGGGTGAAAAAGTTCGCTTAGCTTATGCAGAAAAAAGTTTCCGTAAAGGGTACAAAGCACAGTTCAGCGATGATGTGTACGAAATTGTTCGAATAACAACTGTCAAACCTGTCGTGACTTACCAAGTGAAAGATGAGACAGGAGAAACCTTAAAAGGACGGTAACACGAACAAAAACTACAAAAAACAATCATTTGATTATGGACTATCATATTGTTGAGTTGCTATCCAATGCTTCTGATAAAAAATTATCCAGATAAAATACTTTCATGTTTCACAGTATTTTTACCCGAACAGTTTAACTTTGAGGGTGAGTGGGAAGTAGCGCTACTAGATATTTTGCACCCATCAGCGTACAAAAACATTTCCGAGGGTAAATTTTGGTATGTTGATTCAAAATCCGGTCCTAAAGATGAGATGCAAACCAAACCTGACACAGGTCTAAGCATTAAGCTAGACCCTATTTACATTGCTCCAGGTCTTTATATGTCCTTAGCAGAAATTCTTATTGAAATGAATGATGCTCTTGGAAAGATAAGACCGAAAGAGAAAGTTAACAACACGTGGAGTTTGGATAATGTTTCAAGCAAAGTGAAAATAACTCTTCCCTCAGAAAACTCCCAGTTCATTGTTGCAAGCACAGATTTAGCATCAATCTTAGGTTTCAAATCCAACTTCTGGCTATACACAAAAGGTCCACATATCAGCCAGTACCCGATTGATATCCTCAGAATTCATTCTGTAATGGTTTACACTGACATTGTAGAGTACAGCATAATTGGAGATACCAAAGCTCCTATACTCGGAATTTTTCCTTTCAACCAAAAAGTTCAAGACGGGAATACATTTGTTAGTAAATTCATGAGCCACACTTCGTTTCAAAATCTTCATTTCCGTAAGCTGTTAAAAAAACTCGATTCAGACAATCAAAATAGAACTTCGATCACAAACTGGAGAGTTGATTCCTTTCGTTGATAGGGGTCTAACTAGTTTAGTTCTTCTCTTTCGCAAAAAGCAACCACTTTCAGTTAATCTCCCCTAACAAATGCAGGCTGTATTTCTTTACCATACTTTAGCGGAGTACCTCGTCAGAGAGGACGTGGACTGGGTGCATTTGCTGGTACATTGGCTCGTTCCGCTTTCCCAATACTGAAAAAATAATTTGTACCCGCAGCCAAAAGAATTGGAAAAGATCTAATTGAAGCCGCAATACCTCAAATCGATGAAGTGATGTCAGGTCGTAGTACTATTAAAAAAGCTGCAAAGCGTACAGCTACTGCGATTCTTAAGAAAAAATTGGGAGCAGGACCTCCACGGAAAAACTTAAACTGAAGAAATCAAAAACTCCGCGAAAGAAAAATATAAAAATCACTTCAAAAAAAATCACGTAAGCAAACCAGTCGTCAAGATTATTTGATACATTTACCTTAGCCAAGATGATTCCAAATTCTGTACAACCAGACTGCTTAGATATCTTTGAGGAAATATCTATTCTGAACTCTATTACAAGAGGTGACGAACAAAAAGTTTACCCAATAAATTCAATGAATCCAGCATTCACTTTTCATTTGTAACTGACATAAATGTTTTCACCGACCTTCGAAAAGTTGACATGTATCTGAAAGTTAAACTTGTCAAAGATGGGAGACCTGTCACCGCGAAGGATGATGTTTGCTTAGTTAACAAATCAATGCACTCGTTCTCAAACTGTGAAGTTACATTTAACACCTATCAAGTTTGCACCACAAACGATCTCTACGCGCATAAAGCCTTCATGTCTAACGAATTCTCTGGTACACAGGGAACAAAATAATCTATCAGTTGGTTATAGCAATGAACAGTCAACCGGCGATTTTGAACACGAACCAGCAATCGTAAAAAGAAAGCAGGACAATCTAGAGGAGATGAAGTTTTGTGGTGAATTACCAATCGAAGTTTTTAACTGTAAAGGGCTTCTTCTACCTAACCTTACAGTTCAAATTAAAATGATCAGATCGCGACCCTAGTTCAATTTTATGTCATCAAAATCAGAAAACATTCACGCAGTTATAACAAATTTCTATCCCAAAATAAGAACCCTGACAGTCGACGAAGGGAGTTTTCAAACTATTTGTAAAAAAACTTGTACAAACTCCAGCCAGGTTTAATGCTTTGGAACTTAAACCCAGAAATTTTATCATTCTAGCGGGTCAAAACCAATTAATACATGAAAACATTTTCAACAATGCTCCAATTCGAACACTCGCTATTGCGATGAACACAAAAAGTGCTTTCACCGGTGATGAAAATGGAAATCCTTTCCATTATCAAAAGTTTGGTTTACGAGAAATTAAAATATCGAGAGGGAATCAAGTTGTTGCGCACATGGATACTAGTAGAAATTGTGTTACATACATTACAACAATGAGAGCTTTGAAATTCTACCAAGACGGCCCTAACATTAAAATTGGTGATTAAGAAAACCATTTTTGTTTGGTCTTTGATCTACACAACAATAGTAACTGATGATTCACTATCCTGATGTTATTTCAGCAAGCTTGAGACTTGAGCTATACTTCAGAGAAAAGTTAACGAACACTATCGAAGTAATAGTAGCTGGTGAACAGTTGTCATCTATTTGTTCAGTTGACAAAAACTGAAAAGCAACAAAAAATGGATAACACAAAAATAGAAAAAATAGTAGCACTTATTCCTGTTCTGAAATATAAGTTTATGGGTTGCTACCCTTCGAATTTATTACCGAACAACATACCGGAAAACTCTTTCTACATTGTTAACACTGATGTATCAAATGGAAGTGGTATTCACTGGAATCTATTAGCCCGAAAAAACAGTCACTATTATTATGGATCTCTTTTGGAAGAGACATCAATCACTATGCAAACATAAAGTTCAACAGAAAAACTCGTAAACTGATCGCTTCCAAACTTCAAACTGATAGTATTTGACAAATTGATTATAACAAATTGTGTTGATTATAACAAATTCATTTATTATAATCAACAACTTTTTCAATCTTGTACAAACATAACAATTGTAGTTTCAATTAATTATAAGGTAGTTGCATGCTCATCATTCGAGTCATCAAAAAGTCTTCCTCTTCTAGCTTTTTTCACTATCGGTACCCAATACTCAAATTCATCATCTGTTTCCTGATCTTTGTCAACTCTCCAAAACCTTCTTGATGAAACGTCTTGGAAGCGAACCATTTTCTTGGGTGCTCGCGTTACAGACGATGCCGATGAAGTTTCATTCTCGTCCAATCTCGGTGTACTAACGTCTCCGTTATCATTTTCCGTTCGCGGTCCCAAACCCCATAACAACCTCACATCAACCTCATCACGATGAGAACCTAACTGGTTCTCATACATTGGCAATTTTGGAAAATCGATATGCAGCATACTCCTCTCTAACACCCTCACTCAACGTACCTGAACCAATGGGGAGATTTCCCCAAGATAAATTGATAACCGATCTCACTGTTCGAGAAAACCAGGGATCAACTTGTGTGCAGGGAAGCTCTATTATCGTGTCACTCCTACTACTGTTTATATCAGTGAACTTCTCCATTACAATACGAGGAATAACAACCTTTCCAATTATTACCCAAGTGTTGTCCACTAGTTTTTCATGTACAATAAACACATCATCAGGATTATCGTTGATAAGATAAACGTATCGCTCGAACTCACCCTTTTTCACAATTTTTACTTCCATGTCTAAAAAAGAGAGATTAGTTTTTCTCCTATCGAATCCAGAGTTCAAACAAAAAAAATCAACAAACAAAAACTTCATAACACTAACCGGATATCCTGCTGTTGTTTTTGCGCAATGTAGCTGATGAGAAAGTAAAAAGCAAAAAGTAAATGAGAATTTAAAAAACTCAAATAAATTTAACTGTATTAGAACAGAATAAAATCAAAATTAAATAATGTGACATAAAATGTGACATAATTAGTAAATGTGACATCTGTTAGTAAATTCATGAGCCACACTTCGTTTCAAAATCTTCATTTCAGTAAGCTGTTAAAAAAACTCGATTCAGACAATCAAAATAGAACTTCGATCACAAACTGGAGAGTTGATTCCTTTCGTTGATAGGGGTCTAACTAGTTTAGTTCTTCTCTTTCGCAAAAAGCAACCACTTTCAGTTAATCTCCCCTAACAAATGCAGGCTGTATTTCTTTACCATACTTTAGCGGAGTACCTCGTCAGAGAGGACGTGGACTGGGTGCATTTGCTGGTACATTGGCTCGTTCCGCTTTCCCAATACTGAAAAAATAATTTGTACCCGCAGCCAAAAGAATTGGAAAAGATCTAATTGAAGCCGCAATACCTCAAATCGATGAAGTGATGTCAGGTCGTAGTACTATTAAAAAAGCTGCAAAGCGTACAGCTACTGCGATTCTTAAGAAAAAATTGGGAGCAGGACCTCCACGGAAAAACTTAAACTGAAGAAATCAAAAACTCCGCGAAAGAAAAAGATAAAAATCACTTCAAAAAAAATCACGTAAGCAAACCAGTCGTCAAGATTATTTGATACATTTACCTTAGCCAAGATGATTCCAAATTCTGTACAACCAGACTGCTTAGATATCTTTGAGGAAATATCTATTCTGAACTCTATTACAAGAGGTGACGAACAAAAAGTTTACCCAATAAATTCAATGAATCCAGCATTCACTTTTCATTTGTAACTGACATAAATGTTTTCACCGACCTTCGAAAAGTTGACATGTATCTGAAAGTTAAACTTGTCAAAGATGGGAGACCTGTCACCGCGAAGGATGATGTTTGCTTAGTTAACAAATCAATGCACTCGTTCTCAAACTGTGAAGTTACATTTAACACCTATCAAGTTTGCACCACAAACGATCTCTACGCGCATAAAGCCTTCATGTCTAACGAATTCTCTGGTACACAGGGAACAAAATAATCTATCAGTTGGTTATAGCAATGAACAGTCAACCGGCGATTTTGAACACGAACCAGCAATCGTAAAAAGAAAGCAGGACAATCTAGAGGAGATGAAGTTTTGTGGTGAATTACCAATCGAAGTTTTTAACTGTAAAGGGCTTCTTCTACCTAACCTTACAGTTCAAATTAAAATGATCAGATCGCGACCCTAGTTCAATTTAATGTCATCAAAATCAGAAAACATTCACGCAGTTATAACAAATTTCTATCCCAAAATAAGAACCCTGACAGTCGACGAAGGGAGTTTTCAAACTATTTGTAAAAAAACTTGTACAAACTCCAGCCAGGTTTAATGCTTTGGAACTTAAACCCAGAAATTTTATCATTCTAGCGGGTCAAAACCAATTAATACATGAAAACATTTTCAACAATGCTCCAATTCGAACACTCGCTATTGCGATGAACACAAAAAGTGCTTTCACCGGTGATGAAAATGGAAATCCTTTCCATTATCAAAAGTTTGGTTTACGAGAAATTAAAATATCGAGAGGGAATCAAGTTGTTGCGCACATGGATACTAGTAGAAATTGTGTTACATACATTACAACAATGAGAGCTTTGAAATTCTACCAAGACGGCCCTAACATTAAAATTGGTGATTAAGAAAACCATTTTTGTTTGGTCTTTGATCTACACAACAATAGTAACTGATGATTCACTATCCTGATGTTATTTCAGCAAGCTTGAGACTTGAGCTATACTTCAGAGAAAAGTTAACGAACACTATCGAAGTAATAGTAGCTGGTGAACAGTTGTCATCTATTTGTTCAGTTGACAAAAACTGAAAAGCAACAAAAAATGGATAACACAAAAATAGAAAAAATAGTAGCACTTATTCCTGTTCTGAAATATAAGTTTATGGGTTGCTACCCTTCGAATTTATTACCGAACAACATACCGGAAAACTCTTTCTACATTGTTAACACTGATGTATCAAATGGAAGTGGTATTCACTGGAATCTATTAGCCCGAAAAAACAGTCACTATTATTATGGATCTCTTTTGGAAGAGACATCAATCACTATGCAAACATAAAGTTCAACAGAAAAACTCGTAAACTGATCGCTTCCAAACTTCAAACTGATAGTATTTGACAAATTGATTATAACAAATTGTGTTGATTATAACAAATTCATTTATTATAATCAACAACTTTTTCAATCTTGTACAAACATAACAATTGTAGTTTCAATTAATTATAAGGTAGTTGCATGCTCATCATTCGAGTCATCAAAAAGTCTTCCTCTTTTAGCTTTTTTCACTATCGGTACCCAATACTCAAATTCATCATCTGTTTCCTGATCTTTGTCAACTCTCCAAAACCTTCTTGATGAAACGTCTTGGAAGCGAACCATTTTCTTGGGTGCTCGCGTTACAGACGATGCCGATGAAGTTTCATTCTCGTCCAATCTCGGTGTACTAACGTCTCCGTTATCATTTTCCGTTCGCGGTCCCAAACCCCATAACAACCTCACATCAACCTCATCACGATGAGAACCTAACTGGTTCTCATACATTGGCAATTTTGGAAAATCGATATGCAGCATACTCCTCTCTAACACCCTCACTCAACGTACCTGAACCAATGGGGAGATTTCCCCAAGATAAATTGATAACCGATCTCACTGTTCGAGAAAACCAGGGATCAACTTGTGTGCAGGGAAGCTCTATTATCGTGTCACTCCTACTACTGTTTATATCAGTGAACTTCTCCATTACAATACGAGGAATAACAACCTTTCCAATTATTACCCAAGTGTTGTCCACTAGTTTTTCATGTACAATAAACACATCATCAGGATTATCGTTGATAAGATAAACGTATCGCTCGAACTCACCCTTTTTCACAATTTTTACTTCCATGTCTAAAAAAGAGAGATTAGTTTTTCTCCTATCGAATCCAGAGTTCAAACAAAAAAAATCAACAAACAAAAACTTCATAACACTAACCGGATATCCTGCTGTTGTTTTTGCGCAATGTAGCTGATGAGAAAGTAAAAAGCAAAAAGTAAATGAGAATTTAAAAAACTCAAATAAATTTAACTGTATTAGAACAGAATAAAATCAAAATTAAATAATGTGACATAAAATGTGACATAATTAGTAAATGTGACATCTGTTAGTAAATTCATGAGCCACACTTCGTTTCAAAATCTTCATTTCAGTAAGCTGTTAAAAAAACTCGATTCAGACAATCAAAATAGAACTTCGATCACAAACTGGAGAGTTGATTCCTTTCGTTGATAGGGGTCTAACTAGTTTAGTTCTTCTCTTTCGCAAAAAGCAACCACTTTCAGTTAATCTCCCCTAACAAATGCAGGCTGTATTTCTTTACCATACTTTAGCGGAGTACCTCGTCAGAGAGGACGTGGACTGGGTGCATTTGCTGGTACATTGGCTCGTTCCGCTTTCCCAATACTGAAAAAATAATTTGTACCCGCAGCCAAAAGAATTGGAAAAGATCTAATTGAAGCCGCAATACCTCAAATCGATGAAGTGATGTCAGGTCGTAGTACTATTAAAAAAGCTGCAAAGCGTACAGCTACTGCGATTCTTAAGAAAAAATTGGGAGCAGGACCTCCACGGAAAAACTTAAACTGAAGAAATCAAAAACTCCGCGAAAGAAAAAGATAAAAATCACTTCAAAAAAAATCACGTAAGCAAACCAGTCGTCAAGATTATTTGATACATTTACCTTAACCAAGATGATTCCAAATTCTGTACAACCAGACTGCTTAGATATCTTTGAGGAAATATCTATTCTGAACTCTATTACAAGAGGTGACGAACAAAAAGTTTACCCAATAAATTCAATGAATCCAGCATTCACTTTTCATTTGTAACTGACATAAATGTTTTCACCGACCTTCGAAAAGTTGACATGTATCTGAAAGTTAAACTTGTCAAAGATGGGAGACCTGTCACCGCGAAGGATGATGTTTGCTTAGTTAACAAATCAATGCACTCGTTCTCAAACTGTGAAGTTACATTTAACACCTATCAAGTTTGCACCACAAACGATCTCTACGCGCATAAAGCCTTCATGTCTAACGAATTCTCTGGTACACAGGGAACAAAATAATCTATCAGTTGGTTATAGCAATGAACAGTCAACCGGCGATTTTGAACACGAACCAGCAATCGTAAAAAGAAAGCAGGACAATCTAGAGGAGATGAAGTTTTGTGGTGAATTACCAATCGAAGTTTTTAACTGTAAAGGGCTTCTTCTACCTAACCTTACAGTTCAAATTAAAATGATCAGATCGCGACCCTAGTTCAATTTAATGTCATCAAAATCAGAAAACATTCACGCAGTTATAACAAATTTCTATCCCAAAATAAGAACCCTGACAGTCGACGAAGGAAGTTTTCAAATTATTTGTAAAAAAACTTGTACAAACTCCAGCCAGTTTTAATGCTTTGGAACTTAAACCCAGAACTTTTATCATTCTAGCGGGTCAAAACCAATTTATACATGAAAACATTTTCAACAATGCTCCAATTCGAACACTCGCTATTGCGATGAACACAAAAGTGCTTTCACCGGTGATAAAAATGGAAATCCTTTCCATTATCAAAAGTTTGGTTTACGAGAAATTAAAATATCGAGAGGGAATCAAGTTGTTGCGCACATGGATACTAGTAGAAATTGTGTTACATACATTACAACAATGAGAGCTTTGAAATTCTACCAAGACGGCCCTAACATTAAACTTGGTGATTACGAAAACCATTTTTGTTTGGTCTCTGATCTACACAACAATCGTAACTGATGATTCACTATCCTGATGTTATTTCAGCAAGCTTGAGACTTGAGCTATACTTCAGAGAAAATTTAACGAACACTATCGAAGTAATAGTAGCTGGTGAACAGTTGTCATCTATTTGTTCAGTTGACAAAAACTGAAAAGCAACAAAAAATGGATAACACACAAATAGAAAAAATAGTAGCACTTATTCCTGTTCTGAAATATAAGTTTATGGGTTGCTACCCTTCGAACTTATTACCGAACAACATACCGGAAAACTCTTTCTACATTGTTAACACTGATGTATCAAATGGAAGTGGTATTCACTGGAATCTATTAGCCCGAAAAAACAGTCACTATTATTATGGAACTCTTTTGGAAGAGACATCAATCACTATGCAAACATAAAGTTCAACAGAAAAGCTCGTAAACTGATCGCTTCCAAACTTCAAACTGATAGTATTTGTGCACTATATTCAATTTACTTTGCTTATGTACTGTTTAATAATTTGTCCTTGTTCAATGTTGACGATGCTTTTATAATGCGATTTTTTTGCTGAATATTTATAATTCATTTATTATAATCAACAACTTCTTCAATCTTGTACAAACATAACAATTGTAGTTTCAATTAATTATAAGGTAGTTGCATGCTCATCATTCGAGTCATCAAAAAGTCTTCCTCTTCTAGCTTTTTTCACTATCGGTACCCAATACTCAAATTCATCATCTGTTTCCTGATCTTTGTCAACTCTCCAAAACCTTCTTGATGAAACGTCTTGGAAGCGAACCATTTTCTTGGGTGCTCGCGTTACAGACGATGCCGATGAAGTTTCATTCTCGTCCAATCTCGGTGTACTAACGTCTCCGTTATCATTTTCCGTTCGCGGTCCCAAACCCCATAACAACCTCACATCAACCTCATCACGATGAGAACCTAACTGGTTCTCATACATTGGCAATTTTGGAAAATCGATATGCAGCAAACTCCTCTCTAACACCCTCACTCAACGTATCTGAACCAATGGGGAGATTTCCCCAAGATAAATTGATAACCGATCTCACTGTTCGAGAAAACCAGGGATCAACTTGTGTGTAGGGAAGCTCTATTATCGTGTCACTCCTACTACTGTTTACATCAGTGAACTTCTCCATTACAATACGAGGAATAACAACCTTTCCAATTATTACCCAAGTGTTGTCCACTAGTTTTTCATGTACAATAAACACATCATCAGGATTATCGTTGATAAGATAAACGTATCGCTCGAACTCACCCTTTTTCACAATTTTTACTTCCATGTCTAAAAAAGAGAGATTAGTTTTTCTCCAATCGAATCCAGAGTTCAAACAAAAAAAATCAACAAACAAAAACTTCATAACACTAACCGGATATCCTGCTGTTGTTTTTGCGCAATGTAGCTGATGAGAAAGTAAAAAGCAAAAAGTAAATGAGAATTTAAAAAACTCAAATAAATTTAACTGTATTAGAACAGAATAAAATCAAAAGTAAATAATGTGACATAAAATGTGACATAATTACTCCTGGAAGTAATTAGGGTAACTAAAAAGCCACGCCAACTAATTTCACATTTTAATATGACCTAAAACTTGTAAACAAAAATTCAACATGTCACACAATTTCCCCTCAGATATTCAGAGCAATTAATTACCCACGCCAATTAAATATTCTATTGTTCTCAGGTAAACACTTAATAATTACACAAAAATTATTATAAACCCCGCAAAATTTCAGCCAATCAGAAGCGTCTCCCAACCTACCCCCAACATTTGCACCGACTATACTACTCCGGAGTGCTTGATTAGTCTGCTATCAGAGCGACTGTTCAATCAGAACATATTAACAAATGATCTGTTGAAGGCGACGTTCGAAATACTTTACAAATTTGTAATTTAGTTTATAGAGTCTAGATTTCTGATTTTAATAAAGACTTCTTGGACCGATAATTTCGATGTCTGGAACAATTGCACCTTGGTTTGGCATTTGTTCATTTTGCAAACAATAGAGAACGTATTACTTTGCATTCTTTCCTATCAGTTTATTGCCACAATCATTTACTAATTTCTTTGTGCACTCAAGAGATTGAATGTTACAATAATAATCATAAAACATTATAACGTTTGATCGTCATGTTATGTTTGCTTCTGTTGATCTAATTATATCCATAGCGTTCACTTCAATGCCCTTGAAAGCATTAAAGTCCTTAACTTTATTCAAAATTATTTTATCTAAGCCTGATGCCACAATAAACTCAGTACCTACAGCAAAAATTAGATCCTGCGCGATTATATATTCAACAAACAGCTTCACATCTATAACAGGGTCTTCAATTAGTTTTGAAGCACCTTACTCTTTAAACCTTAAGGTCTTAGTTGTATTATAGCAAAGTCAAAATATTTCTGGCAGCGTGGCCGTTGAATTTCCCTTCCTGTTCTAGAACATCATCAACCGAAACACCTGATAATTTCACCGGCCATTGATGTCTACACTGATTCTATGCAGGTAGTTCTTTAGTATTTCTGTTTGCCTTTGTGTTCATGAGCTCTAGTCTATACCTAAACTGATCTCAACCGTCTGTAGATCTTTGAATGAACTCGTCCTATTCAAAGTACTCCAATGAAATTATTCCGCTATGTGTAGTATGTTACTCCACTTTGAAACCATTCTAGCACTGTAACAGTTAAAAATGTGTAAGTGTAAGTTAAATCGTAGGCCAAGTTGCTAATGAAAAAAAAAACATTTTCCACAGCTCCAAACGGTCTCTACGCGCATAAAGCCCTCATGTCTAACGAATTCTCGTGCACACAGGGAACAAAATAATCTATCAGTTGTTGTCAGGGTTATAGCAATGAACAGTCAACCGGCGATTTTGAACACGAACCAGCAATCGTAAAAAGAAAGCAGGACAATCTAGAGGAGATGAAGTTTTGTGGTGAATTACCAATCGAAGTTTTCAACTGTAAAGGGCTTCTTCTACCTAACCTTACAGTTCAAATTAAAATAATCAGATCGCGACCCTAGTTCTATTTAATGTCATCAAAATCAGAAAATATTCAAGCAGTTATAACGAATACCTATCTCAAAATAAGAACCCTGACAGTCGACGAAGGAAGTTTTCAAATTATTCGTAAAAACACTTGTACAAATTCCAGCCAGGTTTAATGCTTCGAACTTAAACCCAGAACTTTTATCATTCCAGCGGGTCAAAACCAATTTTTACATGAAAACATTTTCAACAATGCTCCAATTCGAACACTCGCTATTGCGATGAACACAAATAGTGCTTTCACCGGTGATAAAAGTGGAAATCCTTCCATTATCAAAAATTTGGTTTCCGAGAAATTAAAATATCGAGAGGGAATCGAGTTGTTGTGCACATTTTACTAGTAGAAATTGTGTTCCATACATTACAATAATGAGAGCTTTGAAATTCTACCAAGACGGCCCTAACATTAAAATTGGTGATTACCAAAACCATTTTTGTTTATTCTTTGATCTACAAAACAATCGTAACTGATGATTCACTATCATGATGTTATTTCAGCAAGCTTGAGACTTCAGCTATACTTCAGAGAAAATTTGACGAACACTACCGAAGTAATAGTAGCTGGTGAACAGTTGTCATCTATTTTTATTGAAAAAAACTGAAAAGCAACAAAAAAATGGATAACACACAAATAGAAAAAATAGTAGCATTTATTCCTGTTCTGAAATATAAGTTTATGGTTTGCTACCCTTCGAACTTATTACCGAACGACATACCGGAAAACTCTTTCTACATTGTTAACACTGATGTATCAAATGGAAGTGGTATTCACTGGATTCTATTAGCCCGAAAAAAGTCACATTTATAATGGAGACCCCCTTGAAGACATCAATCACTATGCAAACAAAGTTCACCAGAAAAACTCGTAAACTGATCGCTTCCAAACTTCAAACTGAGAGTATTTGTGCACTATATTCAATTTACTTTGCTTATGTACTGTTTAATAATTTGTCCTTGTTCAATGTTGACGATGCTTTTATAATGAGATTTTTTTGCTGAATATTTAAAATTCATTTATTATAATCAACATCTTTTTCAATCTTGTACAAACATAACAATTGTAGTTTCAATTAATTATAAGGTAGTTGCATGCTCATCATTCGAGTCATCAAAAAGTCTTCCTCTTCTAGCTTTTTTCACTATCGGTACCCAATACTCAAATTCATCATCTGTTTCCTGATCTTTGTCAACTCTCCAAAACCTTCTTGATGAAACGTCTTGGAAGCGAACCATTTTCTTGGGTGCTCGCGTTACAGACGATGCCGATGAAGTTTCATTCTCGTCCAATCTCGGTGTACTAACGTCTCCGTTATCATTTTCCGTTCGCAGTCCCAAACCCCATAACAACCTCACATCAACCTCATCACGATGAAAACCTAACTGGTTCTCATACATTGGCAAATTTGGAAAGTTGATATGCAGCAAACTCCTCTCTAACACCCTCACTCAACGTATCTGAACCAATGGGGAGATTTCCCCAAGATAAATTGATAACCGATCTCACTGTTCGAGAAAACCAGGGATCAACTTGTGTGTAGGGAAGCTCTATTATCGTCTCATTCCTACTACTGTTTACATCAGTGAACTTCTCCATTACAATACGAGGAATAACAACCTTTCCAATTATTACCCAAGTGTTGTCCACTAGTTTTTCATGTACAATAAACACATCATCAGGATTATCGTTGATAAGATAAACGTATCGCTCGAACTTACCCTTTTTCACAATTTTTACTTCCATGTCTAAAAAAGAGAGATCAGTTTTTCTCCTATCGAATCCAGAGTTCATACACAAAAAAAATCAACAAACAAAAACTCCATAACACTAACCGGACATCTTGCTGTTGTTTTTGCACAACGTAGCTGATGAGAAACGGTAAAGAAATCCCTCAAAAGAAGCTCTTAACACAGTTAAATGAAGGAGTAAAATTGATGTTGAGAAATTTAACTCCGAAAAACCTGAAATTTTCAAAAGTTACTAACTACTACAAGCAAAAAAGTTTTGTAATTGTAATAAGAATAAATTTACCAGGATGATCAAGTTTTGTTTCAAGTTCTTTACTTTAATCGCAGACGAGATTCAATCAAACAATTATCTGAAGGAAAGTAGGACCATAATATATGGAGGAAAAAAACTAATTAATTATTCTTTTAGATAGTGGATCATATTCAAAACAAACTTTTTCTGTAAAAGGCATTTTATTTTTTTTTTAAATTGGAAAAGGTCACCTAATTACAATTTGAGTTTGCATAAATTTTAATGACAAGTCAAGAATTTACAAAACTCAAATAAATTTAACTGTATTCGAACAGATGAAAATCGAAGTGAAACATCCCTTTCGAGTAACTCAATAAACATACAATCAGAGACATAAGATAATCAATCACCTCCTCCAAATCACTTTTTAAAATGCTTTTAATTTCAAAAACCAAAATTCAAGATGTGACATAATTACTCATGGAGGTAATTAAAAACCCACGCCAATTAATTTCACATTTTAATATGACCTAAAATTTTTAAACCAAAATTCAAGATGTGACATAGTTACTCCTGAGATAATTAGACAAATTAAAAACCCACACCAATTAATCTCATATTTTAATATGACCTAAAATTTCAAAACCAAAATTCAAGATGTCACATAATTACTCCTGCATGTAATTAGGGTAAATAAAACTCCACGCCAATTAATTTCACATTTTAATATGACCTAAAATTTGTAACAATTTGATTGCGACAATCATTTACTGATTTCTTTGTGCACTCAGAGATTGAATGAAAGAATGTTATAATAATAATCATAAAATATTATAACGTTTGATCGCCATTTTATGTTTGCTTCTGTTGATCTAATTATATCCATAGCGTTCACTTCAATGCCCTTGAAAGCATTAAAGTCCTTAACTTTATTCCAAATTATTCTATCTAAGCCTGATGCCACAGTAAACTCAGTACCTACAGCAAAAATTAGATCCTGCGCGATTATATAATCAACAAACAGCTTCACATCTATAACAGGGTCTTCAATTAAATTTGAAGCCCCTTACTCTTTGAACCTTAGGGTCTTAGTTGTAAAATAGCAAAGTCAAAATATTTCTGGCTGAGTTGCCGTTGAATTTCGCTTTCTGTTCTAGAACATCATCAACCGAAACGCCTGATAATTTCACCGGCCATTGATGTCTACACTGATTCTATGCAGGTAGTTCTTTAGTATTTCTGCTTGCCTTTGTGTTCATGAGCTCTAGTCTAAACCTAAACTGATCTCAACCGTTTGTAGATCTTTGAAAGAACTCGTCCTATTCAAAGTACTTCAATCAATTTAATCCGCTATGTGGAGTATGTTACTCCACTTTGAAACCATTCTAGCTCTGTAACAGTTAAAAATGTGTAAGTGTAAGTTAAATCGTAGGCCAAGTTGCTAATGAAAAAAAAAGAAAACATTTTCTACAGCTCCAAAACGAGGCGGCATCCTGATTACAACAACTGACTGAAAAAGTTACAATTATGAGATTAAGATGTTTTGGGATTTTTAGCTAGAGGAATAGGAGCTGATGAGGTATTACACTTGATACAGTGGAAAATGATCAAAATCGAATAAAAATAATTAAAAGATGAAGGCCCTCTTTGGGCCACCTATTATACTGCTGGTCTGTTCTATGGATACTTGAACAACCGGGTCTGTCCGAGGGAACACATGTATGAACGGAAAGCTCAAAACCCAGTTCTATTCTTATCATGTAGTCTGCTTTTAAAGATGGTTAGATTCTAATATGAAACAATATAAACTAAATATAACAAAAGCGTCAAATATGAACAGATAGTTCAAAAACTTTTGGTAGCAGAGTGCACAAGCTCTTTTTATACATACATGCACGTAGTCTTCAGTTTCCTATTGTAAAAAAATAGGTGTCCAGAGCGGTATCAATACCAACTCGGTATTCTCAATAACTTTTTGTATTGTCGAAACATTATGTTCGGTCTCCCGAAAGCTTAGTACCAAATGTCATAACAATACGTAAGAAGAAGAGAGTAATCATTGGAAAACGTTAAAGAGCTCGTTAGTATTACACCTAGATAATAGTTTTTTTTCGATAATTCTAAAAACCGAAATGATCCGAACTCAGAGCAGTAGGAAAAGAGGGGCTATAAATAAAATCAGGCGAAGAAACTGGCAACAAGTGAATTTATTGTTTTGTCTCTGTTACTTTCCTTTATCTTCTCTCACTTCTAATCTATTGCTCATTGTTGGGTGGTGGGGCTACCAGAGTACGGGTCCGGTCTCTCACTTCAATCTGGAGTGCGAAGTAGTGATAGATCTCGCTGAAGTGGGAAATGCTCATTAGGATGTCTTCGAATGATATGCTCCATTCAATGTCGTACACTCCCGGGTCCAGGTCTGGTTTGGGTTTGGAGGGATCCACTCCTAAATCAAACATAAACCGCCTAACGTTGGACGAATTACTCTCGAACAACTGGCGAGGGAAACAATTTAGATAACGTCACTAGCTAGAGAAACTTTTAGCAACAGATTTAATTTCTGAATGTGCGCAATCAATTCAAATCACTCAAAATATGGATCTATTCTGTCCCCCCCCCCCCCCCCCCCCTCAGCTTAGTGAGCAGAAATCTTTTATGACCCCCAGGCCCACGTGCTCTTTTCTTACATAGTAACGTGCTATATAACAACATACAATTTGTAACTGGGGGTCTTGAAGAACACTGGGGGGGGGGGGGGGGACAGAATAGATTCCAAAAATCAAAAGTAAATCGCGAACAACGTCACTCTGGAATTGAAGTCGAAAGAATGTTCTAGAACATAAGATTTTTTGAGGACACCATTACAATAGTTGCTTCAAACTTCGTTCGAGAGCAA
The DNA here is from genome assembly GCF_964194025.1 of Convolutriloba macropyga. Taxonomy (NCBI): domain Eukaryota; kingdom Metazoa; phylum Xenacoelomorpha; order Acoela; family Convolutidae; genus Convolutriloba; species Convolutriloba macropyga. Next base: position 4,545,800 of record NC_134476.1, read on the forward strand.
TTAAACAATTCCAACTTAGGCACCACGTTCTACAATCTAATACACTTCGTCTGAGTTATGACAAACATTACAAGCTAACGTACGACAACTTGCTCTGAAACGACTGACGAAGGAACGCGGCTGGCTTTGGTAGTATCTGGATTAAAATTAGCCTCACTAGATGGGGTTTAAAAGGTGACGTGATAGGGTTAGGAGTATGTACGTTCATTGCATGTGCGTTGTGTGGAGTGGGTCGCTATATGAACTAAACAAAATTGTCGCTTTACATCCTGAATCTCTGCCTCTCAGCATTTTCGGCGAATCACACACGTTTAGATTCTCGACATTTGACTCCCTACAATACCGATATTTACCACATCAATTTTTAGACCCCCACATTCGAGAATCGTCATAACTAGAAGGATTCTCTCGAATGTGAGGTTCAACAATTTGATGTGCTAAATATCGGTGTTGTACGGAATTAAATACCAAGACTCTAGACGTATGCGATTCTGATCAGTGTGAAATTGAAGGAAAGTCATTATAACTTACAAACACATTTGAGATTTAAGCTAAATTTAAAATTTGACCCTACAGCAATTCGGAAAATAATTTCTACCGTTGGCCGCGACATGCTTTTTCTCTGCTTTCTCTCCATTGCTTGTCTTGTCTCCCGATTCGATATCATCATTACCAGTAGATATATTATCTCCGTTGCCTCCGAGTGAACTTGTCACCACATTCTTAGTGGCGTCTCCCATTCGCAGCAAATTGGTACCGATTGCTGAAACAATCAATTAATGGTAATGTTTTAACTGCCATGCGATACGAATTTTTGGGACTGTTTCACTTTATCCCATCCACCTGAATAAGGACATCTGTAACTTATATTTCGACACCTTTATAATGGTTGTCAAAGCTTATAAGGGTGAGCAAACCATGATCAAATCAAAAACACATTACCTTTTCGAGAATATAGCCCAAAGATACCGGCAAATACCCACCGTTGACATCCTTGACGCCCATCGGAATTGAAACCGAGCAAGAATAGAGAAGATACAAATTGACCGCCTTTTTGTCAAAAAAGTTCAAATATGGTATGCAGTTTGCTAGATTAGATAACAATGCTTAATTCAGCTTCCAAAGCGAAGGCTATTAAACTTACTACGAATGTCATAATGTCAGCTAGCAATTGCTCTAATGAACCCTGCATCAAGTCTTGATGGCCGCGCATTATCAGTTTATCCAGTATTTTATTTTGCTTTGACCTTGATCGTATTCACTAAATTGCGTTAATCCAAAATCTTTTCAGTTGAAGTAGTTAGTGAGGCAAGTCCGAAGTCAAACATGAAAGTCGTGATTTGAAAAAAAAAGGAAAACGTGATTGGAAGGTAAAACAATTTTATAAGAAAAACCGCATAATAAGACCGCAAAATACAAAAAAAACTAAATGAAAAATCAAAAAATTGTTACCTTGCCAGCAGACAATTCACCAAAATGGGCCAAATAGGCGAGACAGTTCCAAAACATCATACCTTAAATTGTACATACTTTTGGTATTAGGAAATTGAACTCACACCACCAAAGTAAGTCTAAAATCTATACAAGAACACTGTTGCAAGCGCAACAGATTTCTTATTGCCCTCGTCAGCTCAAAAGACGACAATTGAAAAAAATATATAAAACTGCACAAAATATTGCCAAATTCTTGAAGCTAAAATCTAACCTACAATACAGACGAAATATCCCGAAAAATAACAAAACGAAAAACATTCATGAATTTGCCAAATTTACACTTTTTGGGTTTATGTTGGCAGTAGAGGCACCTATAACTCAAAACAAACCCAGAAGATTGTCAGAAAATAGCCACAGTTGATTCCGACAACCAAGATTGGGATTGAGACAAGAGGAAAAACTAATAAAATAATAATTGTATAAAAACAATTTCAAATCTTTTGTACGAAATTCACTATATAAATCTACCTCTCAACACCACAGCAGTTGTTCCAGAGCAATCCCTTAATAATTTTCTTGTAATAACCAACCAACCAAACATCCAACAAACTAAAAACATTTAAAAAGACAGAAAATCTGGAGAAAATAAAAAACTGTTTTGTTTTTATTCCAGTGACAATCTCCCCGTCTTCCTCAAGCAAAACCACAAACAGCATAGCTCTAAGCCTACAATTGAAAAATTTGTTGGGAAAAAGAAGCCAAAATCACAGGCCAAAAAAGCTAAAACTTGACTAAAGATTATTAAACATAGCCGGCAGATTGCCAGAATAGCTGAGAAAGAATAGACTTGCGTACCGTATAATAGAGAAACAGATATAAGCTAAAAAGTTATCAACGCCCCACAAAAAGCTAGGTAGAAAACATTCAGCGATAAATTCATAAAGCTTATTAAAATTCATTGCGCAGAAGCCTTTTCATTACGGACCTTTATTACACATATGAGATCCTTTGACCTAAAAATAATTCAATATGAACTTCAGTTTTGAAATGCAAAAGTCATTTTATTGAGTGAGGTAAGTCACGTATGATCAAAATCAAAATCTAATCACGCAAAGGAGCTAAAAACGCCGGCTAAATAGAGTGAGGAATGTCACGCGCGCAAACGCCATTAGTAAGAGGAGGAATTCATTCCAAAAATTTGAGCTTTGCTGTGTGCACAAATGCAAAAAGAATAAGAAAAAGAGCGTCAGACGAAAGAAAAAAACATAGCAGGACAAGTCCTGAATCAACTCTGACCAAACAAAAAAACAAGAATGGACTGAATGAAAAGCCAATTCGAAAAAAAAGTTGATCAAATAAAAACAGTAAAAGATCTTCAAAAATAATCGACTAAGATCGGGCGAATTGCTCTGATACGACCAGCGAGCGGTTGGCATCGTCAGTAGCTAGCCATGCTTTAGTGGGGCTGAGTTTCACTTAATTGAAGGGGCGTGAGGTGAGCAGCGGGTACACTGGGGGGGGGGGGGCGATAGCAGGGGGTCTTTGGATGCACGGGACTTTGCGTCCTGAATGATGTGCAGGGGTAGGGATATGGTGGGTGAAGCGACACGGGGCTGATGTGGGGGGGGGAGGTGTTGTGAAGGGAAGGGGGTGGACGGGTGGTTTTAAACATGGGTATAAGTCTCCAAAACAGTTTCTGTGAATCGCATACTCGAAGACTAGTGAGCTGAAAAGCTTTAAGAGCACTTAATGTCCGCTGGTCGTTACCTGTTATTTCCTTTTTTGAGGACGAAAAGTCAAATGGGTCAGACGAAAAAACGGTCCAGCCAAAAAATGCATTAAGAAAAGGCCGAAATGACAAAGAAAATTGGTAGAAACTTCGTTTGAGAGCATTTCAGAAAAAATGCCACAAAACAATTCAAATTCTTTGAATCGTAAAAACCAATACAACCGCAATACAGCGCCGCTCAGCTTACAGCTTTGCAGCTATAACAAACATTCTCATTAGATTGCCGATAGTGCCCTAATACAATTTAGTTTCTTTGAAAAAAAACTAAGAGCATCGCCGCAATATAGCTCCCCGCAGCTATCAGCTTCGCAGCTAGAACAAAAATACCAGGCAGATTGTCGATAAATGACCTGACCACCATCGATTCCCACATTGGGATTCGAAGAACAGAAAAAAACAACCGACCTACCTCGGTCGAACTGCTCTAAGACAACCGGCGAGCGGTTGGCTTTGTCAGTAGCTAGCCACGGTTTGGCGAGTCCAGACTTAGATTCAGTGAAGGGCGTGAGCTGAGCAGCAGAAGGTGCGCGCACTGGGGGCGGGGGAGTAGTTACAACAGTGGTGGGGGGATGATGGGAGGGGGTCTTTGGCTGCACGGAGCCCTTACGACCTGAACGGTGTGCAGGGTGGGGGATTGGGGTGAAGTAAGGGGAAGTCTGATTTGGGGGAGGGGGGTGGGTTGTTGTGGGGGGGGGGGGGGGGGGAGGGTGTTTGGTCAACCTATAAGAACCACCCTTAACAACATAAGAATAAGTCTCCAAAATCTGTGAATCTCATACTGGAGACTAGTGAGCTGAAAGGCTCTAAGAGAACTTAATGACTGTCGGGCGCTCAGTCAAATGGTTCAGACGAAAAATCGCATAGAAAAGACAAATAGGACAATCGTTTGAGAGCAATTATTGGCAAACATTAATTTATGTGCAAAAACATTTTTGAAAAGCGGAACATTTTGACGCTTTTTCGTCGGTTAGAATCTAAAATTACACTTAATTCAGCTTTTAAACTGAACGCTATTAATCATAATAATAGTGCCAGCCAGCAATAGCTTTAATGAATTTTGATAACCTAATGCACTATGACTTAATGACCGGTCTTTATGTGTATCCGGTTTCGTTTGATTTTGCTCTTTTGACTTTGACAATGTTCACTACATTACGTAACCAAATGACTAAAAGAAATTAAAATCCATTCAGTTTAAACCGTGAGTGAGGTAAGTCACGATTCAAACGTGAAAATCGTGACTTAAAACGAAAAACGTGATCAAAAGGTAAAGCGAATTTTAAAATCGGAGAGCGCCTTAATATTAGTCACTTAGCGGCTGACGGCGGCTCTTAAACAGAACTAAGTTCAAATAGCGGGCATCTAAAATTGGGCTTCATGAGGTCATCCCCTTTAAATTGATTTATTTTTTCGACACTGACGCTGATGACTATATTATATTTCAGAGCAACTGCTGCTTTCGAAAGCCGGTATGAACAAAAACACCATATTCTCTTCTCTCTAATCTTCACATTTTTTTCTAACGACCACTGAAACGATTTAAAAAACCAAATTGCCACAATACCTCCTCTTCGAGTGGTAATAAAAAGAAAGATCTTAAAAAATCTAAAAAACCGGCTAACGTCGGGCGAATTGCTCTCAAACGACCGGCGAGCGGTTGGCTTCGTCAGTAACTAGGCACGGTTTAGCGAGGCTAGCTTTAGCTTAATTAAAGAGCGTGAGGTGAGCGCAGCGAGGGGGGTGCACCGGGTGGGGGGGGGCAGATGGGAGTGGCAATAGGGGGGAGGGTCAATCTCTGAGAACCGCCCTTCGCACCATAAGTATAAGTCTCCAACACAGATTCTGTTAAACGCATTCTTCAAGACTAGTGAGTTGAAAGGCTCTAAGAGCCTTTCCACTATGCCCGTTGGGCGCTACCTGTTTATTCCGTTTTGAGGACGAAAATTCAAAGGCGTCAGACGAAAAATTGGTCAAGTAAAAAATTGCGTAAAAAGACCGACAGGAATAATATAATTGCTACAAACTTCATGAGAGCAATTAATGACAGCGTACAAGGCTGACGGCAGCAATCAATAACAAAACTTAAGTCACGGAAGAAAAAAGTTCCGACATCTTTTGGATCAACGAACTAAAGCTGATTTCTGCGAGCAATTGATGATGCTATTACTGTTCTCTCACACCTTAGAGGTCACATCAAAAACATTTCAAAACTAATTGATATCCGTCATGAAATTGGTATGCCTGCATAGATGAACCCGCGCTCAAAACGGCCAAATAGGACTAATATAAATTGTAATGATACAAGGACCCTCTCTTTACAGAAAAAATATTTGCCGAAGTACAAAGTCATTTAAGCCAATGAAGTCGTCATCTCTTTGAATTAAAGTGAAGAAAAGTCAATTAGATAGTGATGAAGTCATTCTTGAGAGAGGTAAGTCACGTGTGACAAAAAAATTCCACGCGAATGAACAAAAAATCGTTTCAAAAAGAGTGAAAAATGACGTCACGCACGCACTTCAGTTGAAATTGCATGATCGAATGAAAAAAAAAGCAGATTTGAAGTGATTGTGACGTCATATGATCGTAACTAAAAATCTTTACAACGAAATAAAAAAAACTAAGAGAAGGCCAATAATAGCCTCAGCTATTGCTTCGCGGCTATTAAAAATGGAAAATATTAATTTATATGCAGAAACAATTTTAAATTGCGGCCCATTTTGATGTCATGTTGCAGTTGGACATACACATGTTTCTTGGTGAGCGATACAGTGGGTTAGTATCAATACCAAAAAGCGTTAAAGAAAGCCACTAAAAATTAAAGAACTAAGAATCAAGTAGTGCGCATCTAAAATTGGGCTTTATGTGTTCATCCCATTTCTATTTTTGAATTTCTTTTTCGATACTGACGCTGTTGACTCTATATTATATTGCAGAGCAACTGCTTTCGATAGCCGGTATGAACAGAAACACCAATCTTTCTTCTCTCCAATTTTCTCAATTTTGTTCAACGACTGCTGCTGAACCGATTAAAAAAACATATCGCCATAATACCTCTTCTTCGAGTGGTAATAAAAAGGAGAAAACGATCATAAATAATAACGGAAGAGAGGATGACGGCGGCCATTATCATCAAAATGCAGTTTACGGAAAAAAGAAACAGTTCCAACATCTTTTGGATCACCAACTCAACGAACTGTTATGTGAGTTCAGAGAGCAATTGATGATGCTCGAAAATACTGCTCTCGCACACCTTAGAGGTCACATCAAAAACATTTTTACAACTAATTGATATCAGTCATAAAATTGGTATGCCTGCATAGATGAACCGGCGCTGAATACGGCCAAACAGGACTAAAATAAATTGCAATGAAACAAGAACCCTCTCTTTACAAAGAAAATAGTTGCCGATAATCAATTTATCGTACGTAGTCATTCAATCGCATTTCGAAAGGGGCAGCATCTAAATCATACCTGATGGCGGAACTGGGTTAGTGAACTTGAACGTCACGAAAAGAACCTCACCATCAATTTATGGTGCAAAAACAACTAACTATGAAGGGGTTCCAACCCGCAACCTCTCGTGTCACCAGATTTCGCAACTCGGTCAAAACAAGATACAAAATGTGACTCACTTCCGATTGCACAATAAAGTTCCTGCTCATTTGGCTGTCCCTGGAACACGTCATAGAGACTTTTCCAGAACTGGATGAACTGCTTCTGGTTCAGACGTTTCTGCTCAGTAGAGTCATACCCCCTCACCCTCACATCTCTGCCCTCTCTCGCCATCGCACGAAACGAGCTCACGCCCAAGTCTCCGTCGTGGAGGTCAGAGCTGTTGGTTCCATTCGCATCGCTGCCTTCTTCAGTGATTGTCCTGAAATTGTTCTGACTTATCATAGCAGCTACGTACTTCTCAATCACTGAACAGTTTAACAGTATTTCGTTCTCAATAAACCAAGAGTAGATGGCAGACAAACCAGAATGGGCGGGCTGTAATGGGAAAGAACCCATTTTTCTTCCGCGCAAAAAAGCAACGTCGACAAAAAAATAACAGACTTCACTGTGTTGTTTCCTGGTCCATTTGTATAACTATGAACTGTTTCTGCTTACGATAATTGAAACCCTGTCATTGTTTTTAAATTTAATTAAAAAAATTTTTAGGCAATCTGTGAAGCGGATGCTAAGTGATCTCGTTGGTCGTCAGCTTTATTTGGTAGAATTGATATATTAACTATGTTCTATGTCTCTTTTTGCACCAAATCGCGAAAAATTTTCTGAACAGTTCACAGTTTAAAACAACATGCAGAATATCAATAACTTAATATTTCGAGATCGAAATATTTGATTCATGTCTTATACTTAAGAGACGATCAAAGCAAAAAGCAAAAAAGCGAGTTGGAGAACAACTAACCTTTTCAACCTGCGATTGTTTTCTTTCTGCTGCTTTCTACTTTTCATCTGAGGCATCGACTTCGACTTTGTCAAGCTGGCTTCCACCGTACTTCCATTGCCACCATTAGAACCCATCGGTTCCTCCGGATTGGTAGTTTGATCATCTTCCGTGCTTTCATTGGGCTCCTTCTGCGGACTAGCTTCCGCACTGGTCACAGGGTTCGAGTCTGGCCCAGAGAAGGATACCAAGGACGGAGAAGATGAGGGTTGCATTGCTGAGGGGTGGTCTACAATTTCGATGGGGGTGGAGGGGTTGTCAGGTGAAGTGAACATTTCTTGACTACTGTCTGAGGAATCGGTCACTCTAAAACCAGACAAAGTAATCCGTTTAATTGTATCATTTTGCTTATTCTGAAATTTGAAAAAAAAATTGAAATCAGTTTCAACAAAAAGTGCGTTAATTGGCTTTTGTGGACCAACTAGTGTATTTTTGATTTGATAACGGTTCGCATAAAGGTCGAGAAAAAAGGGTCCCTCATTCGCGTGAACAACATTTGTTATTTCCAAAACATTACGGAACTTGTGTTCAAGTCTAGAAAAAAGTGTGAGTAAACATTAGGTAAAAATGAAACTTTTATTGTACTCACAGTATCATAGAAAGATTTTGTTCATATTGATAACTTTCTTCATAACGATACCACGATAACTATCTTAACCAAGTACGTTACTTCAGAAATACTAAAACACACCAACATACGTATCGTCATAGTACGAATAGAAAGCACAGTTATCATGGAAACCATTCGAAAAGGCACAAACTTTTGATCTACAGAGGGACAGAAGTGCATCAAGTATAGGAATTTGAGTCTCTCTTCAGCGTCTTTTCTGGTCATGAAGGAGAGAGCCAGACAGAACTCCCCGAAGTTGACCAGACCATCTCCGTCTGTGTCAACTGCCCAAAATGATCGCTCACACATCTTGTCAGCTACAACAAAGCACAAGTTACACACATTCTTATCATCCAAGAATTGTACTTAGACTACTCATCCTCATGAGCACTCGGAGGTGTCTCTCACGGGCTTGGGGCTGTCCTGGACTGCATCGCTCAAATAGAAATGGTTTTGCTTTAATGTTTTTTTATATTTTGGTTTATTTTATTCATCTTCACCCTCATGATGTTCAATATTTGTCTAATTTTTATGGTAATGATACCTGAATTCAATTCTGAATTTAGCTAGCTTTCCGGTTAGCCAAGTCCTGACTATGTATATTCGCATCAGAGTTAATTTTTGTAATTTTTATTGTTCATGGCCACTTCAATTATTATTATTTTAAAAAAAAAATCGAATGCACTTAATGATTTCAGACCAATTGCTAACTAAATGAATTGCTTCTAAATTTTATTGCGGACTTCCAGATAGGGAACATAACTTCGCAAGTGTTAGAAAATAATCGAAAAAATTGCACGGCAATTGCAAGTTTTGAATCATTGCAAATTTTAAGTCATCTTGCAAGATCTGCAACTTCGGATAAGTATATCCGTAGCAGTTCTTACCCATAGAGTTGCAGCACCAGGGTGAAAGTGTCTTCATGAGAGCAGAGTAGCGGAGGAGGTTGATTTTGCTCTGGACACAGAAGGGGTCATTCCTGTCAAAAGCCTCCTCCGGCTGAAGTTGAGACCAGAAGAATCCAGCCACTTGTTCTTTCTTGAACATCTCATAGAGCAACTCAAGCTCACCCTCATTGAACACTGACTTCTCTCTGAAACAGTTAAGGAGAATTATTTGAATTCTTTCGAATAAATTTTCGACTGAAGAGTGAACTCTGCTATTGAAGAACATAGCCGGCAGATTGTCGGAATAGCTGCTAAATAGACTTGCGTGCCGTAAAATATAGATAGAAACAGATACTGACATAAGTTGAAAAAGTTAATGGCGACGCTGAAAAAGCTATGTAAAAAAATCAGGGATAAATTGATAAAACTAATTAATTCCGTAGAAGCCTTTTTCAAGAGAATTATTGGCAAGAGAAGGAGTGAAATGTACTGGAATGGTAAGCATATGGTCCGCATCTACATCAAATCGAAAAATAATGGACAATTTTGAAGCACCGATTACGAAAACAGACTTCTTTTTTAAAATTTAGAAGAAACATGGTCAGATAATTGCAACAAATTAACCCCGATGTCGTTAGAAACCTGTATGAAAACTATACAAACCATCTACTATACTTTAGGAAATCAGAAGGTGTAATGACGCGTTACTAAAGAACAAATTTGAACTCAAAAGGTTACATTATTTGATGTTGGCAACTCTTTTCAAAAAAAAAAAAATCTTCAGGTGTACGCAGCTTTTTGATACCACAGTGTAACTTCAGTCAAATAAGGAGCACACTTTGTTAGACAGGCAATTCAGCTATTCTTGTTGCATTGAGGTGTACAACAACTTTTAACTCCTTAATACCCAATATTGTACATCCCTTGGCAAATGCCGCTTTAACGACTTTTGCCTCTTTTACGCCCGCGAGCAGTAGTAATTAGCCTAAATCCTGTCCTGACTTGGTGAGTTTTGGTATTAATTGCTCACTACATAATTTAGATAAACTTCTACAAAACTGGCTAATAAAAATGTCTACATTTAGGTACCAAGTAATGTTTCCACAGTTTTATCATTGAAACAAACAAACGTACCCAACATTTCTCAAGACAGTCCGCTTGGTCGAATCCTCCAAATTCTGGATGACTTTAATTCTGTACTTGAACCTCATTGCTTCTATCTCCTCGTTGGTGATTGTACCGAATAAATGGTATGCGTTGTAAATGATTTTGGCAACTAACACTGGCTTCCTCTGTTTTCGCAAACTACCGCTTCTCGACTTTTGCTTGAGAGAATCACCGTCTAGCGAGCTGGAATTTGAATCCGTTTTGCCATTTTCAGTTTTCGACCCTATACAGACATCTGGATTTAGAATTTTAACCTCTCCCCAAATGCACGACGTCCTGGTTTTACTCAGCCTGTGTGAAAAAATATATTTCCTGTTTTGTGATTCTGTATAAAAAACAAACCAATTAACCACAGACAAATCGCTCTCGAATGATACGAGGGTTAGCCTAAATAAGAGGTCAAAAACCTATTTAACAATTGCGAACTTTTTATGCTCACAGAAAGTTCCAATTATGGAGTTGTTCGACCCCTTCATGTTAGCAACAGAATTAATTTCTGAATGAGAGCAATATGGATCACGATAATATTAAGAATTTTAATCTTCCAAATTTAAACAAATCGTCGTGGAAATCTAAGTTTTAAACCTCCAACTTTTCTCTTATGAAAGCGTTTCAATTTCTCAAGTTCAGCTAAGACATTTTCTCGATCAATTACTGAAAATCATGAGTCGCAAAATAATCGATAAATCTTTTGGTAAAGGTCTTCGGGTTCACTCATTCTGTTCCGCATCTTTTACGAGGCTTCTTTAACGTTTACGAGCTTCACAAATTTTCCTTTAAATCGCGAAATAAACTAATTAGTGCAAATTTTTGTAACCATATATTGAATTGATGACCCTCAGATTGCACCTGGGCGCTAAAAAAAGTTTACTTCAGAATGCGCTCTCGCACAAAAGCAAAACATATAACCTCTTCACAACTACTGAAGAAAAGTCTCGCTCGCCTAAAAGTCTAACAAAAGAGCCGGCAGATTGCCGGAACAGCTGCGAAAGAATAGACTTGCGTGCCGTATAAGAGAGATAGAAACAGATACAAAAGTAAATTGAAAAAGTTATGTAAAAAACATTTGCTCAAAAAGCAATGCAAAAAAACATTTAGCGATAAATTAATAAAGCTTGTTAAAATTCACTGCGCAGAAGCCTTTTCATTCGGAACCTTTATTACACATTAAAACCCTTGACCTTATAACAAACTCAAATTGAACTTAAGTTTTAGAGTGCAAAATTCATTTTACTGAGTGAGGTGAGTCTAATCACAAAAATGAGCTAAAAACGTTGACAAAAGAGAGTGAGAAATGACGTCACTCGCGCAAATAACCTTAGTGAGAGGAAGAAGTCATTCAGAAAATTCTACTTCTTCAGCTTTGCTGTGTGAACAAATGTAAAACAAAAAAGAGCGTCAGACGAAACAGAAAAAAACATAGCAGGACAAGTCCTGAACTGCAATTCAAAGAATTTAAAATGACTAAACAAAAAAGACCTAGAACGGACTATGAGTGAATTGAGAAACCATTTCGGAATTGGGGATAAAACCAGATCTAAAACGGACTATGACTGGATTGCAAAAAACATTTAGAAAAAAATCTATAAAAAAATCAAAAAAGTAAAAATGGAAGCGAAAACGTTAACAAAAAACCACTAGCTAGAAAGCGAATTTTTGTTCAAACACTTTTTTTCTCACTCTACTTGAAATATAGAACGAAAAAAGTTCACGCCGCAAACCACTTGCTTTTTCGCTCTACTTCCTGTTTCGGCGTGACCAAAATCATCACTCAAATTTGACTTTAAAAATGAAAATGTGTGAACAGAAAACTGATATCTGTGATTGCAGAGAGCATCAAAGAAGACAAAGACTATCTTAATTGAAAAAAGGAAAATTAATTAAAAAGTAATTTGAACCAAAAATTCAAAAAAATTTCAATTTCTACAAATACAAATACAAAGGAAAAATAATATTTCAAGTTATCGAGAGAACTAAATTGCTCACACAAATTCGGACAGGCCACAATCAGCAAAAAAAACAACTCTAATTGTGAAAAAGCGAAAACTGTAGGAAATTACGAAAAATTTAAGAATCTTTCGCAATTCTTATCAAAACTCAAAAACATTACTTGGTACCAAAGAGCCTGCATTTAATGTACAATATAAACTGGCCATGAGCATTAAGCTTAGTTTCAGTTACAAGCAAAAGCAATACAAAACAATAATGGGCCAAGAATTGCTAAAATAGCCTGAAAAACCTCAAAATCATAACTTTATTCTGTAATAACCGTTTTGACAACATAAAAAAGCTTGAAAAAGCCGCAAGTCCACAAAAAATTCGCTCACTTAGGGAAAATTTTTTCAATCGTTGTTTCAAAAGAAGGCATGAAAAATGGAATCACTCTTTTCTCCGCTCTTCGAATTTGCTCACTGAAATTTGTTTTCAAAAATTATTCACTCCCTGAACTTCCGGTTTTCTTGCTCACTCACTAATAAAAAACATAACAGGGCAAGTCCTGACGTACAATTCCAAAATTTTTCATTAGCTAAACAACAAACTAGGCAACAAACTAAACAACAAACTAGACTATGAGTGAATTGGAAAAACAATTTAAAAAATTTAGAAAATTAAAAAAAAGAAAATCAATATCAATATACCGCATGTGAACAAAAAACTACTAGCAAAAAATGAAATTTGATTCAAACAAAAAACTAGCCGTAGAATGAACTATGAATTGAATGGGAAAAATCCGATCTAAAAACTCGAGAAAACAATTATGGAAAACGATTGCAAAAGTTAGAAAAATTTCAAAATAATTAGGATGGCCAAAAAACGTAGGCTGAAGATGATGACAGGGCTATCAATTTCCCTCAAAAAATTCTTGATTCCAACCTCAATAAGATCGCGAAAGCAAACGCCAGATAATCATCTTAAAAACTAAACAAAATTTTTCAAAACAAAATGCTCAAAATTAAGAATCAGAAAACTACTACAAATAGATTTCTAATTACTTCAATTAAGACAAAAACAAGACAACCTTCCTTGTTGTGTTTATTCTATACATGAATTCATACTAATTCAAAAAAAATTAATCATAGAAAAGAAATAAGCAACAGAATAAAATTCAAAAGCAAAAATTGTTTAAACACAATACCAGGGCCGCAAGAAAATTGCACTACAAAAAATTGAAATTATTGAGAAAAGCTTTCCAGAAAACTCTCAGTACTGCCTTATGTTGAATGAAATCAATTGCAAACCAAAATGACGAAAATCTAAGAAAAAAGTTGAAATAATTCAATTTTTTAACGACTGAAAAAATCAATTTAACGAATAGAAACGTAGGTATCAGAACAAAGCTAGAATGGTAAGCTAGAATGTAAAGAATATGGAAAAATTGTAAGGAACATCGTAACAAAAAGACCAATTCTTGATTTTTGGAAGTTTAATTACAAATTAAAAAATCAAAAAACACGAATATATTTCAGTATTCAGCATTCGAGACATAGAAAAGACAACGAGTCATCCGAGACAAAGATGCATCCTACTAAACAAAACAAAAAAGAAAAAGCAGAATTCAAATATAAGAAACATTGAGACATTTCGCAAAAAATGGTCAAAAAATTTTGAAGACTGCAATTATGACAAAAATTTAAACTGTTTTTCAAAAACTTAACGCCAAAACATGATTGAATTTTTATTGAAACGAAATTAAAGTCCCTTATAGTGCACAAACAGACCATTTCTAGTAATTAAAACCAAAATACAAACAAAAAACTGCGAAAAATTGAAAAAAAAACAACAAAAATCGGATTAGCATATGTACAATTTTATAACACAAAATTACATCGTGGTAGAGGCGTTGAGTAAACGAAATATCAAAAGAAGTTGCCATATTAACTGATTTTTGACAAAAAGACGGCCAAAAGGTCCGAAAATGAAGAATTAATAGAACAAAAGCCAAAAATTAACTAAAAAATCAAGAAATATGTGCCAATTTTGAACTTCAAACGCATTTTCAGGCTCTGCAAAACAATGTGTCATCAATATCCGAGGTTTACATTTCAATATATCATCGACTAAAATTATTTCTACAAAATCCAAATTGCAAGCAAAAAAACTGGGCCATTTAGACGAAAAAACGGCTAAAAATGGTTATCTATATCTGCCATTCAGTCAAAAACTACTTTTCAAAGTCAAGAAGTCATTCGCTAAGCGCAGCGCATGATCAAAAAACTTCTCTCGCTCAGAAAAAATTAGTTCACACGGCAATTTAAATCACTTTCGCTTTTAGGTCAAAACATCGTCTGAACGAATAGTACTTCCGGTAAAAAAAACTTAAGAAAACCAATACTCCTCTTCGAGTCGTAAAAACCAAGAGCACCGCAATATAGCTCCGCTCAGCTTACAGCTTCGCAGCTGTAAAAAGCTCACCAGAGTTCTGTCATGAATTGAAAAGCTCGTGGGTGGATAACATCGATGGTGGTTAACCATGAATTAGTGATGTACATATTAGCTATGTAGACTTATTATTTTGAGTTAAATGGGCAATCTGAAATAGAAGGTCTAGTGATCTGGTTATTTGTCCACGCATTAGCGAAATAAATTCTTTCTTTCCTTCCATCTTTAAATGTTTTTTTTACTGAGAGTACTCAGTCGCATAGCATGGCGTTTCGAGCACCCTAGTCAATTACCGAGGGCTATCTTGTAAGAGTCTTCTAAGATTACGCACTATCTTGCAAGAATGCAGCTATTTTTTGAAATTTTTCGCCGTCTATCTTGCAAGACCTCGTCATTTACAAGACAAGCGCCGGAGTTGGACTAGGGCACATTTAAAGCTACATGTACATCCCTTATATTCTAACCTGGAACAGCAGAGGTGATTTGCTCTTGATAGTTTTTGAGAGATTGGAAAAAATCCATAAAGACTGTAATGACGTCTGTCTCTTCCTTACAAGAAGCCAATTCTTCCTTGTTCTCCTCTGAAAAAAAACATTATTATAGTCTCTCGATAAAACAGAGCTCAAAGGCAAAACATTCAGTTGCCTAACATCTTATAATGCAATGCAAGGCCATCTGGCGTTGCCATAAAATTTAAGATATTTAAGCAATACTACCAATAGACTAACTGTGGAAAATATCACAAAAAATGGATCCCCTAAACAGAAGTCCACAAAACGTGTTTTCACAATTATTACAATTCCAATATTTCTTCATGGGTTGAAACTCTGCAGTTATTTTTAGCATTGCTCACATATCGTGGGCATTATCAGTTATTCTTTTCACGGCAACATCAGATAGCATTGCATTGTATCATAAGGAGGTTTATTCATATAGCCCGTTACATCGACAGGTAAAAACGCCCAAATAAAAATCGAAGCTCTTGAGTGTTTGAAGCAGCATGGCGCCGCGTATGCTTTATGGACCTCCGAAAATTAAATTTATTTCACAATAATTTGCCAGGGGTCAGGTCCAAAAACCCAAAATTATAAATATCAAAATGAAATGAACGTGGTACTCAGGAATTGGTTATTTTCATATCGAGTAGTTTGGTGCAATGGATATTGTGATACATTGAGTATTTTGCAATTGGACAAAATGTCATGCAACCGAATTGGCATTATCATAATCATAATAAACACAATCGTAATTGAAGTCAACGTTCCTCTTTTTAGACTCATTAAGTCGATAGCAAAAATCCAAGAAAAGAAATGACAAAGTGAATTGTGTAATTTAGATGCATAGTGTACCGAGAGCGGCCATTAACAAAACTCCAAAAATGCAAAGTCGTTTAAGATGTGTGGTGTAATTCTAAGCATGGAGAGACTCAGCACCCACCGAGTATAGACAAGGCAACTTGGAATATGGCTCTAGCTCCGTCGCAGAAGAAACAGTCGATGATATGTGTGGCACAGTTGAATGGCATCACAGACAGGAACAGAGTCAGGAACCAGGACAGAGACACCATCGTCAACACGTCCAGATCTGCCAGTCTAAACAACAAAAACTACAAACAATTAAACATAAACCCACAAACGTCGGATGAACTGCTCTCGTTAGAAAAGCCACTAAGCCACAATGATGTTGATTCTTTTTCGCTCACAATCGCTTTTATATTAACAGCAAACTTTATTTCACAACGAGAGCAACTTAGATCACTCAATAATGAAATAAAATGCGAAAAATTAACTCAAGAAGTCATAGAACGTCCTAAAACGAAGGCGCAAAAACGGTCAAGCAAAAACATTGCACAAAAAACAAACACGTTTACAATAAATGCTTCAAACTTCGTTCGAGTGCAATTAATAACGGGAAAAACTGCGAAATTTCAAAAGTGACCAAATTGAAAAAAAAACATAGCTGGAAGACTGCCAGAAAATAGCCGCAATATCTTCGTAGAAATGCAGTCTCAAAAAGATAGTATGAAAAACATACCAAAAATTTTTATTAAATGCTCCGATGTTTTATTTTGATTAACAATCTGTCAAACAAATTGCTGCTTCTAATAGCTGCTCTCAAATAACCGTAAATTAGAGTGGCACACACTCACTTGATCTTATCTCTTTGAATTAAAGTAAAGAACAGTCAGTTTTAAGTCAGGAAGTCATTTTTGAGAGAGGTAAGTCACTTGTGACCAAAAACTTCACCAAACGAATGAACAAAAAACTCCATCCACTAAGAGTGAAAAATGACGCCACGCACGCAATTCAGTTGAAAAGGCATGAACAAAAAGCAGATTTGAAGTGGTTGTGACGTCATCTGGTCGTAACAAAAATCTTGACAAAAAAAACACAGCCCGAAAAATGCCGGAAACGACTCAAAGAGTCGTCTTCGTGAAAGAATTGAATTTTAAAACTTTTTCCATGTGACTACTAAAAACGAAACTAGCTGGCAGATTGCCAGAAAATAGCCGCAATAGCTTTGTAGATCTGCAGTCTAAAAAAAACAGTAAAAAAAGGATCAACAAAAAAATTAGTCTTTTCATTGAAGGCTGATATGTTATTTTGATTAAAAATCTGTATAAGTTTTTGCTGCCTATATTAGCTCCCTCTAATAACCATCATTTAGAGTGACACACACCCATTTGACCTTATCTCTTTGAATTGAAGTGAATAAAAGTCAAATTCAAAGTGAGGAAGTCATTTTTGAGAGTGAGGCAAGTCAAGTGTGACCAAAAATTTAATCACGCAAAAAAAAACAAAAAAAACTCGATCTACTAAGAGCGAAAAATAACGTCACGCAAGCACTTACTTTATATTGCATGAAAGAATGAACAAAAAGCAGATTTGAAGTCGTTGTGACGTTCATATGGTCGTAACAAAAATCGCCACCACGAAACAAAAAAGCAAGAGCAGGCCAATAATAGCCCCAACTATCGCTGTGTGGCAATTTAAAAAATTGAGTCAAAAAATAAAATGAGCTCAGAAAATAAACTGAACTAAAAAATTAGATTACACCTATATCAGGGCTCTATGGGTTTATCCCGTTTCTATTTCTGATTTCGTTTTTTGATACTGACTCTGTTCATTTTCAATTTCTTTGCTGAGCAACTGCTGTCTAAAGCCACTTTTAGCAGAAAGAGAGCAGAGGGAAACTGGCCGAGAGAAGTCAAAAAACATTTCATGCAAAACCTTGAACAAGCTGTGAAATAAGATAAAGCGAAAAATTATAGTTCGACGAATTAAAAAAATATGAGCGCTATAATAGCCTGCTAGGAAGCTGAGGCTACTATTAACATCAAAGTCGCGAACAGCAAAGTCATTTCAGTCTCCCAAAACTTTATTTTGAAAGAAACATTTGAACACTGCAAGAAATGGCCCAAAATTGTGACAAAGATTATCGATTTCCGTAAGTTCTCTCAATCAAAAACAATTTTAAATATAGAAACAAAAATCAGTAGGTAACTGAAAAGAAACATTGTCGCTTTAACTATAAACATTATTTGTTGCTTTAAATCAAAATGAACGCGACAAAACAAACATCGACCAAAAAAATAATCAAATCAAAAGTAATCATGAAGAAGTCTTAAGAGACAGAACAATATTCAAACGCAAAAATTCGTCTGTTACCAAAACCAAGCACTTAGAAAAATTGCAGAATGAGAAGGTTGTTCAAAACTTGTAAAACTGAAGCTAGCAGTTAGCAAAACCTCAGTGCCATATGTATTGCGAACAAAAAAAAGACTTCGAAAACTTCGAATACAAAAAATTTTAGTTCAAACCGATAATTTTCAATAAAGGCAGAGCGAATAGGTCTGAGGAGAATGCTAGAAAAAAAAATACTAGAAGTGGAGAATACTCACAATGTGAAAAAATTCAGATTTGAAAAACCTGCAATTTCTGAAAAATCAAAAAACTAAATTGGAAACTCTAATAAGAAATCAAAATAAAGAGGTACAAAAAATTGTTTTTTGTTATTAGGTTATCGAGGTTTAAGAATATAAGATAGCCATCTTCATGTCCCAGTAAGAAGTGAAAACAGCTCAATTGCGAAACAGTGAAACAATGCAAAAAATGTTATTATGTTAAAATTTTTCCTTGAATTTATATTTCCTTAAATAGTTACCGCCAAAACAAATTCAAAAATTTGGCATTAAAATGAAACCAAAATTACCCCCCGTTCACCAAAAAACTTTTTATGGTAAAAATTAAATCAAGAATTTTTTATTCGACGTAAAAACAGAAAACAGAAAACTATTACAAAAACCGCCGAACTCGGATTAGTATGTGTGCAATTTCATAAAACAAAAACAACTCCCGCCAAAAACAGGAAGTTGCACCAGGAATCATCAAAAAAAAAAAACGGTGCCATATTAACCAGTTTGAATGAAGAAAAAATCCGCTCAAAGAGCCAAAAATGAAGAAACTAATGAAAAAAGATCCAACAATTGACAAAAAATTGAGAAATTTGGTCTAATTTTGCACCTGAAACGCAATATATAGCTCTCTGAAACATTGTGCTATCAATTTCAGATGGTTGCAATTTAAAGCTGCATCGATCAAAACTTACTTCTACAAAAAACCAAGTTACAATGAAAAAAATTGTGCAAAACGGACGAAAACACGGCTAAAAACTGTCATATATACGCGCCAATATCTCAAAAACTTCGAAGTCAAAAAGTCATTCACTGAAAGCAGCGCATGAACAAAAGACCTCTCTCGCTCAGTTAACAAGGCAATTTTAGTCACTTTCAATTTTAGGTCGAAACGCCACCTGAAAAAAGTACTTCCGGTAAAAAAAACCTTAAAGCCAACACTCTTCTTCGAGTCGTTAAAACCCTAAGAAAACAACTATTCGAGTCGTAAAAAAGAAACTCCGAAAACTACTCGAAGTCATATCCCCGCCCAAAAAACTGGCTTTTCAAATCGCCAATGTCTCCTCGCAGAAGGCATCAGTACAGAAAACAACGGTCTTAAGTCAAAGAATCAGAAGAAAATTGTCAAAAAACTCAATTCAATTATATTTTCCATGTAACAAAAGTACACATTCAAATTAAAACAGCTGTTTCATGAATGTAAACATTTTGTTGAAACACAAAAAAATCAGTCGAGCCTTAACGAGCTCACAAACATCTCTATTTTCAAAGAAAAGGAGAAAAAATGAACAAAAGTTCTCTAAAAATTCATTTTTTTTGTCAAATTGCATGGAAAGAGACAACTGTGCAGCAAATCATCTTTGATAGTAAATAGAGCCTACAGTCATCAGGCTTTAATTCAATTACCAATAACTTCAATAAAACAATACAATGGGCCAAAAAAAGCAAAAAGATTCAGCAAAATTGATAAGAAACCCTCAAATTAATCAGCAAAAAGACGAGAAACCGAATATAAATTAGATGAAACAATAGTTTGAAATCAAACTAAGACCCCAATAACTTTTGTGGAAAGTAATTATCAGTCAAAATGTTTAAACGGCATTTCAAGTAAATTCTCAGTGCCGCACTGTCAAATGAAATCAAATAAAAACAAAATTAAAATCTTAGAAAAAGGCTAAGCTCATTATTTTTAACAACTGATAAAAGCAAAGCTGACTAGAACTATAGGTCTCAGGACAATGATAGACTGATACATGCTAGAATGCGGAGAATAAGTAGAGAAAAAAACAGTCTAGTTCTTGATTTTTGAAAGTTAAAAACCAAAAAAAAAGAAGTGAAAACGACTATATTTTCTTATGTAGCATAAAATTGAAGAGCTATCCTCCTGTATAAATTAAAGTTTAGTTCGAAGATAGTTCAAAGATTGGAAAAAAAATCACTGTTGTCAGAGCAATAAAACTGTCAAAAAAGATCAAAATTGCACCTGTGAAAGAAATTTCGTAGAAATTCAAATACTGAACGCCGCAACATCATTCAATTATGATTTAACAAAACTATGGTGCGTGACAGTTCACAAGTGACATTTTCTAGTAATTAAATCCAATAAAGGAACAAAGAAAAATTAGCGGAAAACTTCCAAAATCGGGCAAGCACAAGAACAATTCTGTTAAACAAAAATACCTCACGTTATATACAGGCATTCAACGCATGAAACCTCAAACGTAAATTGACATATGTACTAATTTTTGAAAATTTGAAAAAAAAAACAAATCCACTTTAGGATCAAAAGTAAAAAAAATATTGAAAAATCCAAAAATTGACAAAAATGAGCCAATTTGCCAATTTTGTACTTTAAAGGCAATATTAGGCTCTCAAAAACAGTGTAGTATCGATTTCAGATGGCTGCATATTCATGCGGAATCAACCAAAATGTACTTCTACAAAAACCAAGTTATAAATTAAAAAATTGGACCAAACAGACAAAAGACGGCTAAAAATTCATCTATATGCGCCAATCTCTCAAAAACACTTTTCAAAGTCAAAAAGTCATTCAAAGAACGCAACGTATGAACAAAAGACTTTTCTCGCTCAGAAAAATTTAGTTCACGGCAATTTTATTCACTTTCATTATTAGGTCAAAACTTCCGGTAAAAAAACCTTAAGAAAACCAAGACTCCTCTTCGAGTCATAAAAACCAAGAAAAAAATCCTCTTCGAGTCGTAAAAGAACCAAGAGAGGGCCAATAATAGCCCCAGCTATCCATGGCGGCTGTTAAAAAACATCGACACCTTATAATAGCTAAGTGCCATTTTTGAAACTTTTATTTCAGAGCTGTTTCATTCAGTTTTCATTTCAACAAACATAGCCGGCAGATTGCCGGAATAGCTGTGAAAGAATAGACTTGCGTGCCTTATGAAACAGATACAGACATAAGTTGAAAAAGTTATCGACGCCGCTCAAAAAGCTATATAAAAAAATACGATAAATTAATAAAGCTTGTTAAAATTCAATGCGCAGAAGCCTTTTCAATAGGAACCCTTATTACACGTATGAGTTCCTTTGACCTCAAACTAATTCAAAATAAACTTAAGTTTTAAAGTGCAAAAGTCATTTTATTGAGTGAGGTAAGTCACTTATGATCAAAATCTAATCACGCAAAAAAATTTTGCTAGAGAGAGTGAGAAGCGACGTCACGCGCGCAAAAGCTGTTTGTGAGAGGAAGAAGAAAACTTGACTTTTCAGCTTTGAGGTGTGAACAAACGTAAAACGAAAAAGAGCGTCAGACGACAAAAAAACAGCAGGACAGGTCCTGACGTACAATTCAAAGAATGGCTAAACAAAAAAACGACCTGGAACAGATTATTAGTGAATTGGGAAAACCATTTCTGAAAAAAGATCCAAACCTTCTAAAAACAGTAAATCTAACCAACTAACGTCGGGCGAATTGCTCTCAAACGACCTGCGAGCGGTTGGCTTTGTCATTACCTAGCCACAGTTTAGAAAAACTGCCAATACAGCAAAATACAGCAAAATTTTTAAAAGCTTCCAGATTTCGCAGTGAAAATGTTAAGAACTAATTTTTGTCTCTGGATTTATGTTAGTTAATTCATCTGCATGACTTGAAAAGCTTCGTCGGCCAGCAAGGATTGTAAAAGGTCAAAAAAATTCAAGTTTTGAAAACAATCGGAAATTTTAACGAAATCTTACTGAAATTCAATATTAAAATCTTTGAAACCATTTCATTGTCTCATGAGACTATCTCGTATCCCTATTTCAAGCTTTAAAAAGTTTCAATCGCTCAAAGATCCAAAAACTTGGAACATGAAAATTTTCCAAAAATTTGACAAAATTAAACTTTATCAACAAATTGCTCAAGCTGGAGTTGTTAAAATAATGATAACAATTCCATTAACTCTAGAAACCATGCGACAGCCTATCATCAAACCTTGGAAGAGAATTAGGACCCTGGTGTCGGAAAAAATGATAAAAAATTCAAGAAGATTAAAAAAAACATGAGAAAAATTGAAAATATTTTTAAAAACTGTTGATATTAAAATCTTGAAAAACATTGAATTACATCTAGAAGCTATGCAGTAACTTATAATCAAACCCTCAAGAATGTTCGCTGGCCCTTGAGTTTGGAGACGCCTAGAAAATGACAAAATTTAAAACAACTTGATGAAAAAATTGCAAGTTTCATCAAAATTTTGCTAAAAATTGTGATAATGAGTAAAACAATTCCAAGGCCAAAAAAAACTTTAGTACCCTATTACCAAACGCTATAGAAGACTTCCTGGCTCCTGGGGCTCGGAAAACTTACATAATGACAACAAATTTTATTTGAAAGTTTTAAAAAAAATTGCTAACATTCGCAATGTTAAAATGAACGGAAAAACCATTCCATTACCACTGGAAACTTTGCAGTAACCTAATATCAAACTCTGGAGGAGGGGCCTCACTGGCTCTTGAGGCTGGAGAAACCTAAGAAGGACAAGAAAATGAAAAAACTGAAAAAAATGGAAGTTAAATCAAAAAAATTACTTATATTTGTCATATTAAAAAATTGAAGCTCTTACATGGCAAAAAAAATTTTCGGTGATTTATTATCCAACCCTTAAGGAAGTGTCTTGGCCCGTGCATCAAATGTTGAAACCATCGCATTCGTCCCATCGCAAACCATCAAATGTTGAAACCATCGCATTTGAAACAATCTTGGCCCCTGCGCATTCGTGATGTTAAAATGTTGAAACCATTGCACTACCACTAAAAACTATGCGGTAACCTATTATGAAACTCTAGAGGAGGTTCCTTCCCACCCAGGGCTGAAGCAACTCAAAAAATTACAAAAATTTTTAAAAATAAAACTTAAGATAAAATTGCGTGTATTTAGCGTTGTTCGTCAGTAGCCACGGGTGGGGGTCGGGGGTGCACTAGGGGTCTGATGAGGAGGGCGGGGGTGGGGGGGGGGAGCAACAGCGGCGGTGGGGGGGGGGGCAATAGTGGGCGAGGTCAGCAGTGGGGATGGGGTGTCATCAACCTCTAAGAACTGCCATTCACACCATAAGTGTAAGTCTCCAAAACAGTTTGAGCTCAAAGAGATCTGAAGGACTCTAAGAGCACTTAATACCCACTGGGCGCTACCTGTTTATACTGTTTTCGAGGACGAAAAGTCGAAAGCGTCAGACGAAAAATCGATCAAACGAAAAATCGCATTAAAAAAAGACCGACAGGACTAATATAATTGCTACAAAGTTCGTTTGAGAGCAATTAAAAATCAAAGTGAAATTGCCGCATGTGAACAAAAAACCACTAGCGAAAAAAATCGATTCAAACAAAAAACTAGGCCCAGAACGAACTATGAATGAATTGGGGAAAACATTTAGAAAAAAAATCCGAACCAAAAAAATCGAAAAAACAGTAAATATCAAAGTGAAATTTCAGCATGTGAACAAAAAACCACTAGCGAGAAAGCGAATTTGTGTTCAAACACCGCTTTCTCACTCTACTTGAAAATTAGCCCAAAAAACATTTTACGCCGCATTACCACTCGCTTTTTCGGTCCATTTCCTGTTTCGCCGTCACCAAAATCACTACTCTCATTCGACTTCAAAAATCATGAAAATGTGTGTACAGATCTTTAAAAAAAACAGGAGCACCGCAATATAGCTCCGCGCAGCTTACAGCTTCGCAGATATAACAAACATAGCCGGCAGATTGCCGGAATAGCTGCGAAATAGACTTGCGTGCCGTAAAATACAGATGGAAAAAGATACAGAAGTGAGTTGATAATAGTTATCGCCGCCGCCTATAAAACTTACAAGTTTATTTCAAAGGAGGTTGTTTTTGGGTGCAAAAAAAGTTTCCCTGTCGCGTCTCGAACCGGCGATCTCCGGATTAACAGCCAGTCACCTTAACCACTCGGCTGTCGGACCATACAATCTGTGTTCTTACAATCAAATTTGTTTTAGGAACAGATTCTGTTTCTGAATAACCGCAATTTAGGTCACGCAGAAAGCGTGAAATCAAGCGCGAAAAAGCCATTTAAGGAGTGACGAGACAGAATGTTCTAGAACAAATGTAAAACGAAAATAAAGCGTCAGACGATGAAACAAAAAAAACCAAGAGCACCGCAATATAGCTACGCTCAGCTTACAGCTTCGCAGCTATAATAAAGCAATCATCTCACAACTGAATTCTATTTCAGACATAATTCCTGGAACAGATATCGGAGAGAAATTAATACGCGTGTACACCTCAGCTTACGTTACACCTAAAAAACCCTTTCTTAACAGTAACACTAGAAAGAGCTCAATTAAATCCCAGCACCTCTATCAAAGAAATTAAAAATTATTTCGATTTCTCTTGACTTCAACTTAATGCATCATTATACCAACCAACCTCTGAGCCAACTCGGGCATGAACTTCTCACACAACTCAGTCAGCACATGCTGGTCCACTTGTGCCCCCACGACCCTGGTATTGTAGTAGTCTGGCAGCAACCTCTCACAAAGAGCAGTTAGAAGCCAGAAGGCATCCTCTTCCGCACAGTAGAGAAGAATGACACTGCTCACTATGTTCATAGCTTGACAATAACCTGCAACAGGACATACACTGCAAGAAATTTACCATTTAATAACAACATTAAAAATTTGTCAGGAAATAAATGTAAACTACTAAGATGACTAATAAAACCTAAAACAAAGTCAAAAAATGAAAAAAAATCCAATCGAGCCGACAGAACTTTAAAAAATTATCAAAAATCTTGATATAATACTTGTACACCTAACAATGAAAATATCAAACTGCTCGCAAAGCAGAAGGCAAGGAATTCTAGGCTCTCAAAAAACTTTCTATTTTCGGAGGAAAATTTAAAACTGCAAGAAATTGGCAAAATTTTTTCATCAATTTTTCTTCATTTTTCTCAATGAAAGCAATACACTATACCATAAAAACAGTAATCAAAAGGTAACAAAAAAACTTTGAGCATTCGCCGTCGTTTCACTTCCCAATGAACGCTATAAAACAATACGAAAATCGAATAGAAATTAATCACCAAAAAGACAAAACAGAACAAACATTGAAGGGCAAAAATATTTCATTGCAGTGTAACCCAGCTCCAAAAGTGTTCACAGATGAAAAAAAACAATTTTTTACAAAAGAATTTTTTCGGTGCCGCATAGCATTAAAATCAATTGCAAACAAAAAAAGGAAGTATGAAACCATTAAATTTTTCAACAACTAAGAAAACAGAGTAATAAAATTATACGTCTTAAAATAAAATAACTAACGAAAAACTTAGGGTAAAGAAAAACTAAATATGTGCTAGAAAGTGGAGAACACAAAAATTTTCAGAAAGACGAACAAAAAACGAATTCGTAATATTTGAAAGTTAAAAATCAAATTTCATATTTAAAAAAATCATGTAAAAAGCAGGGAATTTTCATTATTGAGCAATAGAGGCTCAAAATAATTACATAACCATTATCCTGTCTACGAACAAAGTGAAAAAAAGACTCGAAACACAATCAATTCGAAAAAAGCCCTAAAAACTTGTTCAAACTTCAATTATGAAAAAGGGTTCATCTGAATTTCAAAGTCCTATCGCCAAAAAATAATTAAAATGAACTAAACAAAATTGAAACCCCTGGCGGTGCACATAAAGATGTTTGATAGTAATGAAACTCAAAATGAAAACAACAAAAAATTTAAGATGAAACCAGCCAAAATAGGGTTAGTATTTGTACAATTTCAAAAAACAAAAACACCTGCCGTAAAAAATGGCAAATTATCAAAGAAACGTTGCCGTATACACCGATTTGATAGAAAAACCTCCACTCATCCAGAAATGAATAAATAATTGAAAACAACTCCAAAAATTAACTAAAATATGAGAAATATGTGCCCATTTTGCACTTCATTCAAACGCAATATTTGGCTCTAAAGAACAATTCGGTATCAACGTCAGAGAGTTACATATTAATGCAGCATCGATCAAAACTTATTGCTACAAAAAAACCCAATTACAAGCAAAAAATTTGGGCCAAACGGAAAAAATGGTTAAAAACTGTCATATATGCGTCATTCTCTCAAAAACACTTTTCAAAGTCAAAAAGTCATTTACTGAACGCAGCGCATGATCAAATAACTTCTCTCGCTGAAAAAAAAGTTAGTTCACATTGCAGTTTTACTCACTTTCGGTTTTAGTTCAAAACGCCGTTTGAACAAATAGTACTTACGGTAAATAAAACCTCAAGAAAACCAATACTCCTCTTCGAGTCGTAAAAAAGGAGAGCGCATAAATAATAGCCGTTTGAGAGGCTGACGGCTGCTATTAAACAACAAATTGTTTACCTATGTTAGGGTTGCGTCTGGCATATGCGTTGAGAACCCTTCTGAGAGCTGCAATGCCAACATTGCTCTGGAATGCTGGGTGCTCTGGAAGTGACCTGTGCAGATCTCTCTCAATTTCGTCCGGCGCCACCGCGTCCGCTGCAAACATGTTCATAAATAAAGGCGAACAAATAAGGTCCAGATATAGAAGTCACCGATTAAGCAGATATATAACATAACCGACCGAATTGCCCTCAAACGAGAAGGGGTCGCAACCGCCAGTAGATGAGAGTACTGGGGGTGTGCTGGGGTGAGTGGGGGAGGGGGGTTGACTTGCGTCAAACCAAACTTTCAAGATTTCAAGATTAAGAACACCCCGTTACACCATTAAATTGTCTCCTCAAAACAGTTTTGGTGAATCGCATTCTTGGACACTGGTTAGGCGTAAGGCTCAACGACAACTTAATGCCCTCAGAGCCTTACGTGTTCGTAATATGCTGCTACTTGCGGCTCTGGGAACAAAGTCAAAAGGCCGTTAAAAGTCAAAATGGACAGACGAAAAATCGGTCAAGCGAAAAATTGCATAAAAAAGACCGACAGGACTAATTAATTGCTACAAACTTCGCTTGAGAGCACTTAAACGACTAAAATCAGTTTTCACTCTTTGAGATTACGTAAAATGTTGCGAGTGAGTGAGTGAGACGTACGTCTGTTGGGTGTGGAGTAGACGAGTCTCTCGTAGTAGCCAGGGTGCAGATTCTTGTCATGCAGAGCCCCACTGTAGACCATCCACATCTCACCACGATACAACTCAGGCAGACCCTTCCGAATCAACTGCAGTGTTTCTGAAATTCACAAATTCCATTAAGAAAAATTGCCCAGCTACCATCGTTACCAAGAGTTTTGTTGCTTATCCGCAAGTGAACGAAACAATGCTCACAATGGTTTGTATAGTCTAATAAGACATGCGCCTATCCATCATAAGGACCCTTCCGAATCAACTGCAGTGTTTCTGAAATTTTAAAATTAATTACAAATAGCTCAGCTGCCTCCTAGCCACCCCCCCCCCCCCGGTACCAATATTATTCTCGCTTAAGGGTATGTGAAGCTTATGGGCATCTCTTATAACCAATTCGCTTGTTTTTTTTTTTTGTTCCTCGAGGCATACATTCAACAAGTAGAGCTTCTTGTCAAGCTATGTGAAGCTTCTCTTACGCACAATTTACATTAGGTTGTTCTCTCTCGACCTTCTAACATTTTTCCCATTTCTTTTATTTGTCAAACAATAACAAGCAGCCAATCAGAAGCTGCAAATTCAATCAAATTTGATCTCTCTCTACCTTGCGTCCTGTACATGGAGGCTCCTCTGCCGTACTTGTCAAAATGGTCTTTCCATTGACCCTGTTTGACCTCCTCCTTCCTCTGGTGGGGGGACTTCTGATGTTCGCCCTCAGCACCCAACAGAGTGTCTGAGTCATTCTCAGATGAGGGTTGATGCTTGCTAGTTGAAGCGGTTGCTGCAGCCGAAGATGCGTTGTCATTGAAGCCCGTCTGATTGAACAGAGTGATCAGAGCCGGTTGCAACTCAAAAGGATCTGAAATAGAAGCCAGTTTTAAAGCCAACTCTTTACCTATATATATAGACTTCCAAAATCAATTTGAGCAATGGCAAAAGATGAGACTTCACAAACAACGACAATTGTAATGTTGAAATGCTGATAAGAAAAGTAAACAGCAAAAATGACTAAAGCAAAAGCGACTTGATAAAAAAACCGACATTTAACAGATTACATCTAATCGACGACGGAGCTCTGAAAATTCTAGTAAGTTGTGAGCAGGGTCATGTGTGGAAAACTCCCTCTTTAATAAAGTCATTTGCTCAAAGTGCATACAAAAAATACGCAAAATTCTAGAAAACAGTGGGCAATTTGTGAAAATTGAATCGGCTTCGCAATTCCATTCTCATGATTAACAGGAATCAAAATGAATTCATAGAACATAACCTACTAGCGTCGGGCAAATTGCTCTCAAGCTTAATGCCCACTGGGCGCTACCTGTTTATTCCTTTTTTGAGGACGAAAAATCAAATGGGTCAAAAAAAAATCGATCAAGCGAAAAATCGCATTATAAAGACCAACAGGACTATTATAATTGCTACAAACTTCGTTTGAGAGCAATTAATCAGGATTTGCAAGCAACGCATGCTATCTGAGTTATGCGAAATGACATAAAATTTGTTATTAACGCAATCAGTTTATCGAATCGCATAGCAGCAGTTGATCTTGTAACGATCCTTTTTACTAACACCTCAAAATAGCTGCAAATACTAACCTAAGGAGGACAGACTGCACAAATCCCCCTCCTCCGCGCCACCTGAGCTCTGCAGTGCAACGGTATGTTCACCCACAGAAAGATCCTTAGGATTGACCAGACCCCAGCTGCAGTTTGAGGATCCATCTCCGAGAGACGAGAGATCGCCCATAGAACTCCCAGTCTCAGAGTCAACACATCTCAACCTAGCATGCAATGATATAACATCAGACCTAATAATCTATGATGATTGTCGAGACTACAACTTTTATCAACCAAATAATGCAATGTGTTACGCGAGACAAAAATATAAAATCCAAGAATCAAAAGTCCTGTTGCTCATATAAAATACATAATCCAGCAAAAAACAAAGTCGGCAAGTTGCCGGAAAATGGCAATCTTTGACCCGTTTGACGCACATCGGGACTGAAATAGAAAAAAATAGCCGGCCACGATAGACGCTTGTGGCGTTACATGAATTGAAACAACTATAGAAATAAAATAGACATCGACCACCAGTCCTTTAATAGACCACTAGACTTTTTGGGGTAGCTTCGGACTGTCATTTTTATGAGACACATGAGCTCTACAAGGAGAAAGCCCTAATAGGGCTTTTCAAAATCAGGATCTTTTCCGTTTGTGCCCCCCTCAGCTCAGTGGGCGCATATTATTTGCACCCCCATCCCCCCCCCCCCCCCACGTGCAATCTTTGGGAAGGGGCACAAACGGAAAAGATCCCAAAATTAATATTAAAAATCAAAAACTCAAGACTCTAATATTCAAGAATTAGGGCATATGTTTGGCACTACTTAGATGCACACTATTGACCTTTAAAAAGTAAATGTTCATAAAATTTAAAGTTTCATAAGTGAGCTCAGAAGTCATTTTTTGAGTGAGGTAAGTCATTGAAAAAGTCAATTCCAAGAAGTCACGGTAAGACGAAACAAAAATCTGTTAGACGAAGTAAAAAAACATAGCAGGACAAGTCCTGACGTACAATTCAAAGAATTTTCATTGACTACACAGGAAAACTAGACCTAGAATGGACTATGAGTGAACTGAGAAAACCATTCTAAAAAAAATCAGAAAAAATAAGAAAACAGAAAATCAATACCAAAATGCCGCATGTAAACAAAAAACCACTAGCGAGAAAGAGAAATTTAATTCAAACCAAAAGCTAGGCCTAAAATTAGCTGTGAATGGATTGGGAAAGCCATTTAGAAAGAAATCCGAAACCAAAAAATCGAAAAACAGTACAAATCAGAATGAAATTGCCACATGTGAACAAAAAACCACTACCGAGAAACCGAATTTTTGTTCAAACACCGTTTTCTCATTCTACTTTAAAATTAGAGCGCAAAAATTCACGTGATCCAGAGGTAAAGCGAATTAAAAAATGCATATCAGGATCACCTCTGAACAACAACTCAAAGAATCGAACAAACACAACATCATCCTTAAAAACGCCTCCGATGAAAACAAGTGATATACCAAGACTTCCAATAAAGTTGACAAAACACAAGCAAAAACAGCAAACAACAACTCCGTAGAAAATCACTGACAGACAAGGCACCAAGACAAACAAAAAATGGGTCAACAAAGATTTTCACAAATGCCAAAGAAAATAATAAGCTGCATTAAAGTCAATGAAACCCGTAAAATTTTTGAAAATAAAAAAATGCCTCTAAGTCCAATAAAGATCTTAGCAGTGAACATAAATCAATAAATGGTTCATTATGTATGATTAGAGATCAAATGAGACCTATAAATCTTGGACTAATCGACAGTACAACAAAAAAACATTCCAAAAACAGGCAAAATCCAAAAAAAAACTAAGAAGTATCAAAGTCATAAAAACAACTATATCTGAAAGGACTATTAAATGGGATCAGATATGATCCAAATGGGTACGGAGAGAACTTTATCACTGAGATTAGCTGAAAGAAAAACCAAAAATCTTTGCGATATCAAAAAATCATTAACAATTTTTGAAAAGAAGTCGTGCCAGTGGGCGCATATTATTTGTATTCCCCCCCACGTGCAATCTTTGGGAAGGGGCACAAACGGAAAAGATCCCAAAATTAATATTAAAAATCAAAAACTCAAGACTCTAATATTCAAGAATTAGGGCATATGTTTGGCACTACTTAGATGCACACTATTGACCTTTAATAAGTAAATGTTCATAAAATTTAAAGTTTCATAAGTGAGCTCAGAAGTCATTTTTTGAGTGAGGTAAGTCATTGAAAAAGTCAATTCCAAGAAGTCACGGTAAGACGAAACAAAAATCTGTTAGACGAAGTAAAAAAACATAGCAGGACAAGTCCTGACGTACAATTCAAAGAATTTTCATTGACTAAACAGAAAAACTAGACCTAGAATGGACTATGAGTGAACTGAGAAAACCATTCTAAAAAAATCAGAAAAAATAAGAAAACAGAAAATCAATATCAAAATGCCGCATGTAAACAAAAAACCACTAGCGAGAAAGAGAAATTTAATTCAAACCAAAAGCTAGTCCTAAAATTAGCTGTGAATGGATTGGGAAAGCCATTTAGAAAGAAATCCGAAACCAAAAAATCGAAAAACAGTACAAATCAGAATGAAATTGCCGCATGTGAACAAAAAACCACTACCGAGAAACCGACTTTTTGTTCAAACACCGTTTTCTCACTCTACTTTAAAATTAGAGCGCAAAAATTCACGCCGCAAAACCACTCGCTTTTTCGCTCCATTTCCTGTTTCGGCGTGACCAAAATCATTACGCGAATTTGACTTCAAAAATCATGAAAATGCGTGAACAGATCTTAAAAAAAAGACAGCGCCCCAATACAAATCGAATTCTTTGAAATGTAAAAAAAACAAGGAGCGCTATAATAGCCGCCTAGAATTGAGGACGCGGCTATTAAAAAAGGAGATAGAAATTGACAGATTTTCTCTGTGACAAAAATTTTTCTCGTGTTCTAAATTGCTGCGCAGTTTCAGCTACAAAAACTATACTTAATTCAGCTTCTAAACTAAAGGTTTTTCAGCTTCACACTAATAAGCCAGCAACCGTTCTAAGGAATTTTGATAATCTGATGCAATATTACTTAATGACCGGACGTTTCCTTTGCTTTTACTCTTGGCATCCCCTACATTGCGTAATTCAATGAGTCAAAGAATTGAAAATCCATTCAGTTGAGACAATTAGTGAGGCAAATCAAAAGTCAACCGCGAAAGTCATGACTTATCTAAAAGGAAAAACGTGATCCAGAGGTAAAGCGAATTAAAAAATGCATATCAGGCTCACCTCTGAACAACAACTCAAAGAATCGAACAAAAACAACATCCTTAAAAAACGCCTCCGATGAAAACAAGTGATATACCAAGACTTCCAATAAAGTTAACAAAACACAAGCAAAAATAGCAAACAACAACTTCGTAGAAAATCACTGACAGACAAGGCACCAAGACAAACAAAAAATGGGTCAACAAAGATTTTCACAAATGCCAAAGAAAATAATAAGCTGCATTAAAGTCAATGAAACCCGTAAAATTTTTGAAAATAAAAAAATGCCTCTAAGTCCAATAAAGATCTTAGCAGTGAACATAAATCAATAAATGGTTCATTATGTATGATTAGAGATCAATTGAGACCTATAAATCTTGGACTAATCGACAGAACAACAAAAAAAAAAACATTCCAAAAACAGGCAAAATCCAAAATAAAACTAAGAAGTATCAAAGTCATAAAAACAACTATATCTGACAGGACTATTAAATGGGATCAGATATGATCCAAATGGGTACGGAGAGAACTTTCTCACTGAGACTAACTGAAAGAAAAACCAAAAATCTTTGCGATATCAAAAAATCATTAACAATTTTTGAAAAGAAGTCGTGCCATAGTCGTTAAAACCTCCAGTTTTGAACTGAAAAGAACTAGACAAACTCAAATAAGCCCAGAAAAAATTAAAACAACTAATCATCAATGAGACTAAGCGGCAGAACAACAAAGGTAAAAAGCCAATAAAAAATATTTTTGGAGAGCAAGTGGTGTTAAAGTCGTGAAAACCGTTAGATATGAAAAAACTTTAAGCTTATCGCAAGAGAGCCGCCACTTAGAGCAGCTGTCAATAATGAGACTAAGAGACAATACAAAAAAATATATTAAAATATGTCGCAATAGAGAGCCAATAAAACCTATCAATGATGAGACTAAACAACAAAACCACAAAAAACAACAAGAACAGGCAAAATCTAAAAAGTCACTTATTTTATGAAGACAAATAGCATTAAAGTCTTAAAACAATTTTGAGGGTTTAAATAACTGCAACTGTGCGCCATTATAACACACATCACATTTTAAAACTTGTCGCAAAGAAAATGAAGAGGAAAACAGCAAAGAAGCAGTCAAAGTGTCGCATGTGAAATTCGCTGTCAAAACCTAAAGTATGTTTCCTCACTTCAATTTAAAAGCAATTTGAAAAAAGTCACGCCATAAAATTACTCGTTTTGCTCCTCTTCTCTTACTACTCCAGTGTGATTAAAATGACTACTTCAATTTTACGAGAAAATGTAGAAAAAACTGAGAACAGATTTTTAAAAAAAAAGAGATCTTAAAGCGCACCACAAAAACACATTCTTGGAACTGTAGAAAAGGAGAGCACATAAATATTAGCCGTTGAGAGGGACACTCAAAAGATTTCAAGCATAGAACTGCGAAAGGAAACGCAAAAATGCGTTTCAATGCTTCAATGGCGACTGTCAAACCGATCAAAAAAATGAATTCTGACCTTTTAAGCACATAAGATGAACGATCTGCTGCCAAATTTTAAATTTCATTAAACTTAAAACGAATTAGTTTTGGTTTGTTCAATTTTTAAACTTATCTAACGTCGATCGAATTACTCTCAAATGACTCGCGAGGAGTTGGCTTTGGTTAGGGTAAGCTTATGTTTAGGGAGCCCATCTTAACTTAAGGGGACAAGAAAGGTGATGGGGCAATAACTGTAATGGGGAAGGGGTATCCAAACCAACAAAAGTTTCCTTTCCACCGTGACTTTTCCTACCACCGTGGGGGGGAGGGGCGTCAAACTCTAAAATTACCTTCAACATCACAAATTTTTGTCTCCAAAAGCGTGCGGTGAATCGCACTTTTAGAGTCTAGTAACCTGTTTAGCCGGACTAATATAATTGCTATAAACTTGGTTTGAGAGCGATTAGAAACATTTGGACATGTACTAAACTTTCACTCAAGATAACCACTTTTCAACTTAATTTACCGTTAAAAAAATGCATAACTGAAGCATAGAAATTTTGAGTGTGCGAGCATACTCACTGACTATTTGACAGATATTATATTTTAAATACCGCTCTAGCAATAAAAATGATTTCATTTTTCCAGCAGTAGCAGCCTTCAATGTGCCTTAAAGAATAAGGATCTACAATTTGGTTTCAATTAACAGGTTTTGACGAAAAATTTGCATGATTATATTCAGTTCCCTTTTCATACAGTAAACAATCTGAAAATTGAAAACTGATTAAGTGGTAAAGATAATGTTCTCGATTGGTCAAATATTTAACCTTCTCTGACGCTGCTGAATAATCTTGGGCGAAGTGGGTGAAGGGGAAGGCGATGGCTGTTCTCGTTCCGCTGTCGCATCCGACTGTTCATCTCCATGATCTCGCAGGTGTTTCTGGGCGGGAGTCGTGTTCATTGAACTGGTGATTGCCTCCATCACACTTGGCCTGTCATTCAGTCGACCCAACAACACACTGTCACCACAGTCCTATACACACAAAGGGTTCTAGTTGACTCAATCATTCAAAAAGGATCAAAATGACTTTATTTCCTCTTGCATATAATCGATTAGTGACGCATGGTGCCAACTGAAATGACAAAATCTACCTGAAATGTCACTATGTGGATCAGGGAAAGGATAAACAACGTTTGTCTTTGTCCTAATTCATTTTAAAAAGTCTTTACATTAATTCATTACAAAAGGTATATAATTCGCATGCTTGAAACGAAAGTAGATTTGGTGTGGTCTTTCCAATTGTGCCACCCCGTAGCGCACCATTTATGGGCTGTAATTAGCGGGGGATGGGCTACTGTAATGAACTGGCTGAACATTTACATTTTGAGAAAAAAATTAAATTTATGAATAGTTTTGACCTTATACTTACTAGGAGAACTATGTTCCAAAACCTTGTTCTTGTCTATCTAATGCAACATGTTCACGTAATTTAACTATTTCGTAATTTACTTTTTCCATAAAAGTACTTATTCTTTTACTTTCCGTATTTCTAAGTTGATCAACTTTCGGTAAGTTGATCAACTTTCGTGAAAAATTGCTGACTACTGATCGGTCACTCCATTTGAAGCGACACTTTCTGGAGGAAAAAACTGAACACTTAGGATTCTTCACTTAGTTTTTATCATCTCATATTTTTCGATCAGATCTTGAGGGACGCTTTCTCTAATGTGTGACTGCTTTCTAATAAACGTTTTTGGCTATTTCTGCATCAAAAATCAATATATCGTCAATCACAAAAGCCAGGTAACGCCAACTGTCCTTTGAACGTAGTATAAAACAATTTTAATGATATTCATCAATGTACGATTGGTGGTTTTGAAATAAAAGTTTCTCTTTATCTCTGTTCAATGTTAAAAACATGTGTTTCAGAAAAATACTTTTTTAAAATTGAAAGTTTCATCAGAGGTTCCTTCTCTGTTTTGGCATGACATAGTAGGTACACCATGTTTGCTATGTAAAACCTAAAATTACGTCCCCAAGGACAAACTTCACAAACAATCTATAAAGAGACTCGGAGGGGACAGACAACGGGACAAATTGTCCTCAACACTCTGCCCTTCAGAACTTCAATTATGATATTACAAAAAAGGATGCATTCGTTAAGGAAATACATTAAGAAGTAAATTTTTCCCAATTTCCACTTCCATTAAGAAAATATGTGCGCGAAAATTTAATCATGGGACTCAAAGTTTATTTTTCCTCCGATAAAAGCCAGTCTTATTCTGATAGTGCTGTAGCAAGCACGTAAATGATATTAAAGAATTAACCCTTACAGAGCAAACGTGTTTTACGTGGTTTACAAGCTCTCTGTTGTTAAGAATGTAAGAGTCTTTCAATTTGTGATAAAGATTACTTATGTCATTAACAGTGCAGTTGTCAAAAGTAGTAAAGAGATTCTGTTTTGCTATAAGACTATGAAGTTTTGCGGCGCGAAATCGCAGTGACATTCTTCCAGCTTTTTTTCCACAAAGGGGTTCATGCAAAAGATAAGAATCATTTCTAGTAGATCTTTTGTTCTCAAATCTAAATAAATCATTAAGGTATTTTTCAGAATGCAATTGGTATATAGATCAAAGGACAAACTTGAGTATTTCGTAGATAAAAAGTTCGAATACTGACAATAATTTTGTGTCTCTGAAATATATCTTCACAATGATCACGGCGGTTACGAAAAAATAAATTTCAATTTTTTTTCTGTAGAAGATAAATTTTTTCTAAATTTGAATATTTTGTGCAACCATATAAAAAATACCGCATTGTATTATTGGATTTATGTTACTTTTGTAGTAGCGAATAGGCAACTGCCTTGGAACGTAATGTCTTAACTTACAAATAATACCACACTGTTTACCGAGTCTCCTTTTAACATACTCAATATGAAACTTGAACGTCAGTTTAGAATCTAAAATTACGCCAAGGTATTTACAACTTTGTTTTATAATAACCGAACAATTATTCATACTATACTGATGATTGGAAGCACTAGCACTTAGATTTAACTGAACTGTTTTATCCAAATTAAAGACCAACTTGTTTGCTAATAGCCAACTGCCAATTTCATTGAGATCCCTTTCAATATCCTCAGGTTTATATCCAATCGATGATATATTAGTGCCATCTGCAAAGGGAAATATGTTTGTGAATTTGCAGCATGTGGTAATATTAATAATATGAATAAGGAATAAAAGAGGTCCGAGGATTGATTTAACGCAACAATTTAACTTTCTGCAGTTTGATAAGCAACCTTGACTTGAACTCTTTGGTACCTATTAGATAATTACGAAGCAAACCACTTGTGACAGTTACCGCGAATACCATAGCATTCTAACTTATGCAGCAAAAATTAATGATCAATCGTAGCAAACGCCTTCTTTAGATCAAGAAAAAAACTTATTAATAATTTATTTGTGCAAGTTCAAATCCTTTCGATAAATTCGACCATGGCATCAATCGTACTGTGTTTCCGGTGGAATCCAAAATGATTATTCGTAATTAACAGGTTATGCTCGAACAAAAATAAACAATCGGATATACATAATTCTTTCAAAAACTTTACTCCAAGTAATAAGCAGTGACTTTGTCCTATAATTGTTTTCATCGGTCTTATCACCATCCTTGTGCAAGCGAATAACTTTGGCTGTTGGTAAAGCTCCGGGAAACGTTCCATTGAGAAAGGATAGATTAACAAGAACAAAAACTTGCAGCGACACACAATTCTAATGTATGATATGATCAATGCAAGACATGGAAGAAAATGTTACTCGAGTAAGCGACGTTTCAAAGAGTTCAGAACCATTAGACTGGATCACATTTTTGTAATTCTTAATCATCTGGTTATCTTTCAGAAAATCGATGTTAAAATCTCCGCAGACAACAAAAGGAGTTTCGACTGATGTATGCTTTTCCAAGAACTTATCTAGCAGCTCTACAAGAAGTTTTTTGTTATTACGAGGTTTATTATAGATAGTTAGGACTTTGAACCTTTTTCCTCCTATAGAAATTTCAACAAACAGAGCTTCCTCAAAATAGGTTTGTTTCTTTTATTATGCTTAATTCATTTCCCACTTGAATGATCACACCTTAGCCCCCCTTGAAGGTCTAAATTTTGTTAGATACTGAGAGTAACCGTGTAATAAACACTTTGAGTCATCATTTTCAGATAGACATGTTTCGCTTAAACATAGAACAGACGGAGGAGAACCACGACCTAGTATTAGTGCTTCCAATTTGTCCAGGTTTTTTTTAAGGACCTCACATTTAAATGCATCACATAAACAGTAAACAATTCGGGAGCTCCGAAAACTACAATTTGTATCATTGGCATTAGTGCTCACCTCCGTGAAACTTTTTTCAATTGGTTTATTGCTTCTTTTATTGCGTGAACTAAAGCAGGAACTAGCGATAGAACAATATCATTCAATAGGGACGCAGTATCCTCTTATTCAAGAGCTGCCGACAATTGAAATCGTTTTCGCTTAGCACTGTGAGGCAACAAGGTTGATGGTTCTCTTGTCAGTGTTGGCGGCTGTTTCGCCGTTTCGATGTGATTAGTCAACTGCGCTTGAGTAGGCTTCGTTGGAATGCAGTCTTGCTGATGATTTTTGTGAGCAACATAATCATTCAACTCAGCAGTTTTCTTTACTTGCATAGCATCTGCATTTGGATGATTCTGGCTATACACAAACACATCTTGTCGTCTCGTATAAGCAAGTAGTCCCATTTGCTTTGCCTCACTCTTAATCTTCCAATCTCTCAGGGCTAAGCGTTCCTCAATTTGAACCGCCCGTCCCATTGAATTAGATATTCCCTTCAACCATGTTCTTCGTCTCCAGACTAAATCCCTATCTTGATGATAAATGAATTTGATGATGATCGGAGCATTCATATTTTGATTGAGTGGATGACATGCTGCAGTGCTTAATGGATTTAGATTAGTCTGTAGCACGACTTTGAGACGGCATAGAGTATACTTGCTAAAGCATCACGTTTGTTTTCAATGTTGCGGAATATGAGGCATAATTTCCGCGACTATTTTTCGATCTCCACAGTCCGTTCGTAGAGTTTATGAATTGCATTTGTATTTACTACTACCATGTCTCACAATTTAAGCTGATTTCGTTTCAGGGATTTAATGTCATCATGTTGTTTTATAATCAGCTCAATCATCTTTTTCAGTAGGTCTTTGGTTGAGGCAGTATCATCGCCTTCTATGGCTTCCGCTTCCTCTACAATAGAGTCAACTTCAAAGCAGTCTAAATCAGAGTCTGTGTCTCGAAAATTATCGAAGTCCATACTCAGTCCCGGATAGTTTTTGTTTAAAAAAGAACTCAAACAGTATCGCAGTTAGCCTAATTAATGAGTAAGTTGGTCCAACTTCGAGCCTCCCAACCAACAAAGGATCTACAAATCTCTCGGAAAAACCAAAGTACTCACTTAAGCTTTCTGTGGCCGCTTTTACCTTCGCTTCTTCTGAGATGGCTTCCTCTAATTGATGAGCCTTTTAGCAAAGAATTTCCGTGGACCGAAAAGCTCTAGTTTGTGTCCTTTTCTCCAGAGGGTAAATAAAATTCTCGCTTCAGCAACAACGCAAGCATGCAGTTTTGAAAATTCGTTG
This sequence comes from Convolutriloba macropyga, assembly GCF_964194025.1. Taxonomy (NCBI): domain Eukaryota; kingdom Metazoa; phylum Xenacoelomorpha; order Acoela; family Convolutidae; genus Convolutriloba; species Convolutriloba macropyga. The sequence continues at coordinate 4,585,487 of NC_134476.1, forward strand.
ATCAGATTGTGACTTTTCCTGTTACGATGCGAAATAAGCTGTTTAAAGGCTTCAATGCCAACAATTCCAGTCGATCAAAGGTCTTCGAGACAGAGCGCAGCACCAAATCGTTTTATATATACAATAGCAGCAATGCGGTCTTTATATTGCAAAAGAATGTCAATTAGCTCAGGAACAGGACAGGCTTTTGTTTGCTTAAATGGGCTAATTGTGTTATTATTTACGTCGTCCCAAATAACCAAATTACATTTCTTGCACAGACCACCACCAACGTACAGAAGAATTTGAAGTAATTTTGATCTCTGAAGTTCTCACGTTGAAACTCAGACCACCCCAGCTGTAATGACTCCCCAATAAAGGTTTCTTTTCGTGGTATGACAGTCCGTTCAATGTATTTCTTAGCGAATTGGCCTTAATAAATACCATCACATACAGTGCCGGCCTCTAAAACCCTCTACTGAATAAGAGGTTATCTAATGTAATCCGGACTTTCAATCAGTTGGCTATTTAATAAGTTTATTACAACAATTAGGCTAACAACAATTAGTAATCTGAGACGGCCCATCAACTTCTCGATGCAGTTTTGTTTTGTGAGTGACTATCTATACATCATGTGGCGCACAAATAAAGCAACGATGAAACCTTAGCAATAACTAAAAAGCAAAACCAATAGAAAGATTTAAAAGCCCATCATATATTTTTTTGAAAAAACACAGTCAATAAACACTGCTCAGTCACTCAATTCCCTCAGAGCCTTACCTTTTTACCCCGTTTTTGAGGACAAAAGGTTGAAAGGGTCAGACGAAAAATGAAAAACCGGTCAATCGAAAAATCGCACAACAAAGACCACACATGACTAATATAATTGCTACAAACTTCGTTTGAGAGCAATTAAAAAGACCGTCAGGCGATTAAAAAAAGCGAAATCACCACAACATCGCTGCCCTCAGCCAACAACATCGCAGGGATAAACAACAGCATGTAACGAGAATACATCTCAAAAGCACAAAAACAGAAATATGCGGAAAATTGAAAATAGAAAAACATTTCTGCAAGTTTCAAACTAAAATTGTCTATAAACAACCAATTTTGTCCAAAGTTCCACGATAAATACTAACTGTAACCATAAAAATGCTTCTAATGGTAGCTAAATTTCCGATAGGATCAAATATATAAAAAATATTTCGAAAAATCGTCTAAAACAGCAAAATGAGAACACAGATAGCCAAAATTGAATATGAATATCAAAATAATCATAAATTCTCCTAAGCGTTCAATTTATTGAAATTAATTTAAAAAGCAGCTTGTTCCACAACACTAGATTCAGAAATAGGTTTGAAACAGGTTTGAAAATGCCCCACCCGAAAAATATTCTTCTCGCTTATCAAAAAAAAATTTTAACACATTTTCCCCTCTCTCTCTGAGTAATGCGCCTACATACTAGCCATCTGAGTAGATGATGGCGGTTATTTAAAATCGGACAGCCAATGTCAATAAACCTTGTTTACTGTACTCATATCCTCTCGGATAAAAAATTCGTTATTTCTGTAGATCAAACCTTCTTCATAGTGATGAGTACTCCATCTCTGATCTCATTGGCCGCCTTGTCACACCTCTCCACACTCCCAATCTCATAGATAGGCAATACAAGTCTAACCATATTTGCACCACTGTCCGAGCTGAAATTACAAAATATAACCAACTACGTCGCACGAATGGGTGGGGAGGGAGGGAGGGGGTTATAGTTGCGGCGAGGGGCTTAAAATGATGGGATTTCTAATTGAAGAAGCAGATATCAGCTTTGGCGATGATTTAATTAGACCGATATGAAAGAAAGCTTTATTGGTAAATAATTGCAAAAAATTCCCTCGCGAGTGAGTTTCTAGTCCTCGGGGACAAAGAAGACAAAATGCAGGCTCATACGAGATTTTGGTTTCTGAATTGGAGCTTTAGTAATTAATGAAGATATCGGAGTTAACGGATTAGTTAACTAATATTAATTGAAACATGATCCGGGTAGACCCAACCTAGAAACCATAAAAAGACAAATGATAACCATACGTAAGACCATAAATGGTTCCATCCAAGAAGGGCAAAATTTCTTGCATGTTCTTGCTATTCTAAGAACCATAAATGGTTTTATTTATGGTATCAAAGATTCCATATCATATTGATAGGAAACGGTGGTCTTTTCCATTTGTGAACCCCCCCCCCCCATATACGTTATGTACCCCCCATTACAGAGCACGTGCCATTACACAGTAAATCATTATGTAAAAATATGGCACGTGCGTCTGGGGGTTGCAAATACTATGCACCCACTGAGCTGGGAGGGGGGGGGGGGGGGGGGGAGGAGGGCAAACGGAAAAGATCCGAAACGGTTAACAGTTTCACCAACCTGTTGAAGCAGACAAAATTGTGTGAGATGTAGAGCTTTCCCCTGACTGATGTCTTCTCGTAGGGTAACCAGAGGGAACAGCTACAATCCCCGTGTAGCTTTTCACTTCTGGGTAGGGTGAAGAGGGCACGATAGTTGTCAGACCTCAACTGGGCATACAGGTCACGTTTCATCAGAGAATTGTGTTTCTTCCTCTTGCGGTCCTGGAGCACAATCAAACCTTAATAACAGTTGGTTGTACTAAATGAATACAACAGCAATGGATAAATCTGCCCGAAAATAGGGTTTGATCTACCCCTTCACATCCTAAAAGTGCACAGCCTGAGAATAGCTGAAAGTAGCCGTTAGGGTTAGGATCTTTTCTGTTTGTGCATTACATAATGAATAACTATGTAATGACTCATGCTCCGTAACTGGGGGGCGCGTAGCGTACTGGGGGGTGGGGGGGGGGGCACAAACGGAGATCCGTTTCTTTGAAGCTTATGAAAAAAATTGTCATTTTAGAAAACTGCAAAAATGCACAGTTAGTTCACAAAGGGTCAAGAAAAATGTCCTCGTGCATCCATAAATTGATTCCTGGCTCATATTAAAAACCTCGTCATAATTTGTTTTACACAAGGTGAAGTTGAGACTACCTTGAACCCGAAGGAAGAGTACCCTGCCTCTGCCATGAGTAACCGGAGTGCAAATGAGATGAGCTGCTGACAGAGTCTGAAGGTCTCTCCCGCATTCAGGAACATTGAGAAGTCATATTGAGAACTACGAGTACATACCTAAAAGGGTAGAATTATTAGCCCCCCTATTATGCTTTATACAATCCATCTTATATTCATTTCATTCGCTGTATTAATCGCACAATGAATCCTTAAAAATAGCACCAGAGACGGATCTACTTCTTTTCACACCTACCCTCTCATTTTTATCATATCTTTTCACCCCTGCATCGTATAACCCCCCCCCCCCCCCCCCCCAAAAAAAACCCTTTCCCAAGCCCTAAGAATCATTAATTTTATGCATTAATCTCAAAACTTCACCCGGACCCTAACTATCCTTAATTTCTATGAAAATTATAATAATTAAAATACATAGCAGGGCACATCCTGAATCAACAGATAAGCATATCATCCGACGAAAAACAAATCTAAACATCACTGCCTAACGTCGGAAGAATTTCTCTCAAACGACTAGTGGGAACTGAAATCTACTGCTGCCTACGTCAGCCGGGGGAGAAGGGCAACTAAAGTCACATAGGGAGCTTAAATGACGTCATCTGTTTCATTATAAAGCACTATAACCGCTAATAAAAATTAAATTAAAACGACACCAATTTCCCCGCATTTTTAAGTAGACTTTTAGTAATAAACTGCGGCAAATTGAGTTCAGCTGCTGACTTTCGTGAAATTTAGATCACGCAAAACGAAAAAGTCAAGGGCGCAAAAGTCACTCGAAAAGTCAAAAACGGTCAAGCAAAAACTTTGTATAGTATATCAACACGCTTACATTAAATGCTTCAAACTTAGTTCGAGAGCAATTAAACGGAAAATATGCTTTGTTTTTTTTTAAAAAAAAAAATCTTTTGTACGATAATCCTTATATTTATTACCACCGTAAATAGCCATTGACATTACGCGTTCATAGAATAAACAAATTTAGAAGAGAGACAATGACGGAAAAGTTAATAGACAATGACCGTATTGGAACTACAAACTGTATTGGAATTTAAAAAAAGTATCTATCTGCGCAACTAAGTGGTATCAAAGCACTTTAATTGCATAATTATATTTAAAAAACCTTAACCAAACCTAACTTCCAACAATAGAAGCACACATCAATTTTTATTCTTAACACTGAGGGAGAATGTGACCAATAAACAACATGCAGGCAAGATTGAAGAACTCGAAAATATCTGAAGACACGTACTCAATTAAGCTATTATTAAAACTAAACCCAGTAGCCCATTAAATAAATTAAGTCCCCCTTCATTCATTGAAACTGATGAGAACTGAAGCTAATTCAGAAGACAAAAATATTGAAACGTTTTTTAATGTGGTCCGCAGTTTGACTAGATTCTATGAACACATGCCCGGAGACAAGTCCCAAATTGCAAAATATTCCCAGATAAAACAGTCTCAGACAAAATAGTCTCGAACAAAAAAATCGAAACAACTGTAAATATAATCTACACACAATTAACAAACATAACCGACTAACGTCGGGCGAATTGCTCTCAAACGACCGGCGAGCGGCTGGCTTCGTCAGCAACTAGCCACGGTTTAGTGACCTCAGGGCACTACCTCTTATCCCGTTTCTGAAGACGAAAGTCAAATGGGTCAGACGAAAAATCGGCAAAGTGAAAAATTGCATAAAAGACAAACAGGATTGATGTATTTGCCAAAATTTGCTTTTGAGAGCAATTAACAATGGTTTCCTAAAAAGTGCCTGTTAGATCATTTATGATTAAAAAAATATTTCAACTATAACTCATTGATGAGGATCAGAGATGATGACATTACAATACATAACAGCAGCTGAAGTGCGGCATCAAAACAAAAAAAAGAGAGAGTGACAGAGAGAGAGAGAGAGAGAGAGAGAGAGAGAGAGAGAGAGAGAGAGAGAGAGAGAGATAAAACGTGAACGAGAAAGAGAAAATGAACCCTAACCGAAAGAGACAGGAATATCTTCCATGGTTGGATTCGACACTGCAACCTCTAGTTTTTTAACCTTGTTAATAAATAAATCATATAGATAATAACTGAAAAAGGCAAAATTAAAAAAAAATCAACTTTGCAATAAAAAAATTCATAACCATTTTTTGTCTCGAAAGTTTTGTCAAGTTACCCATCTGCGGGACTTGAAAAAATTTGTTGGGCAGTAATGGTCGTTAAACTCAGAAAAGGACAAAAATTCATTGTCTCAAGAGACTATCCCGTATCCATGTTTCAAGCCTGAAATAGTTTCACAGGCTCATAAAGATCCATACACTTCCAACATAAAAATTTTCCAAAAATTTGAAGTTTAAATTTTATTCAAAAATTACTAAAACTGCAGTCATAAAACATGTTGATCACCATCGCATTAACTCTAGAAACTATGCAGCAGCTAATTATCTAACTTTGGAGGAGGTCCCATGGCCTCTGTCGCCGGAAAAAAAATCAAAAACAGTTAAGAAAAAAAGCAAAAAATTTTCAAAAATTGTGTAAATTCGTGAAATTTAAATCTTGAAGTAGATTCCATTACATCTATAAACTGTGCAGCAACATATTATTAAACCCTATATGACGTTCCGTGGCTCTTGAGGCTAAAAAAACCTTAAAAAAATGACAAAAATTTGAAAAACTTAAAAATTGCAAGTTTTATAAAAAACAATTGCTAAAACTTGTGATATTAAAAAGTTGAAAATTAATCCATGACCAACAAAAAATTTTCAGGAACTTATTATCAAACCATCGCGGAGATTTTCTGACCATTGAGGTTCAAAAAACCTGAATAATGACTAAATGTCAAAAATTTGAAAAAAGGGCAAAAATTGTAGAAAAATATGCTAAAACTCGTGATGTTAAACTCTTGCAAGAATATCCAATTAAACTAGAAATTATACAGTCACCTATTTTCAAACCCTAGAGAGGGTTTCTTGGCGCTTGAGGCTGAAAAAACCTAAAAATGACAAATTTTCAAAAAACAACTTGAAAAAAAGCGAGTTTTATCAAAAAATTGCTAAAATTTGTGAAACTAAAAAGTGGCCATGGCCAATAAAAATTTGTCAGCAGCTTATTATCAAACCTCTTATGATGTGTTCTGGCCCCTGGGTCTAGAAAGACCTGAATAAAGAAAAAAATGTCAAAATTTGAAAAAAAATGGCAGATTTTGTCAAAAAATTGCTTAAATTCGTGACGTTAAAATGATGAAACCAATTCAAAACCACTAGAAACTATGCAGTAACCTATTATTAAAACTCAGATGAGATTCCTTGACACCTAGGGCTGATAAGAATTTAAAAAATGTAAACTTGAAAAAATTTGCAAAATAGTACAAATTTGCGGTTTTAGAAAAAGCGGTTGTTCGTCATCAGCTAGCCACGGGTGGGGGGACAACGGGGGCTGATGAGGAGAGAAGGGGTGGTGGGGCAACCTTGGGGTGGGGGGTAACAGCGCAGTGGGGGGGGTCGGGGGCAATAGTGGGGGAGGGGGTCAACAGTGGTGTCTTCAACCTCTAGGAACCGCCCTTTACACCATAAGTAAATGTATAAGTCTCCAAAACAGTTTGAGTTGAAGCAGAGCTGAAAGGCTCTCAGAGCATTTAATGCTCGCTGGGCGCTACCTGTTTATCCCGTTTGTGAGGACGAAAAGTCAAAAGCGTCAGACGAAAAATTGGTCAAGCAAAAAATCGCATAGAAAAAGACCGACAGGACTAATATAATTGCTACAAACTTCGTTTGAGATCAATTAAAAAAAAACTATGATTTAAGCTTCTGAATCGGTTGTTTTTAATTGATATAAACTAGAATTAAACCAAAATCTTGATTCAAAGTGCAAGGTTTGGTAGAAACTGATGCAAAAATACCTGGTAGATTGCCGGAAAATAGCCGCAGTTGATTCCCGTAACCAAGATTAGGATTGAAAGAAGAGAAAAGAACTAGAGGAAAAATAAATTTCGTACAAAAATGTTAAAGTGCAAACTATTTTGATGTCACTTTAGAGCTGAACATACTCCTGTTTCGTAGGAAGACGACACAGGGGCTAGTATCAATACCAACAAGCATTAGAGATGCTAACTGAGAACGAAGTTCGAGTAACGGGCTTTATGGGTTTATCCCGTTTCTATTTCTGATTTCGTTTTTTAGTACTGACTCTGTGCAATTTGAATTGCTTTGCTGAGCAACCGCTGTCTAAAAGCACTTTAAGCAGAATGAGAGAAGAGTGAAACTAGCCTAGAGACGTCAAAAAGATTTGACGCAAAAGGTTGAACAAGCTGTGAAAAAAGGTAAAGCAAAAAATTTTTATTCGACGAAGTAAAAAAACATTGCAGGACAAGTCCTGACGTACAATGCAATGAAATTTCATTGACTAAAAACAAAAACTAAACCTAAAACGACTGTGATTGAATTAGGAAAACTGTTTCTGAAAAAATCAGATAAAAAACAAAATCAATGTCAAAACGCCGCATATGAACAAAAAACCACTAGCCAAAAATTTGATTCTAACAAAAAACTAGGCCTCGAATGAACTATGAATGGATTGGTAAAACACATTTAGAAAAAAATCCGATCCAACAAGTCGAAAAAACAGTAAAAATCAAAGTGAAATTGCCGGATGTGAACCAATAAACCACTAGCGAGAAAGCGAATTTTTGTTCAAAAACCGTTTTCTCACTCTGCTGTAAAATTAGAGCAAAAAAATTTAACGCCGCAAATCACTCGCTTTTTCGCTCCAATTCCTGTTTTATCGTGATCAAAACCACTACTCCAATTTGCCTTCAAAAATCATGAAAATGTGTGAACAGATCTTAAAAAAAAGACAGCGCTTCAATACAATTCAAATTCTTTGAATTGCAAAAAAAATTACGAGCGCTATAATAGCCGGCTGAGAAGCTGAGGCGGCTATTAATCAGCTTAATAATTGTTTAATGAAATACAATCATATGAAAAACCCAAGGGTTTTTTTAATTGGTGTGCATACGTTTAACTCTATATTTAGTTCGGACTGTTTTGTCTGTTCGCCGATGAGCATGGCGGGTACAGCATCTAGGACAACAAGCTAAAGACTATATCTGGTTTGCAGTATGCTCTAAGGATCTTAGATTACTTAATTCACAGAGACTTTATTCCTCAGTTAGAAATTTTGCGAGAAATTTATAAAATCCAAAAAGCGAAGCACTTCAGCAATAAAAAATTTTGAAGCCAATCTCAATTCTTGATACGCTTTCAAAATTTTGTATCATTAACTTACATTTTTGATATCATACAATTTCATGATATTTTTGTTGGCGTGAGCTGTTTGACTCATATCAGCATCCACTAAAAAAATTCTAATTTTAGTGGATGCTGAGCTGTTTTACTCATATCAGCATCCACTAAAAAATTTCTATTCAGGATTTGAATTCTAGAAGCTTGATAAAGACAAAAATTGCAGACTTCAGAAACAGATTGTTACGCAACTTTTTTTCGTGTTCATCGATAATTCATTCGAAAAAGTTTCTCAAAGCATAAATCGGTGAGATATACAAAAGATTTTGCATTAGAAACAAAACAACTTTCCGAATGTAGGAAAAAGTTGACATGAGGGCCAATAACATCCTGTTGTAGATTGAAACAAGATGAAAAACAAACCGACTAAATTCGTTCTAAGTGCTCTCAAACAGGCGGGGTTTGATTTCAATGTAGCCTGCTTAGTGCGGGGTACGATTTAACGATTTAAAAGGTTTAACAATTTATAAGATTTAGAAGGGGAAAATAAATCAAACTCGGGAATAAAGTCCCTAAAGCGAGTTGAAGAACATTGCACAAAACGGTTACGCAAAAAAAACGCACTAAAAAGACAACAATTGCTTCGAACTTCGTTAAAGTAACTGTCAGGTTCAGCTATATTTTTCAGGAATAGAAAATGAAGTTCACAAGTTCTGCTCTAGAGCATGACTTGATAATACGCAAAGTTCAACACAACTATCCTGCTCAGCTAAACCATTAGATAAAAAAAAGCTCGCGCAACTATAAGCTGTAAAATTGTTTATAAAAAGTAACTAATGATATTAATAAAACTAGAGTGATGAAAGTATCTGACCGTGATTCTGTTGGAGGTGCCCATGACAGAAGCCTTCCTGTCAATGGATGTGATGTCACTCCACCTCACACACACAGTGGACTCACTGCCCATGAAGAAGGAGTAGAAACTCATGTGGTTCACAGACAGATACATCCAACCTACAACCAACAAACAAACAACACAAACAATATTATATAATTAAGCAAACGCAAGCATATTGGCATCTTTTTCGTTTGTGCCCCTCCTCGCTCCCCCTTCCTCACAAACGTAATGCATCTCCTTCCCCCTGTGAAAGAGCACATGCCATTACATAGAAAATCGTTGTAAAAATATGAAAAATACGACATAAATTTTTTTCGCTAAATAAATAAAACTATAAACATACCCGGCAGATTGCCGGAAAACAGCCGCCGTTGATACCCATAACTCTATTGGGATTGAAAGAAAAGAAAATATCAACAAAAATTGATATTTGTACAAAAACATTTTTAAGTGCGATTTATTTTGATGTCATTTCGTAGTTGAACATACTCCTGCCTCTCAGTGAGAGGCTACAGGGTCTAGTTTCAATACAAATAAGCATAATAGATAGTAACAAACTTATGAGAACAAAGTTCAAGTACCGGGCATCTAAAAATAGGCTTCATGGGTTTATCCCGTTTCTATTTCTGACTTTGATTTTTTTATACTCACTCTCTTCATTTTGAATTGCTTTGGTGAGCAGCTGCTGTTTAAAAGGACTTTGAGCAGAATGTCAGAAGAGTAAAACTAGCCTAGAGAAGTCAAAAAGATTTCACGCAAAATGTCAAAAAAGCGGCAAAATGGGTAAAGCGAAAAAAAGTTCGACGAAGTAAAAAAACATAAAAGGACAAGTCCTGACGTACAATTCAAAGAATTTTCATTTACTAAACAAAAACTAGACATAGAACGGACTATGAATGAATTAGGAAAACCGTTTCCAAAAAATCAGATAAAAAAAGATAAAAAAATTTAAAAAAAATTCAAAATCAATGTAAAAATGCCGCATTTGAACGAAAAACCACTAACGAAAAGAAGAAAATTGGTTAAATTAAAAAACTTGGCCTAGAACGAACTATGAATGGATTGGGAAAACCATTTAGAAAAAAATTCGATCCAAAAAATCGAAAAAAAAACAGTAAAAATCAAATTGAAATTGACGCATGTGAACAAAAAAAACCACTAGCGAGAAAGCGAAATTCTGTTCAAACACCGTTTTCTCACTCCACTTTAAAATTAGAGCGAACAATTTCACGCCGCAAAACAGCTCGCTTTTTCGCTCCAATTTCTGTTTCGGCGTGACCAAAATCACTACTCCAATTTGAATTCAAAAATCGTGAAAATGTGTGAACAGATCTTAAAAAAAAAGACAGCGCCCCAATACAATTCAAATTCTTTGAATTGTAAAAATAGGAGCGCTATAATAGCCGGCTGAGAAGATGAGGGCGGCTATTAAAAATCAATAAGTGAAGCGAGTAGATTGCCGAAAAAGCCGCCCTTGACCACAATGACCTCGTGATTGAAACAAGTACACAAAATAAGATAAAACTGACTGTCTTAAGTGTCAATAAATGTTCTAATTTAGTCCAAAATTTATTAGAATAGATATCATGCCAAATCCAGCATCTCAATTTGAGGAAAACAAGCTCAATACTAATCCTAGTTAGCTATGCTAAGTCATTTTCTTGAAGGAGGTAAGTCAAGTATGAATTAAATCTAATCAAGCAAATGAGCTAAAACCCGTTTACACTTGAAAACACAATACGCTAAAACACTTTACACTTGAAAAGAATTATTAGGCTTTGCATAACTTTGTGGTATCAATTTCAGGCGGTTACATATTATTGCAGAGTCGATCAAAAACTATTTCTACAGCAAACCGAATTGCAAGTAAAAAAGTGAGCCAAATGCAAGGAAAAACGGCTAAAAATGGCTACCTATATGAGCCAGTCTCTCAAAAACATTTTTCAAAGACAAAGTCATTCACTTAACGCAGCTCAATCAAAAAGCTTCTCTCGCATCACAAAAATATGTTCAATATGACAGCTTTTCTTACTTTCTCTTTAAGGTCAAAATGGCGCAGGAGCAAAATTACTTCCTGTAAAAAAAAAGACCGATAGAAAACCAATACTCCTCTTCGAGACGTAAAAAAACCAAGTGCGCCGCAACAAATCTTTGCAGCTATAAAAACTTCAGGTTGCAGAAAAATCGTACGAAATGGTAAGAAGACAAAAATGGCACGAATTGCATCTTAAAGTCTCTTCGCTCTTTAATTGCACTCAACGACAAATAAAAAATGAAGGAACTTTGCAGGATTTCAAAAATCCTTTCAAAATTCAAGTTTTCAATTTCGTCGGTATTAAGAAATCGGAACATTAACCAAGATAGAAAAATTAACCAATTACTAATCTTCTTACCCTGTCTAGGCATCACTCCCTTCCAGTAGGAGCAGGAGTAGTAGTTAACCAGCTTCTCTTCCTCAGGCATGTTGAATCTCTTCCTGAATTTTACACTTGCCATCTTGTACGCTTTACTCTCCTCGTCTTCTAAATACACGCAAGGAGACTGACCATTTCTACTTCTTTCTCACCCAATGGGCGTGAAGACGATCAAATTCACTTTTTTAAAATTAAAGTACTAAAAGAAATCTGCTGTAAATCTGAGCGTCTGATCGAGTTCCAACTGATCAACAATTTAAAACATAGACGGCAGATTGCCGGAAAATAGCCGCCGTCGACTTGCTCTTTTGACCTTGACTGTATTCATTATCTTGGGTTATTCATTGAGGGAACGGATTTAAAAACCATTCAGTTCAAACAGTGAGTGAGGTAAGTCAGAAGTTAAACGTGAAAGTCGTGACTTATGTAAAACAAAAAACGTGATCAAAAGGTAACGCGAAATAAAAAACATAGCAGGACAAGTCCTGACTTACAATTCAAAGAATTTTTATTGACTAAACAAAACTCTAGACCTAGAATGAAGTGAGTGAACTCGGAAAACTATTTGATGAAAAATCAGATAAAAAATTTTAAAAAAAAAACAGGAAATCAAATCAATGTCAAAATGCCAGATGTGAACGAAAAATCACTAGCGAGAAATCAAAATTTGGTTCAAACAAAAAACTAGGCCTAGAAGGAACTTTGACTGGATTAGGTAGAAAACCATTTAGAAAAAAATCCGGTCCAAAAAAATCGAAAGAACAGTAAAAATTCAAGTGAAATTGCCGCATGTGAACAAAAAACCATTAGCGAGAAAGCTCATTTTTTGTTCAGACACTGTTTTCTGAATGTACTTAAATTTAGAGCAAAAACATTTTACGCCGCAAAACAACTCGCTTTTTCACTCCATTTCCTGTTTCGGCGTGACCAAAATCACTACTCGAATTTGATATCAAAAATCATGAAAATGTGTGAACAATTCTTTAAAAAGACAGCAACCCAAAACAATTCAAATTCTTTGAAGTGTATAAAAGGGAGAGCGCCTAAATAATTGCCGCTTGAGAGGCTGACAACGGCTATTAAACCTAACCGACTAACGACGAGCGAACTGCTCTCAAACGACCGTCGAGAGGTTGGCTTCGTCATTAGATAGCCACGGTTTAGTGAGGCTAGCTTTAACTTAATTGAAGGGGCTTTAGGTGAGGGTAATAGATGATGACGCCACGCCACATAACAGCAGCTGAAGTGCGGCATCAACAAAAGAGTCGAGGAAAGAGAAAGAGAGACAGAGATAAAACGTAAACGAAAAAGAGAAGGAAAAACCCTAACGGACAGAGATAGAGAGAGCTACCAGTAATGATCATTAAACTAAGAAAAGGACAACATTCAAAAATTTTAGAAGCAATTGCAAAATTTAACAAAATCTTAGCAAAATTCGTGATAATAATAAATTCAGAACCATTTCATTGTATCAAGAGACTATCCAGTATCCATATTTCAAGCCTTAAATAGTTTCACAGACTCATAAAAATCCATAAACGAGGAACAAATTTTTCCAAGATTTGAAAAAAAAATTTATCAAAAAATTGCTAAAACTAAACTCGAGACATTGAAATATTGATAAACATTTCATTAACTCTAGAAACTATGCGGCAGTTTATTATCAAACCTTGGAGGTTCCTGGGCGTGCTAACTGAGATCACAAAATCTACTTGAAATGCCACTCTGTGGATAAGTGAAAGGAAAAACAACGTTTGTCTTTGTCGTAATTCATTATACAAAAGATAACCAAGGAACGTCGGACAACTTGCTGTCAAACGACCGGCGAGCAGTTGCCTTCGTCAGTAGCTAGCAACGATTTTGTGAGGTTAGCTTGAGCTTAATTTAAGGGGCATGAGGGTAGCGCAGCGGGGTGGGGGGGGGGGTTCAACAGTGGGAGGGGTGTTTTCGGCTGCACGGTGCTCTTCCGGCCTGCACAATGTGCAGGGGTGGGGATTGGGAGGGGCTGATGTGCGAGGTGGGTCGGGGTGGGGGATCAATTCCGAAAAACCACCCTTCACACCATAAGTATGTCTCCAAAACAGTTTCTGTGAATCGCATACTTGGAGAGTAGTGAGCTGAAAGGCTCTAAGAGAACTTAATGCCCACTAGACGCTACCTCAATAATCCGTTTCTAAGGACAAAAAGTCGAATGGGTCACACAGAAAATCGGTTATGCGAAAAATTGCATGAAAAAGAATAGAACTGATATAATTGCTACAAAGTTTTCTCAAAATATCCCTTGCCGTGTTGCTTTCTGGTGACCAACAAATACATTGCAGTAAAACTATCGACTACAAAAGCTCCATCAACTCTCCTCTTTGAGTCTCGAATGCCCCAACATTTGAATTAGTAAAACGAAGACAAAACGTTGAAAGCGTTTGAGAAAAAGGCACATAACAAAAAATAGTATCATAAAAGATTAACGTCGCTCGAATTGCTCAAAAAGAACTGTTGAGCGGTTGGTTGCTCCAGCAGCTAGCTACGGTTTAGGGAGGCTAGCTTAGGCTTAATTGCGGGGGATTGAAGCGTGGGAAAGTGGGTCAAACTCCAAGAATTGAAAAAACTCCGCCCTTCCAACCATGAATTCATGTCTCCGAAATAGTTTCGTTGAATTGCATGCTTAGACACCAGTATACCGAAAGGCTCTAAGAACCCTTAATAACCTCCGGTCGTCACCTTTTTTATCCTGTTTTGTGGACGAAAAGTCAAATGGGTAGCACAAAAAAATCGCTCAAGCGAAAAATCGGATAAAAACCACAGGACTAATATAATTGATACAAACTTCGTTGAGATCAACTTAAAAAATTTTCCCTTCCTGATATTTATCTTATTTATCTGCCAGCATCCATAGTCCGAAATAACTACAGTTTACAAAGATTCATTTTGCACTGTTTTTGGATTTCTATCAGCACGAAAAGTTTAAATATGGTTAGTGCCAGAAAGTTGTATTCCTTGTATCGAAAAAACATCATTTTTAACAAATCAGACTTAAAATTTCGAATAATCTATTGCTCAATAACTCAACTAGCTTTCTTTCAATAACCTCATGTTTCAATTTTTAATTGAATAAATACCTTATATTTTTCAGACTTTTTTCAGTATTGATTCAGGAATCAAAATTATTTTCTTCGAGCAAAAAACAAAGAACTGTATTTTCTTATACAATCAAAAACTAGCTAGGAAATATGAGAAAAACCTGGATCTTTGTTTCCTTTTGCCATCGAAATCCCAAAAATATAATAAAACCTCCATCTTGCCAGCTTAAAAGAAACTCAAACATGAAATACTGTACTCAGTAAGGGCTTTCATTGGGAGAGGGGTCAAAAATCACAGAACAGAGAAAGTCAGGTTAGCATAAAATTCTTTTCTCATTAAAACATAGATGATAGATGGCCAGAAAATAGCCGCCGTTGACGCGCTTGATGCAAATCGGGATTGAACCAGAAAAACAAAAAAGAAGAGAAATTGACCAAATATTTTCTATTTTTTTCATTGTCAAAAAAGTATTCTAATTCCGAGTCCAGTTTCGGTTGGATTCTAAAACTAT
The DNA here is from genome assembly GCF_964194025.1 of Convolutriloba macropyga. Lineage (NCBI taxonomy): Eukaryota > Metazoa > Xenacoelomorpha > Acoela > Convolutidae > Convolutriloba > Convolutriloba macropyga. The sequence continues at coordinate 4,600,688 of NC_134476.1, forward strand.
ACTTAATTCACCATCTAAACTGAAACCTAATAAGCTCAAAACCAATATCAGCTAGAAACACTCTGATAACCTTTGATAACTTAATTCTCAATGACATAATGACCGGGCTTTACCGGTTAATACCGTCTCTTTTGATTTTGCTCTTTTGAAATTGACCGTATTAACTACACTACGTAATTCATTACGTGAAAGAATTTAAAATCCATTCAGTTGAATCAGTGAGTGAAGTAAGTCAGAAGTGAAGCGTGAAAATTGTTACTTATCTAATAGCAGGACAAGTCCTGACGCACAATTCAAAGAATTTTCATCGACTAAACAAAAAAGTAGACCAAGAACGGATTATGATTGAATTGGGAAAACCCATTTCTAAAAAATCCGAGCAAAAGTTTAAAAAAACAAAATCAATGTCAAAATACCGCATTTGAACAAAATACCGCTAGGGCGAAATGGAAAATTCGTTCAAACAATAATCTAGGCCTAGAAAAAACTCTGAATTGATTGATAAAACCATTTAGAAATCAATCCGATCCAAAAAACAGTGAAAATCAAAATGAAATTGCCGCATGTGAACAAAAAACCACTAGCGAATTTTTGTTCAAACACCGTTTTCTCACTACTTTGAAAATAGAGCGAAAAAATTCACGCCGCAAAACCACTCGCTTTTTCGCTCCACTTCCTGTTTCAGCTTGACTAAAATCTGTATTCCAATTTGACTTCAAAAATGAAAATGTGTGAACTGATCTCAAAGACAGCGCCCCAATAGAATTCAAGTTGTTTGAATTGTAAAAAAAAGAGAGCGCCTAAATAGTAGCCGTTTGAGAGGCTGACGGCGGCTATTAATCACATCCGAGCAATATTTTTGTTCTACTTTTAAGTAAGTAGTGTGCTCAAAATCAGCTCAGTAGAAGGCTGAAAGAAATTGATGAAGCTCAAGCAAAAATCAAGTCAATCCTGAAAAAAATGAATTCTTGGAATGAGGTCAACTTCTTATCGTTTAAAACCAATCATGTCGAAACGTTTCAATATAGCTGGCAGATTGTCAGAAAAAGCCGCAATAGCTTTGTAGATCTGCTCTCAAAAAACAGTAAAAAAGACAGACCAAAAAATTCGTCTTTTCATTGAAGGCCGATATGTTATATTTTGATTAAAAATCTGTATGTTTTTGCTGCCTCTATTAGCTGCTCTCAAATAACCTTCATTTAGAGTGACACACACCAATTTGACTTCATCTCTTTGAATTAAAGTAAAAAAAAGTCAACTTTGAAGTGAGGAAGTCATTTTTGAGAGTGAGGTAAATCAAGTGACTAAAAATTTAATCAGGCGATTGAACAAAAAAAACTCGCTCCACTAAGATCGAAAAATGACGTCACACACGCACTTCAGTTGAAATTGCATTAAAGAATGAACAAAAAGCAGATTTGAAGTGATTGTGACGTCATATGGTTGTTAACAAAAATCGTGACGACGAAATAAAAAAAAACATAGCAGGACAAGTCTTGACGCACAATTCAAAGAATTTTCATTGACTAAACAGAAAACTAGACCTAGAATGGACTATGAGTGAATTGAGAAAACTATTTTGAAAAAAATCAGAACAAAAAAATAAGAAATAAACAGAAGATCAACGTCAAAATTGCGCATGTGAACAAAAAAAACCACTGGCGAGAAAGCGAATTTTTTGTTCTAACACCGTTTTCTCACTCCACTTTAAAATTAGAGCGAACAATTTCACGCCGCAAAACAGCTCGCTTTTTCGCTCCACTTTCTGTTTCGGCGTGACCAAAATCACTACTCCAATTTGACTTCAAAAATCATGAAAATGTGTGAACAGATCTTAAAAAAAAGACAGCGCCCCAATACAATTCAAATTCTTTGAATTGTAAAAACCAAGAGAAGGCCAATAATAGCCCCAGCTATCGCTGTGCGGCTATTAATAACTATTCTTCTCAAGTTGATCAGTGTCTCGACAAATGGTTGTGAAATGAATAAAATATCAAAAAAATCTAAATATCTAAAGTAGTGTTTTATTTTAACATTGGAAAATGTTTCTGTTTCCATTCAGAACTCTTTTTTTTCGAAGACAATACAAAATGTTTTGTTCTTAATTCCATGTTTGAATAAAATAATGCAAGTATTTGCACTGATTGAGGTTTGCTCTGCCTAAGAGTTTGAAACGTTGAAAATCTGCAACGGGATAAGTTCTCACCATTATTGCTTTTCTGTCCAAGTCCAAATTGACTGTTCAACGTTTCATTGGACCCAGTGACATCTTGTTTCTTTTTAGAAGGATCTAGAATATTCTCAGTCTCCCTCTCTTCTCTGTTGAACTTTCCCTTCTGATCTTCCTCCAATGTGGCCAATACTGCTGTAAGTGACTCTACAAATACGTCATAACTTTTATTCACAAGAAAGATGTTCATAACTTCTTTAATGAAAGATTCAATTAAGATTCAATAATCTTTTTTGAACGATTCAAAGGCAATAAAAGCACAAAGCAACAAAAAAATTATAATCTACGGATCGATGTGTTCAGGTTTTGTTCTTGGTTGACGAGTTACGGGTCACGTGATCGCAGCCCTTTGTCTGTTAAATAGCAAGGAAGGATGGATGAGAAGGCTGAAAGCCCAGAGGTTGATTATGCACCTAAGGGAACGTCTGGACGCATAATGCAATGAATATTTATTATCTGTAACTGTTATAAACGCTTATTTACAAGCTAATTTCAATAAAAACAGAAACAAGGTGGTTTCGCGGAATGCAACTTTTTTGTCAGTTATTTTCAACAATATTGGAATAATAATAATTCAAACATCAGTTCGCACATAAATAAAAAAGAATCTTTCATTATCAACTCTTCCTCAAAAATTGTTCCTCAGCAGTACAGAAAATCAAATCCTTTTTAAAAACTTCCTATCAACTCTTTTGAATGTAAAACAGACAACAAAAATTGGCCCAAAGACTATAATAGCGCAAAAATAACTGAAAATTTTCTAGTAGCTCTCAACAGGAAACTATCGCACAAATAACAATCAGGAGCACAGTTACAATTACTGTTTGAGATATTAATGAGAAGCAAATGAATAAAACCTTCAATATTTCTTGAATTTATTCAGTTCGAATTAACAAGGGAGATATATACAGACAAGATTGCATTGTTCTGGGAAAGATACTATATGAAAATGGGAAGAAATATTCCGCCGCGTTTGTGCAAAAGAGGAAGGAAAAGGAGAGCTAGTTATAAATTACTTCCTTTTCGCTTTGTTTACCCAATTTTTGTAATTCATCAGGCGGGTAAGACAGCCATGCAAATGAGTGCTGCAAAACTGCAAATATAACGTACTTTGTCTGCAAAACAGTAATAATAAAATGCAAACAAATTCAACAAGAAACGGGGGAAATATTTATCATTTCAGTCTTTGATCGACAGCTTTGGGCGGAAAAGCGCTGATGAAAAATAATGAACGGACAGACTAGCATATAAAATAGCTAACCAAATTAGACTCTCTTCAAAACATCAGAAAAATGGGCTCAGCTTTATTGACTACAACTGTTCTCATCTTCATTTTGTCCCAGTATTCCTCCTTCAAATGTCATTTTGAAAATTTCTGCCTAATTACTTTTCTTTCTAGGCCATTAGAAATCTGAGAGGGGAACAGTTGCAAATGAACCCAAGTCTCGGCTCGTAATTGGTTTGACATTTACGAAACAAGTGATGTTGATCAGTGCTGAATAACAATAGCGCACATTTTCAATGACAACCACATTTTGACCTTATCCCGTCTGTCACAAGTAACTATTTTTGCATAATCCTAGAGACATTTAAACGAAAAAAAGCGTGATATCGTTTAGTGAATGGGAATTAAATTACGGTTTTACTTAAGAAAAGATACTTTGTAAGGGTTCTACTTCCTTCCCCCGGTTCATTTAACCCTGCATACCTTAAGACTAAATCCTTTCACCCCGGAAATTAACAGTCGACGTTACAAGCATGTTTTCTCATTATTAGGTGGATAAAATAACCCCATGTTTGGTTGCCATAGTTTCGTAACAAGTGCCACGGGCCGCTGTAGCATGCCAAATTATTAAACTACCAACTTTAATAGTATAAATTATACACAAGACGATAACTAGACAATAAGCAATTATAAAACCTTTGCATATCATTTTTTAATGATTTCATTTGCAATATTGTTTCTTCCACTGCTCTGAAACACGCACACATCCCACCTGACAATAAAGACGAACAACAAATTTGACTAATCATCGCCCTATTTCCGTTATACCCACATTTGAAAAACTTTTCGAAATTACTCCTGGTAACTCCACATCAGAACAATAAGCAGAGAAATTGATTTTCAAAAAATCCTCAACAGACGCTGTACTATATATCAGAAACAGTAATTAGAATTTTGAAAATGATTAAAACACTGCACTCATCATTCCGGACATTGAAAAGCTTTCAACTCCATCGTATAACATTTACTTCAAAAAATAAACTGCATGTTACAATTTTTCGGTGTGAACAATTGCTCTCTTAAGTTCATTTCCGACAGATAGATCGCAATGCGTTAAAATTGGCAATTTTGCAACAAATATAATTTCAATCAGGGTGTTGTCAGCCTTCACATCCAACTAGAAACGAGGTTGAATCTATTCAAATAAATCGCTCTCTCCCACCTTCATTTCAGCGGAATTTTCCTACAAGATTCGGTTTTTCTTCCGTTCTTTCTTTGAAGCTTGAGCTATAGAAAACAAACCATTGCTTACGTCAATTTGAACTTATATCTTATAACACGCATGACAAAAAAACTTCAAGTTGAATGTTTAGAAACTGACAAAAAGAACTGAGTTTGAAACGTTTTTACATGAAAACCTGAACGCTATTCCCATACAAAACAGTTGCATTAAATCTTAGTTACAAAAAAAATATGAATTTAAGAGTAATTTTTTCTCATTTTTCTCGGACGAAAGAGTCCAATCAAAGCATCTGAAAACGGCTAATAAGAGCAGCGGCCTAAATCCTAAAAAACTAGGAGTGAGAATACGAAAACTGCTTAACTTCATTTTAAAATTCTATCCTAATTGTGTTTTAGAAGTACAACACATGAGTGCAAGAGAACTGAACCGATTCTTATCTAGTTTCAGGGACAAGTTTTTTGTGTACAACATGGAACTTTTTGTTTTGTTTTGTTAACAAAACTCGATAGATCTCATCAAACTTAGAAGTACAATTTGAGGTTTCCCCCATTTCCCTCACTATGATATGCCACTCATTTCCACCATTGATCATATTAATGGTACTGGTCATCACTTGACTAGGACCTCTTGGACCTATTGATGACCTGTCGAGTAGATTTAATATTATATTACATGATTTATACCTTATGTGTTACAAACAAATGTCAGTCCTACTCGAGAACAATTTCTTATTGTTATTACTTGTCAGCTTAAAATCTACAGCGTACAAATCGACAAACAAACTGAGACATAAAAACTTGTTATATGCCAAAGATTTTTTGCCTGAATTAAAGATCTTTTGCCTGAAGGTAACCACAAAGTTTTAAATAATTAAACTCCATACAGACTCGATGCACAGGGGAACATTTAAAAAAGTGCAGGCAGCTTGCAAATTGAGTGGAACAGGAGAATGAAACAATTTATTTTGCGGATACAAAAACCAAAGAAAACATGGCGACAGATCGCTATCGTTGAAAAGCGTCCGAAAACAGAATGAACACCCTTTTAATATAAGGTTAGCGTGTTCAAAAATAAAATGTAAAACAAATTGAAACATAAATAAATAGACTCAAACAATAATTATTTACATATGTTTTGACAAATGATATTAATTGCTTCAATTATATAGGCTAATATTTGGTCATATTCGAGAAATTTTCATGTTTGAACTGAAAAGAAAAAATCAGGGTGAAATGATAGAAGGCTTAACAAATAGACATTAAAAAGAGGGACACCTTTGTAAGAATGCAGTTTAGTTTGATAGGAATTTTTGGTTCATAAATTTTCTGATAGAGAAATCTATCTCAGCTGATATTAATCGGGTTCTGTTCAAACAATGAAACTTTCTTATAATGTCGAAAAGTATTTGTCGAGTGAGACTTATTCTATCTGTTAAAACAACATTTTTCTCATCTTATCTTCCGGTTAGAACTATTTCACAAATGAACAATTTCTGGCAACTATTTATTGATCTCTATGAATCAGCTGAACTTCATACTTTGAAGCGACAAAACATGATACATGATCAACTCATTTAGCTCTAAATATTAACCCTAGAGTGAGAACAACCAAACGGAAATGTTCGACGTGAAAACATGTTTAAACTATTAAGTACTTAATTATTATCAAATTGCTTTCGGTAGATCGAAACAAGACAGTTTACCGCTGCTCATGAAACCGGCAAAAAAAATTATTCAACAAAAAATGAGTGTTCAATAAATATAATTTCACTCATTAACTAGCTTTAATACGATTGAAAATATTCCTGACTGCATTTTCCATTGAATTTACTTAGAAGATTTACCTAACACGCGTTGATAATATTTGAAAAAAAACGCAAAAAAAGCATTTTAGACATTTTATATATCGATTAGCTTAAATTATGGCCAAATTTCACATTTAAAAATGAAGATTTCTTTTTGTGAAACCACTTACCAATTTTAGTGGACACAAATTGTCTGACGTCATCATAACTGTCATTGAACTGTGAAAGATCCCTCAACACATTATCCTCCAGCCACGCCCAGTGACCGTCAATTTCCTCTCTCGTGTGACTCACCGCAACCAGCATGTACACGTCACTGTCTGGTGTGTGGAGGATGATTCTGAATGGGGCTGATTTGGGATCCAGAACCGTATCCATGGTTCCGAAGAGCATTCCTGGAAATCTCAATTGATTCATCATCGATAATTTTGAAGTTAAAAAGAGGAATACAATTATCCGAGTCACAAATACAATAAGTAGTTGAGTGAGAACTTGAAACATAACCGACTAACGTCGGAAGAATAGCTCTCAAACGACTAGTCGGAGCTCGAATCCATTGCAGCCAGCTTCCGTCGGGGGGGGGGGGGGCTAAGTTCACTATCGGGGGGCCCTCAAATGACCTCATTAGAGGTTATTGTTACCATATACCACTATAACCAGTTATCGCTATATAACCACGTATGCAATAATTGCTTCAACCTTTGTTCGTGGGCGAATAATAAAGAGATGAGACTCAGGAAAGGATAGATAACGCAATCATACAATCCTCTTAAAATTTTTCCAAACTTCGCCGAAAATTTTTGTGATGAAACTGATTTAATTCTCTTTTATGAGGTCCGTTCTTTATTACCACTCTGAGATGTACTTCTCTTTTGGCAATATTAAAACCAATATCCAACCAATACTAATCAAATCACGTGAGCAGTAAGAGAATACGCAGGTGCGTGTTAGTAAATTTTCAAGACAAGTTGCTCTAAAAAACACCTCTTGGTTCGAAAATGGCAACTTCTTTCAGGAAAAACAATACTGTCTCAGAAACCCTTAACTTGAATCGGAAATGAGCAACTTATGTATTGATTGATGCGTTCGATATTATGCGTGTATTACATACCATTTTCAGCTATTTTGGATTAAAGAACGCAACTTTGAAGGATAAATATCCTCTTTGAGTGAAAAACTATAAAAACTTCTAGGCGCCAGACCAGTCATTTACGTCAACTTTGGGGACAAATTGTTGACCGAAACGTTAGAATTTTGAGCCGCTAGACCCCGTATTTCTTACTGCTCCGAAAGAAAGAATTAATTTCTCCTTCAAGTTAAAATCGAAGTAAATATTTACAATTTCATAACAACCGACCTTCTGAGAATCGACTAAACTTAGAACTGACTTCAGCCAGGAGTTCCCCAACCAAGCATACCTTAACTCATTACTATAAACCGATTAAATTGAAAAAAAAAAAACAATATACAGAGAACAAGCAAACGGGGCCAAGTGACCCACTAAAATTTGCCCATAATTTGAACAACTGAAGAAGCATAACCATGAACACAAACTATTTCCGATTTAAATGTACAGTATTTTATAGAAATTTGGATCTTTTCCATTTGTGCCCCCAGTTCATTATGCCCCCCCCCCCCCCCGGAGTTACAGAGCACGTGCCATTTCACAGTAATTCATTATTTAAAAATATGCACCCACTAACCTTGGGGTGGCACAAACGTAAACTAGCCGAAATTTTTATCGAAGATTGTACTATTCAATCTATCATCTCACCTGATATGCCTCGTTTGGAGTTTCCTCTGCTCTGCTGGAGATAAAAGAACTCATTTGACCTCAAGTAGTCCCAGAATGCACCCGGCAACAGGATCTCCTCCGGTGCAACCCACATCTTTTCCTTATTCCTTACCCGCTTTCTCTCTCAGCTATCTTTGTACCTCCTTTAAACTGTGTCCTGATGCGTCAACTGTTCAGCATAGAATAGATTGATTTGGAAGACATTTTGCGGTCTGAAAACAGATTGAAAACTCAACTGCTCTCTGACTTCTCAGAACCGACATATCTGCTTATTTTTACCTCAAATATGTGTTTAATGCTATCCTAGTTTCCAAAAGCCTGATCTCACAAACAGGAAAGCTTTTGCAAAACGAACATGTTTCAAATAAACAACCCATTATGACAACCAACAAACTTGATCCCTTCTGTATTATAGTGAGACATCAATATAGTACGACACCGTATATCGGCTCAAATGAAACAAGCTTGACAGACTGACACTTGATAATGGCTAAAAAAAATACTTCGCTTCAACACAAATGCTGAGTTGAAAACAAACACTTTTTCAAGAATTTCAAAATCGTCTAGTAATTAAGTTTCCAATGATAGCTCGAAAAAATGGCACAAATAATTAGTTCCTTCAGATAAATGAACGCGGACAGAGAGATTAGATTGTTTCCAGAGATGTGTTTAAAAAATACAATGGATCTATAGGAAACAAAAATTATTCTCGGTATACCCGCAAAAAATAGCATCCGGTTTGCAGAAGAGCTCAGAATAAGCAAAACATATTCCCTCATTGATCAATGAGGCAATCAAACCGTTTAACTAATTTCAAAAACATTATAATATCAAACAAGGAGACACGAGCGTCTGTGATTTTGAACCGTTAACAATTATTTGAAAGTTAATGTTATTTGTACTTAGTTGAAAATTTATGGTTGTTATGACTTTTGAAAATTCTTCTTTTTAAAAAAATCAGTGAATACTTGAACTTGCCTTTTAATCTGCTTTCTGTCAACTTGCAGCATAGTCCCAGGAAATATAGGTTCAATTAATCTTGATGTCCGTTGTTTTTAATTGATGGTTTTATGGCTCCGACATCTACGAAAATTTTGGGTTTCTTTGTTTTTTTTTTCACATTGAGACTTCAATGACGCTTCCCATTAGCTTCGAAGAACAAAGAAATTGGGCATAGGTTACGTTTTTGGCGACCCAGGTCAACGATCATACAACTTTCTTTGATTTCGTACTAGGTCATATATGATTCTTAGTAATCATACTAGGTCATATATGATTTGTATGAATTCTTGGTAGTCATACAAGGACCATATATGATTTCCTAGAAATCATACAAGGATCATAAAAAAAATCAAAGACTAAAAACAGTATAGTTTTGATTTTCCATTGAAGTTGAAAAAATTTCTTGGATTTCATACAAGGTCATATATGACACATAATACATTGACTGGTGCCACAAATTCTCGCATAATGTAGTCAGAGGACTTATTAAATTATTATATCGCATGTGCAATCCACATTTGATTCTTTGTGTGCGCTAAAAGAATAACTTTGTGGTTTAAACGTATTCAGAAAACGAATTACATGTGATATGCAGTTTTTTTCTTGATTAATTTTTTTTATAAATGAGCATTTATGTGTATAAACGGGCCTCAGAGTATGTCAAAAATTTTGTTATTTGTTTGGACCTCCTCTTTTATTTTGTGTCCAACTTGCAATTGATATTGTACGTTAGGGTCTTTTGGCGGATCACATTTTTTTCAAAATTCAAAAATAACTTTTTGATTTCTGGATGTTTGTTGCTTTTTCTGTGCCCGTATGACATATTTTTGTTGACTACAGGTCTCAGTGGCTTCCTACGGAGGTATAAAAACCAATTGAACAACTTCAGTCGGTCGCAAATGGCTTTGAAATCAATTATTCTTAAAAACGTATTATTGAAATCATTTTTGCTAATTGTTACCTGTCTCATTAAGGACCGGTCCCGCATATTTTCCGGAGAAGTACAAGTATTTTTCTCTGATACTATTTTGACTTGTATCTGATGCTTTAATTGATGTGTACACTTTTGTCTGGCTTTATCTGATGCAATTTTGACTTATATTGTTTAGAAAAAAAAAGATATTGTTTGGGTCACAAGTCACGTTTGTTTTTGTTAATTCATTTTTTTGTTTATCTTGTCTCGCAGTCTCATTGATGGCAGAGGTCATCGGCTGTCCAAGGCGTTATTATTTGATTAATTGTTTCACTTGTGATAAAAACACATTGGCTTCCTAAGAACTTACATAAAAAGCCATCGAGTATTTTTTGTTGAAAGCTAATGGCTGTTATGACTTTAGCCCTTTTCATTCTTGTTTTTGTCGACTTATTACCAAGTCTCATTTAAAAAAGTTCCAATCTGCTTTGAAGTACAAGTTCGTTTAGTTAGGGTTTTTGTTCTGATGCGATTTTGACTTTATTAATGTGTTTTCTTTGAGAAAATACTTATATTGACCGTATTTATCGTTTTTGTTGTTTTGCTTTGCTGCCTTTTTTTCATCGTAATCCTATTAATGGCAGATATAATCGGTTCACCAATGCAAAACTATTTAATACATATGGAGGTTGGAATTCAAGACACTTTTTCTGCACTTATTTACCAATTATTTTCCAAGTACGTGTAATTAAAATTTTTTTCCTCCCACATTTTGTAGAGAATTAGGACCAAAAAATGGATGAGCGGGGTCAGAACGTGCAAACTCACATTACCAAGCCTCCTTGTTTTAATGTACTGACATTGCTTTCTTCGGAATAAGCAACAAACATTTTTACTGTGGTATCTTCAATTTATTATCTCAAATTTGGTTCTCCGCGTTGTCTCAGAGCTTCGCTTTTTGAACGCATTATGGGTGCCTCACGTGAAGCATACCAGCTTTCATTTATTTTTATTATTCTTTTCTCGTCATTACTAAACAAAACTTCATCAATACCGTTATCTCCATAACTTCAATTCACCTAACTAAATTCAACACGCAACTCAGCACTTACTTTTAAATACATCAAACTATATGAACTGGGTTAATTTACATTTACATAGACAAGTTTAGCTCCAAAACAAGGTTTAGAAATAAAGGCCCGTATTGCAATAGGTAATGTACTATAATCTCTCCACATAGAAACTATATAGTCAATGACAGATTGGTGGATGAGTTACCTCTGAAAACTATAAAGACACATCATTTCAGAGCTTCTCTCTCCTTTAAGGGAGTTTTAAGAAAACTCGTCATAGGTCAAGGTGTTCAAAGAAACCATAGCCTGTCTCCTATAAAGTTGAAACCTAAGAAATCTACACTTCAAACAACATTTGACAAGAGTTTAAAAGTCAAAATTGATACTTGTAACAAAGGAAAAACTACTCAAAAGTAGCAAAGTGAGGAAAATTAAAATTTTTCTGTTCAATTGGCAGTCAAGTTCTTTTTGAGCAATTCGCTGTTTCAAATCAATACGACAGTTTACGGTTTGAAAACCTTGGATGAGTCGGTATATATCAAAGAAAGCAACTTTGGCCACAAAAAAGAGCAGCACCAATTAGAATTTGAACAGATCCTCAAATCAGAACCAGTCAAACATGCATCTTAGACCAGACAAACGTTCCGAGTAGATTTGGCGTAACGTTGATTATAATTAAGGAACTATCTTTCCGATTTCAGTTGCAATGTTGCTGTTCTAGATGACGAGATCTGTGGGTTCTTCTAAAAGAGTGCTGCATCTTTAACCTCATCCGCCTCCGCCCATAGGTGGGGGACCTGCTCCACCTGAAACGGAATTTAAAGATTATACACGCTACTGTAAAATTTACAGGATGTTATTGAATTTGTCACCCCATGTATATCTTTTAGCCTCTAGCTATCAACCTTCGCGATATATTTCTAGGCTCTCCAAACTTGAATTTAAAACAATTTTCCTAAAGAGAATCCTTAAGACTTTGTCGTAGATTAGAGGCAAAATCGTTCTGATTTCTAAATTTAAACTCTAAGTTATCATTGCACTGCTATATAGAATTAACTAAATTAGTGTGTTTTAAGAACTTAATTTTAAGAAAATTTATTTCCTGAAATTATTCTTTGAGTAGTTATCAACCCATCAAAAGTTACAAAAGCTTGATACCGCTAAATTTACGATCCAAAATTAGTACATTGATTTTCGGAACTTAAATTAATTAGAAAAACAACGCGACATCTTCAATACAAAAACAACCAGCTCTAAACAATTTTTGGGGTTTTCAACGCAGCTATCTAGAATCACGTGCTCGCCCGTGAGTCAGGTATAGTAATTCCTCTCAAGTCGGTACTTCTAGTAATTTGTTTATAGTGAAAGTTTGAACTTTAATAGCAAGGATAAAAAAATTAGGGTGCGAGAATCATCTTTATTTAAGGCCGGAGTAACATGGGTCAAGCCCCGCAAATATGCCCCCATCAGCAGAGGTAGGCCAAATTTCAGATTACGTCACGTTTTATACAACCATGAAGTTTATTTTATTACGCTCAAGTACTATGCAAATCAAACTTTTTGGCCTGCCAAGAACTTTTGATAAAATTTAATTTGCCAAAATTTGTTAAGCTTTCGCCAAAAATAATATTTTTTCAAATGCCCTACCCAAAATGACTCAAAAATAGTTAAACTGGTCGTAAAAGAACACAACTACGCATTTTTTTATTCCAAGCGAGAGAGAATAGGAAAACGGCCCTGAAATTAAGCTGAGAAAACATTCAGCAGCAAAAGCTAAAATTCTTTGTGAAATTCTCTCCTTTCATTTTTCAGATTCCGTAAAAAGACATGAAAACATCATTAATAACATCAGCGTCATTCGAAACGGCAGACAGTGTTCCTTATTAGGAAAAGGTTGAAAAAACAAGTTTTTTGAGAAAAGGAAAAAATTGGTAAAGAAAACTATGCAACTTGAACTACAAGCGGTTCCAGGGACAATACTGCCGTCTTTCCACGTCCAAAAATGCGTCTAAAACAAACAAAAAAATGCGTGCAAGGAACCGGGACGAAAATATTCCAAAATTTTTTAATGAGTTAAAAAATCGACGGCAGCAAAAGACGCAAAATATATAGGCATATAACTCTCAAACATGCGGTGCCCTCGCACCATTCGCACAGACCTGACCCAAAAAAAAGCGACAACCGGATTAAATGTTTGAAAAATTCCGATAAGTTCAAGCGCTTTCAACACGGCTGTTGTTCAGAAAAGTACATTTGGTGTAATTCTGTAATCGGGCGACAGAAACTCGAACTCATAGCTTTTCAATACGACTGTTCATCTGGTAGGAGCCAGATTGCTATCAAACGACAGGCGGGGCAATTTGAACCAGAGGGGAGAGTATCCGAGATACTTTTCGTGGGTGCAAAAACTTCCGACCAAGGAGGTGTTCGAACCCCCCGAGCTCCGGCTTCATAGACTGAGTAAAGAGAGACCCCGCTATCAACTTTTTCATCTTGCAATAGCTTTTGCTTTAGCAACAGAATTAATTTCTGAACGAGCTTAGGTCGCGATCAAAAAACGGCCAAGCAAAAATTTTGCATAAAAAACGTTTACAGTTTATGCTTCAAACTTCGTTCGAGAGCAATCAATGATTAGGTTAAAGAAAACAAAACTACCACCCATCAAAACTGAAACTAACTTTCCAGTAAAACAAAAATTGATACATCTTGCAAAAAAACGCAAGATCATGTTTTCCTGACAAAATTTGGCGCGCCTTAACAAGAACTTCTAAAGCTGAATTTTCATGGTAAATCTTGACATATCTCAAAAAGATCATGTAGAAAAACCAGTTTCTCGAAACACGTGCAAAGATCTGGCGAGGTTGTAAATATCTTGACGTTTTCTTTCTAAAAATCAAATCAAGATCTCATCCAAGTATTTCAAGAGGCCTCTCACGAGTTAGTAATCAGAGAACAGTTCAAGAAAATGTGAAAAACTTTCACGATAAGCTACCATAGGTATTACCTGTGTCATTCAAAAAAGTGTCGATTAAATGAACGCTGTATCTAATTCTTAGACTATTTATCCCAAAAATACAAAAATTACTATTAAGATAGTAATATATATATATATATATATATATATAGGTGCTATATATATATATATATATATATATATATATATATATATATATATATATATATATATATATAGGTGCTTTCCTCTCCACTTGTTATTTATTTTTGTGACTGGGCCGTCTTTACACTGTCTGGAGGGGAACAGCTTGGAGTGCAGCATCCGGCTACTAAGTGCTACTCATCATACCCTATTTTTCGACCTACATCCATCGATGCCGGATGGTGTACACGGCCCTTTTTTTATTTTTAAAAAGAAAGGAAGAAGAGAGAAGAAAATAAAATAAAAAAGAAAAAAAAGAAAGAAGAAGAAAAAAAGAAAAAATTAAGATAATTAAAACTGATAAAAATTGCTAAACCTGATAAAAATTTTGGGATTAACTAAGCGATTATTCTATAAAGAGATGTCTATAAAGAATTAAATTTACGGATCACACTGTCATTATTGAATTTTAACCTTTTTCGGTACAATATATCACTCGTGTTCATTCATTTAAAAATCGCTATTAGGGGTCTGAAGTCCATTTTTATACAGTGTAAACACCGTTCATAAAGTTTCAAGTTTGCACAGAAGCAACTTCGGGTTTCATGTGGGAGTCACAAAAAGAAAAACTGGCACTTACCCATTCGCCTCAATCCGCGAACTCCTCCGGGCGGTCTCCTCGGGCCTCCTCCCGGTGGTGGTCGGCTGAAAAAAAATACATGGAACAATAAAAAAACCCGTAAAAAAAATACTTTTATGGATCTAATATTTCAACTATCGCTTTAGTCAAACTGACTTGATGTTGCGAGTCACTCAAAACATCCAAATCAGAAATCCAATTGGGGTTGAAAGAATTTAGAATTTTAGGGCCGCTTTAGATGAATGATCAAATTCTTCCGGGTGAAAAGAAACAGTTCCAAAAGATCTATCTCTTGAAAGGCGTAAGCCTTTAAAGGAAGTATTTCCTCCCCATTTAATAAAAATGAATGTTTTGTTTTCATATGCATGAGTAAACAAGATATTAATTATCGGATGTTTTTACTTTGATGATGATTTGTATTTATATTGATAGTTAGGACTATTCATTACATTTACATTCATTACCTCGAGCCATCAGTTACAGGTCAAATTTTAACGGTTCCAAAGAAACAGTTCCAAAAGATCTTAATAATATAACTCTGGGATAAAACCCACCCCATTGATGATCCATTTCTGTTGTCCATACTTTTCTTGTCCACGCCAGGCTAAAATAACCGAAAATTTTTGAATCACCAAATATTATTGGCAATTGTTAAAATAAACCGACTAACGTCGGATGAATTGCTCTCGAACGACAGGCTGGGCAATTTAATTTATAGGGGGCGTAGCTCAGAAATGTTCTATGGGTCCACGCGTATACACGTTTACAATAATTGCTTCAAACTTTGTTCGAGAGCAATTAAATAAAAAAAAAACGGTCACTTACTGATAGGAGAGTATGGAAGCTAAAACAGAGCAAAAATGAAACACGCTATTAAATCAAATCATAACAGTTGAATGTTGTCAAAAATACTCATTCGAAATCAAAACTGTTGACTTTCCTATATTTTAGTGTAAATTATAACTTTAAAAAATTGATCTCTTTAAACCACTGTTAAAAAGACCAATTTTTATTGTACAGACCAAGCGCTAACCACTGTTTCCTAATATAAAAATCCCGGGCGTCAAATATAGAGTAGACAAGAAAAACAGAAAAACAAACTTAGGAAAACGATACATGACCATTTAATTTCTCATTGCTTATGATCTAACAGAGATAATTGATGTTTATCAGAAATCATTCGGATAATCAACTTGTACACGTCATATCCTTTTGAAATCAATAACTATAAAAACTGATATCAAAGAACACTTTTTAAACACTTCTAGGTATAGCTTGGCAATATTGACTCACTTTAATTTATTTGAGAGGATGAACCGTATTATAAAGGATCCTGCAAAACACACTATTTCAAACGTCAAGAAGTGAAAGCAACTTATAATTGATAGAAGTATCAAAAAATTTCGCATTTAAAAAATTTTGTCCCTTTGCTCTTTCAAAAGCCGAGATTTATATGAAATAAAGGATCATTGTAAAATATCCAGCGCTCAGCATATGCTCCCACAAAAGTGTTTGTAAATTGTTACCATCTGCTTTTTTCATAGAATTATTTCTCGTAAAAGTTTATTCAAAATTCTCCGCTATTAATTAAATCTAAATTTTCGCTTAAATTTTAAAGTGCGAACTATGTTGATTTCATGTCGCTGTTAGACATACTCCTGCTTCTTGGTAAGATGCAAGGCCTAGTATCAAAATCAAAAAGCACTGGAGATGGTAGTGAGACTTGTAAGAACAAAGTTCAAAAAGCAAGCATCTAAAATTGGGCTCTGAGGGTTCATCCCATTCTAATTTTGCCTTCCTTTTTTGATGATTCTTTTCACTTTAGAGGGTTTTGCAGAGCAGCTGCTGCTTAAAAACACTTACAGCAGAATGCTCGAAGAAAAAAATCAGCCTAGAGAAATCAAAAATATTTCTTTAAAAAGGTCGAAGCGGTAAAATGCGCTAAACGCGAAATATTTTTGTTCGACGGAGTAGAAAAACATAGCAGGACAAGTCCTGAATCGTATACATTGAAACGAATTGACTAATTAACCTTTTTAATGCAACATAAAACTAAAACGGTTAACAAAGCCTCCACCCTCTATCCATAAAATTGAATAAAATCTAAAAACAGAAAAATTCCTTTTCCAACCTTTAGTGTTTTCAGAATCCAAAAAGATAACAGAATTTATCCAAAATATTGACTCTATGCGTCGTTGGAATGGATATATAACACAACAACCTTATGGGAATCAATGACAGGCAGCACGAAGATACAAAAACAGAATTGGCAAAAACAAATTGGCAAAACTGTGAATCGTTGAAAACCACAAGGCGCCAAACTAATCGAACCTCAAAATTACAGGCCAAAATCCTTAACCGCAGCATATCATAAATCTTTGAAAGCCATAAAAAAACTCATTAGCAGCTCTAACGGCTAAAAAGAGACAATACAACAACATATGAACGCAAGAATCACAAATTCATTGCAACCTTTCAAACATGGCTGGCAGTTTGCCAGAAAATAGCCGCATTAGCTTCGTAGATCTGCAGTTTAAGAAGAGAGTAAAAGAAACTGATCAAAAAACAAACTTTTTCAATGCTGAGATGTCAGATTTTGATTAAGAATCTGTTCTACTTGATGCTGCATCTATAAGCTGCCCCAAATACCATTAATTTCGAGTGACACACACTCAATTGATCTTATCTCGTTGAATTAATTAGAATAATTTAAAGAAATGTCAATTTCAGAGTGAGGAAGTAATTTTTGAGAGTGGGGTAAGTTATGTGTGACCAAAAACTTAATCATGCAAATGAAAAAAAAATTATCTCCATCAAGAGTGAAAAACGACGTTGGGCACACAATTCAGTTGCAATTGCCTGAAAGAATGCTTAAAAACCAGAGTTGAATTGATAGTGACGTCGTATGGTCGTGACAAAAATCGACCGAAAAAATTAAAGAGTCAAATAAAAAAAACCAAAAGAAGGACAATAACAGCCTCAGCTATGGCTTTGCAGATATTACAAAACAAATAGTACTTCAATGAATGAAAAAGTTGGTTGAGATTGGAACCAATAAATTGACTAAAATTACAACGCACTAGAAGTTCAATAATATAACATTTCTCTTATTGAGGCTAGGTGCTTAAGCATAAAACGTTGCAGAAGTGGTGTGAAAATTCAATGCCGTTGGAAAACAAACAGCTTTGTGGTGGGTGAAGGTAGTGTCAAACAATATCAAAAAAATCTCTACTGTGGATAAAACGAGATCTATAATATTGCCGCATCTGTGTGTTGACTGGTTATTTGACTCAGACCATTGCCATTGACAAAATCAAGAAATTGTCGTTCACTCTTTGGATCTAGCAGTCAACAGTGTCCAACCAATTCCCGTCAACCATGAAAAATTAAGAAAAATTTGTTAAATCTCTAGAGTATGCGAAAAGAAAAAATATTAATGCATTTGCTTAAACAGTTTTCAATGATTGATATTTCAATCGAATGTTGCGAAGAAGCTGTAGGAATGTAGAGAATTAAAAACAAGGATACAATTCCTTCGCAGATAACCGAACAGCAAAAACAAAATGAGAAAGCTTTTATCGTCAAATCTAAGGTTTCTAAATCACAGCCAGAAAGTGAAGCAATCAAAACATCATCTTCTTCCCGATCACTATGTGAGATTAATTGATTACTGGAACCCTAAAATTTTTCAAATTTGCTTACGTTTTTTGAGAGCCAGTTTTCTGAAGGCAGACAAAGTTTCATCCCAGATTAAGTATTACCAAAACATATTATAGACTTAGTGTTGACCCACAGGTTTTGGAACCCTTCAGTTTTTTAGTATCAGTTTCAAGCCGTCAGAATAAGTAGTTTTTCAAGTTCAATACAGTTTTTACAGGTGCACATTATTTGCCATGTGTAAGGTTTCTGCGTATTGCAGTGTTCAACGAACAGTTCCCATTATATATTGCTCAAACTCTTTTTTACCCCAAAGACGTGCTTCTACATTTAGAACTTTCTTGAAGATGCTTGCCAGGCGTTTCGCTCTTTCGTAGTTATTGTCAGTCGTTTTTAGTCTTGTTTTCGGCACTTTAAATTCTCCTCGTGTTCCTTATCGTGTAGTGTTTTTGTTTAATTGTTTCTTTTACTTCGCTCAAAAACTTTAAAATAACAGTAGTAGGGGAGGCTTTAGGGTCTCGCCCTTGGGTGTTTAACCCTTTCATTTATCATCTAGCACAAGTTTTTTAAGGGGGTTACAGTTTCCACAGTTGCACAAGACTCTCCAGCTGCAGCTGTCAAGTTCATTGTAGCGTCTGTAAAAAAAGGTCAAATAAATTTGCGTCGCAAGCTTCTTTCAGTGGTTTTTCAGTCGTTTTTCTCACTATGTTGTATAGTCTCGTTGCTCGGGTTTAGAAACCTTCGTCGCATTTTCTCATTCTGTGTTTCAGAACTCCGAATTCTTTGCTTTTTCTTGTTTCTATTGATTTAAAGTTGGTAATCATCGAACTTTTGATGTTGTAGTTTCCATTTATGACAGATAGAAGAAACAGGAGATCATGTAGTTCCATGTACATGGAGATGGGGAGTATATTGAGTCGGGTCAGTTGTGTTTTGTAGTCGTCCCTTGAACTGCATATCCATTTAGTGGCTGTTTTTTGTACTCTCTCGATTGCCTAGGACTTGGATTGCCTAAGTTTGGAGGGGTACCACACCTGAGATGCATACGTGAGTACTGGTACAACATAACCAATAAAAGCAAAGAGCTTGGTCGGCAGGCTTGTGAGGGGTGAGATTTCTCTTTAGTGCATATAAAAATCTCCAGCCCTTGCTAACTCGTTTTCGGCAGTTTTCAGCCCAGTCTAAGTTTGAAGACATGATTATCCTAAAGTCTTTTCGGTTTTTTACGATTTCGAGACTTTGAACACGTTTTTGAGAAAGCTGATTGGGCGGTATTGTGATGTCAGCGCGGTCGTTTTCTTAGTATATTGGTGTGATCTCGGGGATCTTCCAGCTAGTGGGAAATTTTCCTTTGTTTAGGCTGGTCTGGAAGACTAGTATAAGGGATTTCGCTAACGCTGGTGTGTTCTTTAAAATGATGTCAACAATGTCATCTGGTCCACATGATTTGTTTATCTGGAGGCCACGTAGGGTTTCTTCGTTTTCTTTTTCGGAGATGGTAAAGTCGTGTGGAGAGACTTGAAGTATTTTTGCAAGTCGGACATACGTTTTCTTTTGACAATTTTTCTTCGTATGCAGTTTGGTCACTTAACATTCGGTCTTTAACGTCTTTTTCTTTCCTTTTCATTTTCATGAGAAGAGATAGTAGATTCAGTTTTCGTTCATATTTCCCTTTCATGGTGTTCAACGTTTTGATTTGGTGGGAGGGGTTACCCAGGGGGAAGTTGGGCTCGGTGATAGGTAAAAAGAAAAAAATATTTTTCAAAATATAGAACAAGAAAATCATTGAACACGACTTAGTTGCAAGGGCAACCACGACTCCAATACTTTTTTTTAAAAAAAAACATTTTCGTCGGTTAAACATGCAGGTCAAAACACATGAAAACAGATAAAGTAAGACTGGTTGTCTCCTTTCCTCCACTATTGCCGTTGCAGAATTTTTTATATTAACTGGTCGGACAATTCAAACTTTTATTAACGTCAAAAAGTTCTTATCTGATCCCGAGAATCTAAGGTTTATAGATATCACAGAGACAAGTCGCTCGTAGCAATCTTTAGTAGTAGTAGTAGATTAATCTTTCATTTAAAGCTATCTTGAAATTCGGTTTTATCACTACTGATCCTGGGGCACTTACAAAAGTGATATGAAGGTAAACATTTCCGCAAAGAAATTGTGGATCCAGCTGAATGGAGAAGAGAGGAGTGATCCAGAGCCTCCACCCTGGATCGTGCCAGCTATAAATTAAATTGGTAAGTTTGTCATTGCTTTAAGAATTTTAAAAGAGTTTACTGCATTCAATTCAAATAAGTCCTCTCAAACAGACGTTATACTTACAACTTGATATATACACCATTTCTCACTGGTCAACTACATGTTATCTGAAAACAAAATAAAACGAACACATCATTCGTAAAAAAAATTGTTAGAGTTCAGTTCAAGGTTTCTGATCTTTAGGCATAGGCACCCGCCTCTGTCGATCAGCTCTTTCGTCGGGAGGGGGGAGGGTCATTTCGCCATCGAAATGAATTTTTAAACTTTTCCTGAATCCAATGTTGGTCTAATCTATTCTTGAAAAAGTCCAAGCTATTGCTTCCGGTGACTTCTTCCGGTAGATCACTCCATTCTTTCAGGGCTTTGACAGTAATTTTTCCCCTCATTTCCAATCTGGGCTTTGGCATTAACAGCTGATGTTTCTGCTTTTTGTTAAGATCTTGAGAATATGGATTATTCGAAATCTTTTTCTGTATTTAATAGTTGGAAGATTCAGTTGCCTAAAACTTTATATGTTAGAGAACCCATCCTACAACCCTTGTTGCCCTCCTTTGCACCTTTCCTATGGAACTGTTAAGATTTTTCAACCATGGCTGCTGCATACTCAACTTTAAGCTGATATCTATATTTTAGAACTGATATCTATATTTTATGCTGATCTATATTTTTAAGAACTCACTTGAAAAAATGAACTCTCTTACACTGGTCGGATCGCGACAACTGTTCTTCATGCTGAGACGTCCAAATTCAATTTAGAAGAAAGAAAAGGGCCCAAATTAAGAAAAGCCCCTCCCCAAAAATGGGGAAATATTGGCTGGTTCGGGGACCTCCCAGCACTACGTCTTCATAAAGCATTTCGTATTGTTTGAAGCTATTAATAAAATGATATATGAAAACATCAGCTGAGAAAGTAAAACGAAAGAGAGACAGACACACTTGCGAAGAGCCGTCTCACAAAGACAAACAATGAGTTCTTCCGAAGGACCAAGACACTGTACAACCATGTTTTGAGGAAGCTGAGAGCAGCAAATGCGACAAAAGACGTACTGACTGACATCTACTGGAACTACTTCGAACAAGCCTACTCCCCGACAAAAAAATGCACAGGGAGATTCCAATGCCGATGCGGGAATTGCAACATTACTACAAAACTAATTGTCAAACTGAAACTGGACTGACTAATGGGTGGAAACCCTTGGATTGTGCTCAAAATTTTATTCTACTACTACTACTACTATTAGAAAACAAACTAATGACAAACGTAGATGAGTCAAACTATCAGCCTCCCTTCTTCGACTACAGCTCTCATTGTAGCATCAACAATTTCGCGCCACCTAAGCGTTCTTGTCCCACGAATGCAGAGGATGGAACTCCTCAGGAGAGCAAAGCTGATTTTTGTCCTTGGATATATGATATCAGCGTAGCTGTCCTCTTTTCGCGCAGAGAGCATTGATGCTAGTTAATTCAGCGCTTTTGAAGCTCTGGACAGGTCTTCAATATCAGGTGTTGTACGAACTAAGGTCAGTTCCTGCTGAACCGATGAAATGAACGGTTTAAAAACCTTCTGAGGCGAAAAATTGGCTGGAACGGCAAGCTTTTTTAACAACGATTCCTGCTGTTTTTGGCGATTTTTCGACAAATTTCTTTTTCTGCATTATCAGAAACTATTACACTACCAAGTACACTACAACGGTAAACTATTTCCACTTTGTCGAGAATAAAAATCTGCTGTGCTTTCAATTTTTTTTTCAAGTTATCAAGAGAGCCGACAGCCTTGCCATCGTCAGCATACCACATTTGAACTTTGAAGCATTTGTCCAGAAGTTCAATAAAAGGGATAGTGACAATTTTATGCATCGACATGACAAGTTGGGTTACACCTTTCTGAGATTATATTGTTTATTTGTTAATATATCAATTTGATGGTTCACAATACAACTTACATATGGAATGCTAGAGAGAAGGGCACAATTTCTCGACGTTTCATAGGACAAGATCGGGATTAGGACTATTGAATGCGTTTTCTTGCGTCGATAAGCAAGATCACCTCCGAATTTGTTTCTTTAAAAGGAGCACTCAGTAAATGAATTGCATGTTCAATTCGTCCCAATACATAGTCGCTGATCACCGCCTAAAATCTGAAGGTCTGTTTCAAAACATTTGGCAATGTTTCTTTCAATAAATCAACTGAGGACTTCCCAAATTCTATCGGTCGTACGCCGGGGCATTTAACAAGAGCTAACAACAGACATAATTATACCGAAGAGGGAAAGTCAATTGCGACGTAGATATCCGTAGTGCTATTTTAGCAATCGCTTTGCATAGATCAATAGTGGACAATTTAAAAGTTGTCAGAAGCCTTCGCCATTCGTTGGCATCTAGGCTGGATGACTGGTTTTTATTTAGTGCTATGTGTTTTATTTCTAATTCTTCACTCAAAAAATGTACGACAAATTTTCTTTTACACTTTTACCGGTGGTATTGTCATCAAACAGTGATGAGCGCCCAGTGCAACCAATTCTGCTTAGCTCTGATTCCAAAAATTAGTTAGGTTGTACAACTGTTCAAAACGATTTTTGTGCACTCTGAATTCTATGTAATCACTCTCAAAATTGTCCCTGAATACATTTGCTCGCTTCTGTTTGGGTCTAGGAACTGAATTTTTGTACCTTCTTCTGTTTGCAAGACACCAATGTAGAATTTTCCCATAGTTACTTCTCCGTTTCTAATTGCATCACTGATAATATTTGCCTTGAGTGTGACTGGAGCTTACCAAAATTTTTTCCAAATTTGTCATTAATTTTTAATTGAAAAACTTCACATCAAAATTCCAATTATGAATTTCAAAAAAATTTGCGCTCATTCATCAGATAGAACACAATTTAATTGTTTCAGTAGCATAAACTTCTTTTTTCGTCTCCCTTGTCAGGATGAACACCGCGGGCTAAAAAGATTCTGATCTGACAGTCACGTAATTGAGCAGCATTTGCTCATGTTTTTTTTCTAACTCGTAATAATTTTTATCGATTGTAGTTCTAGCAAAAAATTTGTCCTCTTCCTAATTGCCGAGGACTAGTTTTTGCTTTCTCACAATATATTTTTTAGCTCTAGATTTTCTTGTTCAATTTTGCTAAATTGCTCCTGTACACGTCAAGAAGCAATTATTAGTTTTTCGCTGCTGTTTGCGACTCTACATTTCATTTGATACCATTCCTGCATAAGTAGGCAAAGTCTCTTTCTTAGATTTGTCGGAAACAGTTCTGCCAGGTGCACAAGCTTTAAGGATGGGATTTTGACTCTCCAAACTCTATATACGCAGTGTTCCTGCTTTGCACTTAAATTGGGCGAGATAAGAAACAGGCTCTCCAGCTTCGTGTTCCACAAAACCTCCTAATCAGACAACTTGTGTAAAGCATACTTTTAGGAAAATTTATCATCATTCCAGATTTTCAAAGAAGTTGTAAAATTGTTAAATTGAAAAAGCATTTGTTTCCATTTGGAGTCCCCTCAGATGCCTTTCTTCGGTAAATTTTCTGACTCTTGTTTTAATATTTTCATTCCGGACTTCTGTTTGCTGCCACCACTGATTCCTTAAAAGGGTTATAAATTGGTTTTTCAAGAATGGGTTGACTGGCAGTAGTAATAGTTAAGCAAGAGTGGGGGGGGGGGGGGTGAAAGAGAGTACCTATGTATTAAGATTAGGTATAGCCCATTTTCCCTCAAATTCCAAGAATGTACCTCACAGCATGATACCCAAGCTGTTCACACGAAGGGGATTAGCTAGGTAAAGTTTTAAAATTAATTTAGATAGGATGACTCATTTACACTTATGTACAGCTTACGTGATTTTCAAAAATGTACCTCACAGCATGATACCCAAAATGTTCACACGAAGGGGATTAGCTAGGTAATGTTTTAATATTAGTTTTCATAGTTTTCATCATAGTTTTCAACTCAAAATTGCTAAGGTCAGAAATTTCCACAGCAGCTGACACGCATCGTAAATGTGACCAAAAGCGAGCTGCTAGTCGAAAAGTTCTCCTTAAGAATTTAGATAACCACCTATTGCCCTCCGTAATTTTTGTTTTGCGCAACCGAGTTCGCAACCATGTAGTTAATTCTGAACGAAGACTGCAGGGAAAACTTGCCAAACTTTCTGAAAGGCAAGACAAGCCGCAAAGAGCATCTAATGAGAAGACTGTAGCGGTTCTAGATAATATCATTCTGCCGGGATTCGTCAGGGACTTGCTCGCTTTTGGTCCAAAGCATCCAATAAGGGACAAGTATAAAGAGTTGCATTTCTTGGCGGACATAGACAGTTTGAAAAAAAAAATCCGCGTGAGAACAAAGTACCAGTGAAAAACTGTTCGAAATTGAGGCGGCAGCAAAATTGTACTAAAAAAACATCAGAGAAAAACCTTTAGATAGAGCATTAGCAAAAGTGCAAAAATATCTGCGTGACAACGCCCTGATTGCTGTTCCTTTTGATAAGGGGGTAGGGTTTTGTGTTATGAAAAAGAGCATGTACGCAGAAAAAGTGGAAAAATTTTAGATTGCGAACAGTTCAGATAACTTGAAAAGAGTTGTGATAAAATCGTAAGGAAAAATGAAAAAAAATAAACAAAGAACTTTTGGATATGAGGAAAAAGGCAAGATACCGGTTAAGTTTTACAAAGCTTTAAGGTCCACTGGAGCGCAACCGGCAAGGTTGTATGGATTAGCTCAAGTACACAAAAAAGAAACCCCTCTGAGACCTGTTCTCTCTATCCCGGGAAGTTGTTACCAAAAAACTTAACAAGTTTCTAACACCCTTTTTCCAAAAGATTGAGGAGCAAACATAGAAACCAACACCAATGACGCACGAAAGACTTTGGAGCAAACAAAACTTGGAAAAGACGAACAAATCCTATAATTGGATGTAAAAAGTTTATACACCAACGTTCCGGTAAAGGAAGCTATTAACATTGCCCTGCGATTGCTTTATGCTAGGGACGATAAACCAGACATACATAGAACAACAATGAAACGTGTGCTTGAATTAGCCGTCACCAACGTCCGTTTCAAATGCAATGAAAGTTGGTACTGTCATAAAGATGGGTTGGCAATGGGTGCGTCCTTGGCGGTGATTTTGGCAAACCTTTGGATGAAATCGTGGGAGCCACAACTGAAATTACAGACACCTGAATGTAAAACCAACACACAATCTAGCACTTGTCGCAATTGCGAACACCGTGCGACAGCACGTGCCAGGGGTGTTGATTGTGAAGTTTGTAATGGATGGTTCCACGCAAAATGTCAGCAAATCAGTAACACTAAATATGATTGCATGGAAAACCAGTTATAGATGTGCTCATTCTGTCGTGAAAATGATCAGACTGACCTTAACCGTTCGTGCGAAACTAAAGTTTTTCTAAGATATGTCGACGATATTGTGAGAACAGTTAGAGGCGACACAAAAGAGATGTTAGATGCTGTCAATAACCTCCATCCAAATTTCCAATTTAAATTAGAAACAACAGATGATTAAAACAGTTTGCCATTTCTGGACATGTCAATTAACGTACAACCGGAGGGGAACATTTTTTGTACATGGTATCATAAACCATCAGATACTGCAACAATTCTGAACTATCGTAGCTGTGCACCCCTACAACACAAGAAAAGCATAACTCAGGGAACATTACACCGCTTGTTCCGAGCCACCAGCAAATGGGAAGCGTTCCATGAAGAATTGACAAAAAAGGAAGAAATTTGTGAACGTAATCAATATCCTAGGCATTGGGTAGGGTGGCATACAATTAACCAGCTGCGGATGAAAAAACAAAGAAAAGGACATAGATATAACGCAGGTGTAGCCGTAAAACAACAAGAAAATACTGAGAAACAACAATTTGTATTACAGTACAGAGCCGACATCTCTAATGAATTTGCAAAGAAGTTGAACAAAATTCATCCTGTACAGACGGTTTTCACCACCCGGAAAATTAAGAGCTGTTTACCTAGCCTCAAGTGTAGCTTTGATAAGGATCCCAAATCCCACGTGGTTTATGAACTCACTTGTAATGGATGCAAATCCATCTATGTAGGGCAGACATGTCGACATATTACCACAAGGGTTGCAGAGCATGCCATGGCGGACTCACCGATGGGAGTACATGCAATTGAGTGCAACGGTGAGCAAACAGCTTTGCAATGGAAGATATTAGACCAATGCAACAACCAAATCAAGTTAATGACACTAGAGGCGCTCTATATAAGAACACTGATACCAGCCATCAACACGCGCGACAAAAACCGAACACGAGAATTGACACTGAAAGCTTAGTTTGGAGATGAAAATTCAACTTGAAAGACACGTTACGAAACGAAAATTTCAACTTTACAATTGAACAAAACCAAAGTAAGTTTAAAGCAATATATGTAGATTTTTAATAAAAAACATGTCGATATGCATCTGCTACATCAAATCGAAAATGTATTTTTACTCAAATGTAAAAATTTTGTAGATACAATTGTAGATATGTAAAAATTAGTTTTAATTTTCCTTGAATGATTGATTTTAGTGATTTTCGTTTTATTTTCTGGCTTTCCATTTTAGCATTTTGTATTGTTTATAACCTGACGATGACTTCAGAGTTTGAAAATGTTCGTCAGAACGTGATTTTCAAAAGTTTACCTCACAGCATGACACCCAAACTGTTCACACGAAGGGGATTAGCAAGGGAGAAAAGTCAACAATTCAGTGCTTTCTCTACCCACATATTTTCAGGCTATTGAGAGAATTCGATAAGAAAAAGGATTTCATCCTCTGAAAGACAGCAAAAGTATTATGTTCCCGTACTCTCGTGACATAGATCACTACGGTGTATGGTGGGTAGAAGACATGTTCTGAAAACATGCTGACTCACTTTCTAAAAAATCAGAAGCCTTCAATCTGCCAGATTTCAAAGACTTATTCTTCCCCCGATCCAGGAAAATGACAGTGATGAGAGCCAATCGTCTCACCAAAATATCCCTTTCTCGAACTACAGGTGTTCTCCAATCTAAGTCTTAATAGTGAGATAACTCGCTTGTGTCCGATGCTGAATTCTCCCCCACCTGATAAATACAGAAAACTCATCTTTGACATCACGTGATGTTACTAAAAATAGAAGTGACATAACTATTACCTCATGATGCACACTCAATTTTCATTGGTTACGAATTATTTTATAAGATCTCATTGGTTACGAAGTTTATTTTTCCTCAATTTTTCTCGTTCTTACTTAAATTTCATCGGTTCAAGATATCGAGCTCTTTCTTGAAGATAATTCATTCATTTGTTTCTTTCCACTTTCAATATTCAGTTACCCTTGTATACACAATTTTTCTGCTTTAAAAACTCATTTTTTACTTACTACATATTCTCACGCTACAGATGGATCAAAGCTCAGTCTCACCTAACTCCAACAAACAATTCACCTTTCCCATCCGCAAACGAAATTACAAAGGAAAACCAGTTGTTCCCTCACCACAGTTGGATTACCATAATGAGAGCATGTTTTCTCTATTTAAAGACATCAACGATAAAAAGACAACACCTACTCAAAACCAAATGAGGAGCACGATGGAAGAAACAACTGTTGGTCCTTTCAAGAATACGGTAACCGAAAGTTTCAAATCAGCATTCCAGAGGAAACCATCAACACAAACTCTAACTGGACTCACTTGAAAGTATTTCGAGAAAATGTGGAAAGTGAATACGTTCAATTTCTGATGCTATCGGCCAGAGAATTGAAGCTTGTTATTGAAAAGATACCTGATATGATAAAAGAAGAACTAATGTTCGAACCTACCGTAGGAAGTGCGAAGCTGGTGATAGACGAAACTGTATTTCAACCAACTGATTTAGAGGAAAAAACAAAATTCGATGTGTTCTGGGAGGTGAGTGAGTCTGCGCGACGGAAAGTGTGTGTGACTAGAATATTTTTCCAAGATGATCCGAATCGATGTTATTTCACAATCAAGCTGTTCACACAAGGGACTGAAAAGGACTGTTTTAGAAGGAAATGTTTTCTTTGGGTTTGAATTGGGGAGATGGAGAAACTACACAGAATGAGTGATGAAATTATTTCAGTGCTGAACAAAGTCAAAAACCAAAAGAGATAGCAAAGTGCATAAAAGTAATTGTAAATTTTTTATATTGTAATTTGTGATGTTTTGTATTAAATCACTTTTTAAAATTTAAGGTTTCAGTTCGGTTGCTTGATACGAACCTTGAGGAAATTGTAGCGTTAGAGAAAGAAATCAGTAAAATTTTTGTTGGAAATACAAAACGGAAAAATTATTTTTTAGCTGTCTGTCGAAGCTGGGACAAAATGGTAGATCTGGATAAAATCAACAGAGAAGCTCCGTTTGGGTGACTAATAAGAGTTGGTGACTCAAAGTTAGAAAAACTTCTCAATTGGTCAAAAACCTTTTCAATTACATGCAAGATTTCATGATGCCGCAGGATACCTGAAAACAAATCTAAAAATCAAACCTGGATATTGTTACGTGGTTCCATTTTTTAATTCTATATTGAATTTTTGTTTCTTGGGACATACGACAAGTCTTGCATATTGTTGTTTCTTGAAACTGTCACCACGATTCCAATTAATCAAAGTGTGAATCATTATTACCTAAAGACGAACAAAAATCAGTTGCTCTCTAATGACAGATCATCTCAATCACGCATCTGACTTTACTTTCAATAATAACAATCAGGAAAGATCTCCTTGGAAAATCTGTGGTCGTACTTGCTCTCGAACAGCTTTTTTGTCAATATTTCAGTGCTTAGTTGTATTAGTACTGCTTCTGTTTTCAATTATTAATCTTACTTTTGCTAGAACTTGTGAAGAACGAACAGTTTGGATTGCTATTTTTTCAAGTGCCGTTGGTTATATACTTTCTAATCCCAGAACATAAAATGAACAAAATCATTTCAACAAACGAACGAATTCTGATGTATCTTGTTGGTCCTTCCGGATCTGGAAAAACTGTATTTATCAATGATATGCTACGAATGAAAACTTTTCAGCCAACATTTGATCGAATTTCATATTTTATAAGCATTTTCAGCCAATTTACGACACAATGATTCAATCAATTGCAGACATAGAATTCATTTAGGGTGTTGACTTTGATTTAATCGATAACTTACCCGCTGACAGCCTCAAATAATTACCTATATTCGATAATTCATTGGACATTCTTTCAAAGTCGGAAAAATTCAACGGAAATGCGACAGCCGGTAGACATCGAAACCTAAATTGTGTATATATCAAGCATAATCTCTTCCACAAAACAAAACTGGACGTGATGCCGAGCTGCAGACTACTCATATTGTTTCGTTCAAATCACTGAGAGATGTGAAGCAAATTGATATCTTGGGAAGACAGCTAGGTCTCAGAAGACAACTAAAACTGGTATGATGATGCAACACAAGAACCATATGGTCATCTTGTGATTGATTTGAGACCATCTAAACCTGATTTGTTGAGATGCTGTTCAAATGTAACATCATTTCCCTCAGAATTCTTTGTACTGAACAGTCGTGCTCGTATTAGTGATATTAATGATAAACGCACAGAACTATTATACTCTGAAGGTCTTTCGAAATCTCAGCAAGAATTTTCAACCAACATTCCTTCTACATTGTCCTGAAGAGTTTATCAGATTTCTCTGTGAGTGTATTCTAAACTTGATTGAAGGAAACCTCACAAGAGTAAAAAGAAATCAGTTTGATCGCTTCCAAAAACAACATAAAAAGCTCACTTCAAAATCAACAAAACTAAATTCCAGAAGATTTATATTGGGCTCGAAAGCTGGAATAACAATATTAAGTTACATATATCGACCTTGTATGAACAAATTTTCAAATTTCTTCAATGAGTGAGGTCAAAATTTGTTCTTGATCCAAAAGAACTGTGGACTGTGGGAGACCAGAAAAAGGAATTTACCGGAACCCTCCTGCGAGATCTATAAAAAGGAAGAAACTGTTTTTCCAGTTATCAAAAAAGCGAAAGAAGAAGTTAGTTCCAAAAAAACGATTGTCCACCTAAAGAACTTAAGACAGATCTGGAACTTCACTATAAGAACAGTCCTGTGACATTGAAAACTTTGAAAGAAATTTTCGAAAACAAACGATTGAAAATCTCACTTTCCAATACAATTATTGTTGACAAAGTCGACACAGTAGTTGATATAAAAAAATTCCTTCATTCGATCAAATTGAAAAACGTTAAAGTTGATCCAAACTATTTCTTAATTCTTAAAGTTCTAAATCTGAGACCACATCTGGTTAAAAACAAAATATTTGGAACACAATATGGCTCAGACTGGTTCAATTACAGTTTCAGATAGAATCAAATCGCAGAAGTTGTACAAAGGGAAGGGACCAACAGCTTTCGGTTCTATCAACAACCTAACAAAATCAAGTGGACTATGTCGCAACAAAGTTACAGAGTTTTTACAGTCAAAAGACTTTTATACGAAGTACAAGGGAATCAGACGAAAGTTTCCTCGGCAAAATGCATATGCTCGCTATATTGATGAGATTTATTGCTTAGATCTTGCACAAATGGACAAACTATCACAATGGAATCGAGGTATCAACTTTTTACTCGTTACTGTTGATGTTTTTTCTCGATTCTTGCGAGTAAAATCATTGCGAAGTAAAGGAGCAGAGGCTGTGGAAGCAGCTTTTGTCAAAATGTGTTCGAAAAAGAACAAACCCAATTTCCCAAAGAAATTATGGTTAGCCAAAAAAGGAGTTTTTTGAAGATATGGCCAAATTTTGCGAGGACGTGAAAGTCAAATATTATCACACTTATATTGAAACGGAAGTAGCTTGTGACGAGAGAGCTATACGAACCCTGAAAAATTTAATTTACAGCAAGAAAACGACACATTATCCTACATCAAAGACCTGCAAATTTTCGTTGACGTCATTAACTCTAGAAAAAACCGAAGTTTTGGGTTGGCGCCCAAAGATGTAGTAAATGCTGACTTTTTGACTGTTATGTACAAGCGGATGAAATTACAAAAAAAACAAGAAGCCTAATTTTAAAGTAGGAGATAAAGTTCGTTTGGTATTAGTAGAGCACAATTTTCAAAAAGGATATAAGCCTCACTATACACATTAAATTTTCTTCATATGAAAAACAAACACTTTGACTCCCTTCCCGACTTAATTTGTTGTTGATCAGAAAGGAGAAAACATTGATGGAATCTTTTACGAGCAAGAATTGTCAAAAGTTAAATAATCTTTTTTCAATTAGTCCCGCTAGAAAATGGACGGTCACAATCTGCCTTATTTTAAAGGAATTCCTCAGTGAGCGCGTGGCTTTGGAGCCTTGGCTAGAAGAGTCGCTAGAACAACTCTTCCCATGCTCAAGAAATACGTTTTACCTGCTGCAAAAAAATGGACGAGATGTAATCGAGTCAGCCATTCCCAAAATTGGTGGTTTTTTATCAGGACAGACTTCAATTAAAAAAGCAGTAAAGAAGACTGCAAAATCAACAATACGAAAACAAGTTGGTGGTGGTATGAAAAAGAGGAAAAACACTATACAAAGAATCGTTCGGCAGAAAATTTGGAAAGACTTTTGGAAGAACCTTGACTAATCATTCTCCCAAACAAACGTCACACAGTACAGTCAAACCTCATGAATTCGTTTTATCTGGAATTGGTATCCAACGCTTCCTCTCAAGTTTATCCTCAAATTACAATGGCTTCGTTCACTAATTTTCTTCCCGACAAAAATGAACTGGATGGATATTGAGAAGTAGCTTTAGTCGAGGTATCATATCCCGGTATATGTTATAACATTGAAGGAGGATTGATGATCTTTCACTATGATGAAAAATTTGAGCATGTCTTTGCCATTCCACCAGCAGTTTTTAATTCTATGGATGAATTTGTAAAGAGTCTTACAGATACTACGAATGAAAACTTTTCAGCCATCATTTGATCGAAATTCATATTTTATAAGCATTTTCAGCCAATTTACGACACAATGATTCAATCAATTGCAGACATAGAATTCATTCAGGGTGTTGACTTTGATTTAATCGATAACTTACCCGCTGACAGCCTCAAATAATTACCTATATTCGATAATTCATTGGACATTCTTTCAAAGTCGGAAAAATTCAACGGAAATGCGACAGCCGGTAGACATCGAAACCTAAATTGTGTATATATCAAGCATAATCTCTTCCACAAAACAAAACTGGACGTGATGCCGAGCTGCAGACTACTCATATTGTTTCGTTCAAATCACTGAGAGATGTGAAGCAAATTGATATCTTGGGAAGACAGCTAGGTCTCAGAAGACAACTAAAACTGGTATGATGATGCAACACAAGAACCATATGGTCATCTTGTGATTGATTTGAGACCATCTAAACCTGATTTGTTGAGATGCTGTTCAAATGTAACATCATTTCCCTCAGAATTCTTTGTACCGAACAGTCGTGCTCGTATTAGTGATATTAATGATAAACGCACAGAACTATTATACTCTGAAGGTCTTTCGAAATCTCAGCAAGAATTTTCAACCAACATTCCTTCTACATTGTCCTAAAGAGTTTATCAGATTTCTCTGTGAGTGTATTCTAAACTTGATTGAAGGAAACCTCACAAGAGTAAAAAGAAATCAGTTTGATCGCTTCCAAAAACAACATAAAAAGCTCACTTCAAAATCAACAAAACTAAATTCCAGAAGATTTATGTTGGGCGCGAAAGCTGGAATAACAATATTAAGTTACATATATCGACCTTGTATGAACAAATTTTCAATTTTCTTCAATTAGTGAGGTCAAAAAGTTTGTTCTTGATCCAAAAGAACTGTGGACTGTGGGAGACCAGAAAAAGGAATTTACCGGAACCCTCCTGCGAGATCTATAAAAAGGAAGAAACTGTTTTTCCATTTATCAAAAAAGCGAAAGAAGAAGTTAGTTCCGAAAAAAATGATTGTCCACCTAAAGAACTTAAGACAGATCTGGAACTTCACTATAAGAACAGTCCTGTGACATTGAAAACTTTGAAAGAAATTTTCGAAAACAAACGATTGAAAATCTCACTTTCCAATACAATTATTGTTGACAAAGTTGACACAGTAGTTGATATAAAAATATTCCTTCATTCGATCAAATTGAAAAACGTTCCAGTTGATCCAAACTATTTCTTAATTCTTAAAGTTCTAAATCTGAGACCACATGTGGTTAAAAGCAAAATTTTGGGAACACAATATGGCTCAGACTGGTTCAATTACAGTTTCAGATAGAATCAAATCGCAGAAGTTGTACAAAGGGAAGGGACCAACAGCTTTCGGTTCTATCAACATCCTAACAAAATCAAGTGGACTATGTCGCAACAAAGTTACAGAGTTTTTACAGTCAAAAGACTTTTATACGAAGTACAAGGGAATCAGACGAAAGTTTCCTCGGCTAAAATGCACATGCTCGCTATATTGATGAGATTTATTGCTTAGATCTTGCACAAATGGACAAACTATCACAATGGAATCGAGGTATCAACTTTTTACTCGTTAATGTTGATGTTTTTTCTCGATTCTTGCGAGTAAAATCATTGCGAAGTAAAGGAGCAGAGGCTGTGGAAGCAGCTTTTGTCAAAATGTGTTCGAAAAAGAACAAACCCAATTTCCCAAAGAAATTATGGTTAGCCAAAAAAGGAGTTTTTTGAAGATATGGCCAAATTCTGCGAGGACGTGAGAGTCAGATATTATCACACTTATATTAAAACGGAAGTAGCTTTTGACGAGAGAGCTATACGAACCCTGAAAAATTTAATTTACAGCAAGAAAACGACAAATTATCCTACATCAAAGACCTGCAAATTTTCGTTGACGTCATTAACTCTAGAAAAAACCGAAGTTTTGGGTTGGCGCCCAAAGATGTAGTAAATGCTGACTTTTTGACTGTTATGTACAAGCGGATGAAATTACATAAAAAACAAGAAGCCTAATTTTAAAGTAGGAGATAAAGTTCGTTTGGTATTAGTAGAGCACAATTTTCAAAAAGGATATAAGCCTCACTATACACATTAAATTTTCTTCATATGAAAAACAAACACTTTGACTCCCTTCCCGACTTAATTTTTTGTTGATCAGAAAGGAGAAAACATTGATGGAATCTTTTACGAGCAAGAATTGTCAAAAGTTAAATAATCTTTTTTCAATTAGTCGCGCTAGAAAATGGACGGTCACAATCTGCCTTATTTCAAAGGAGTTACTCAGTGAGTGCGTGGCTTTGGAGCCTTGGCTAGAAGAGTCGCTAGAACAACTCTTCCCATGCTCAAGAAATACGTTTTACCTGCTGCAAAAAAAATGGACGAGATGTAATCGAGTCAGCCATTCCCAAAATTGGTGGTGTTTTATCAGGACAGACTTCAATTAAAAAAGCAGTAAAGAAGACTGCAAAATCAACAATACGAAAACAAGTTGGTGGTGGTATGAAAAAGAGAAAAAACACTATACAAAGAATCGTTCGGCAGAAAATTTGGAAAGACTTTCGGAAGAACCTTGACTAATCATTCTCCCAAACAAACGTCACACAGTACAGTCAAACCTCATGAATTCGTTTTATCTGGAATTGGTATCCAACGCTTCCTCTCAAGTTTATCCTCAAAATACAATGGCTTCTTTCACTAATTTTCTTCCCGACAAAAATGAACTGGATGGATATTGAGAAGTAGCTTTAGTCGAGGTATCATATCCCGGTATATGTTATAACATTGAAGGAGGATTGATGATCTTTCACTATGATGAAAAATTTGAGCATGTCTTTGCCATTCCACCAGCATTTTTTAATTCTATGGATGAATTTGTAAAGAGTCTTACAGATATTCCCAAAAAAGCACGACATCCCAAAAACTTAGATCCTCAATTTTCCATCAACATCGAAAATAAAAGTCGAAGACTATTTTTTGCAATAGAGGATCTCAAAACGTATCATTCAGCAAAAGTTTGGCTGCTAACTTGGGCGTTGAAGCTGACAAACATGTTATGCTTTATTCGAAAGGATCATTCAAGACCAAGTCCTGGGCAACGGCAGATCTCCCTTTTGATATTAGTGGAACACACACAGTTTTACTCTACATTGATATAGTTTAACCCAATTCAGTCGGTGATGTAAAATGTCCTCTTCTACGCTCCTTCCCATTCAAACAACAAGAGTTCCATAATGATGAGATTTTTAAGAGATCGCAGGTTCTAAGTTATCGCAGTTTTGAACACTTGAGACTCCATAAGTCCCTATATGAAGCAAAATCTTAAAGTCGTTGAAGGGATCATTGATGTTAGGGCACCGCACGATGCTTGGCCTCACTTGGCAGTTCTAGGTCCTACATCAAGTTGTTACGGAGAAATCGGGAATATACTTGCACAAGATTTGCAACGATGTTAATTGGAAAAGGTTGCTTCCGACAGGAGTAGCGCGCCATTTACCGTTCGCTTGGCCATATGTTGGTTTTTGTGAGGGCTGTTGCTGTCATCTTTAAGCTTTGTCTCGATTTGCTTCGAAATTGTTTTGGGGTGAGAGGTTTTAAACTGCCTGATCAGGAGATACGGTGCGTTTATGCAGGTCAACCGACAATCCGCTGCGGATTCAAGTGCGAATGAGATAACCAGATGCATGATGGAACATCTTTTTAGGAATTCTTTGGGCTGAAGGAAACATTCAAAAAGCCCAAAAAGTAATTCTCGTCGCTGTTGCAATGAAAGTTCTTGGCGACTCATCAAAGAACGATAAATCACTCAGAAGCACAGAGAGATGAAATCTAAAAACCTCAAAGAGGAATTAGATAAGGGTTAAGTATTGACAGTTCTTGATGCCCACAAGGTGGAAAGTTGATAAGATCCTGATTGTTAAATGCCCCACAAACAAGTTATTAATCCGATTAGACGAGGAAACTTCAGTAGGCGCCCAATTGAGCAGCTAAATTCCAAGGTCAATCTTTTAATTAAAGTTTCGCTTACTAGTAAGTTTCCTCTACCAAACGTCGTTAAAATACTCATAAAATTTAGACAGTACCCATATTCAGTCTCGGCAGACATAAGGGGAATGTTGTAATTGTTTGGTGTTCGGTCATGTAACCAGTCATCTTTTTAAATTCGTGAGGCAGGGGGACCCCACCTTAACTATTGCAATGCTCCAATATAGTCGCTATACACTTGAGGCTAAAGACGCGACCACTTGTGCGCTTTTACGCACTATGCATTAAGATTGCATAATGTTAACGCCAGCGGAAACACGGAAGCAGGCAAAGCAGACCTTGAGAAATTTTACCTGGAGCTTTATTGAGAGTGCGAAGAGCCCCCAAGGATGTTTTCAATAATTCGAAGGAATTGGCGCAACTACTCTATCTAGCTGAGTTTTAGCTTACTAATTTTGTAAACAATGTAGCACATCAGGCTGGCCGATTTGACTCAGCTCCTAAACCCACTGAGTTGAAAGTGATCATTTCATCTAAAAACATTCAGCTGATGTGCCAGGGTTTAACTGGGATGCCATCGATGAAAATTTTGTTGTGAATAGAGATACCATCATACCATCGCAAAATCTACAACGCAACGACTGATTGAAAAAACTGCATATATAGTCTTCAATCCTTTTGGTGTACGATGCGATTTGTCCGCAGACCCCGTTATAAACTTACGGACATTTGTC
Organism: Convolutriloba macropyga; assembly: GCF_964194025.1. NCBI lineage: Eukaryota > Metazoa > Xenacoelomorpha > Acoela > Convolutidae > Convolutriloba > Convolutriloba macropyga. The sequence continues at coordinate 4,638,352 of NC_134476.1, forward strand.
GTTTCAGTGGACTGCTTTGAGATGAAGATTTACGCAAAGACACAATTGATCGGTTTTGTGCCTGATGCGTAAAGCTGCAGCAGCCATCCACAATCGCAATGTCAGGAAGCTACTTCAGGACAGATCCAGATGTTTGGTTGCAGCCCCCAAGATGCATTAAGCGCTTTCGCTTTTTATAGGCCTCAAGAAACGTCTACTTGCTGTGATATTAAACCAGAAATTTGTCTAACATTGTACATTACCGTGGATAAAGTATACATGTGCACAAACAGTAACTTCGCTTTGTAGCGGATAAACGAAATCAAGGAAAACCCATTTTTCACTGCAAACCGTTTGATTGAAGTTTTAGAGTACATCAGAGTTGACCAAAAGGGAATGCGGTGCCCCGCTCTGATAATCCCACCAATGACGGCACTTGTGGAGTGTCAAGTGAAAATTTTTGCAATTCCGTAACTCTGTGGAAGTTCTTATGAAAAATGTGGGAGTTCCCCAATTTTTTTTATTTGACTGCTCGTGTCGTCCAAGAGAAAATCTCCCCGACCATAGACGGTAGTTCCTTCGTAATGGGAGCCGAGTGGTTTGTCGCTTGTTGGGGAATTTCCAGAAAGATTTATCTGATAATGGTAAATTTTGTTGAACGGGGGAAAGATTTCCGTGATTGTGTGGACCAACGCAACACGCTCAATAAGGTCTTAGAACATGCGAATGAAAACGTTAAGTGGAGGGTTAAGCCCCCGTACGCCTCATCGTGTTGGCAACTTGAAGAGGTTGCTCTGTTATTTTCAGTGAGTACAGTATACTATCCTCGGTGCATGCCGTATCACGGAAGAGGTTTCGAACACTACCTTTTGTCTTCCCGAGTACGCATTGAATGCACGTACCTTAATGCCACGGCCTGTAATCGCTGAGCATTGTCTATTTGCCCAGCAAGCAGCCAGAAATTTTTTCGCTCATTATAGATTGTGTATTTGATTATAGCAAGTGGTACGCGCGCGCGCTGTTCTATGCAATTGCGATTCGGTCGCTTTGGCTCAAAGAGTAGTTTGGATTGCCGGAGAAAGCAACCCTAAGAGCTACTATCCCCACTGCTCAGATTGAAGAAAACTAAGACGGTGCCGAGAGCGTTTCCGTTCCGTCGTAGAGCGCTCGTGGCCCAAATTGCTCGCCTGCCGGCTCGTGAAGTCTTTCTCGATCTTCTCAACTTGTTATTCCGGGCCGAAGGATGTACCTGAGTTAACGAAATGAGCAATGCTCTACCAAGTTATAGAGAAAAATAGTTGCGTTATTTTTCTTAGTCAACGAGAATTGAGTAATTCTAAGCGTTCAGACACGCATAAAATTTATTCTATTTTACGCAGAAAGCTCAGAAAAAGTAGCCATTAACATAATTTTTGTTGAGCTTGCTCATACTCAAAATCGATTGACCTTTTAAGCTGAAAATTTTTAAGTTTCAAAAAAGGAATGCTGACCAATCTTAGCCAAAAATATGGATCTGTTACCTGTCAAAAAATTACCGCTAGATTTGCCGATGTAAGTTTATTTTACTTCTTGCCTGAACTATATTAGGATTAGCTGCCTGGCTACAAAGTATAACGTTTGAATTTATCGTCGAAAGACTGTTCTTACTAGCTTTACCGGGTTTTGGGCTTTTGGGGGCTTTTAAAACCTTTTAAAATTAATACTTTAGGGTTCGGAAATCGATTTAAAAAATTGGTGATTTTATGGCCATCATTTTGTTTCTAATCAACTAATTAATGGCTCGATTAATAACGTTTTGACATCCTGGGCTTGCAACACTTGTTTTCGAAAATTCTTGTTATTGGTTAGTTCTTTTCTGATTTTCTGATTTCTGGAAAAGATTGTCAGTTGAAATTTGTTTGAATCGAAAGTTATGATCATGCTGCTACAGTATTTAGCTCTCTGTTACATAAAATGCAAAATAGGAAGACATAAAGATTTTCAGCAATTTTTTATTCGTGTTTTAAAGACTACGCTATTAAATGCCCACAGAATATTTAGTCGTAGTAATTGAAGTGCAAAACTGAAGTATTTTTTTTTGGATCAAGCCTCTTCTGCTGCAGACGGCAAAATGAATTAGTTTTAATTTGGGGTAAATTGATTGAGGTCAAGTCTGACTAAATAGATATCCACAAACAAAAAAACTTGGAATTAATAGCTGAAAATAGTTCAGGTTAATTACCTGAGATAATGTCACGCGCAATTGATATAAAATAACGCAATTTTTAGTGGTAATTAAAGTAATTTATTATCAGTTTTTATTGGCTGTAGGTTAACTGATGTTGAGTTTTCCCTCCCCCAAACTTAAAGACTTTTATTTTTGCGGGAGAACTGCCATTTTTATCTATATTTGGCCACCCTGAGGAGAAATAACCCCTACTATGAAGCATGGTTCGAAGACTGGTTGCCTGGTTTTCGCCAAATTATATTAATTTTTTTTCATCTCACTCTCCATTTAATCTAACCATTCCTGCAAATCTTAACTTTCTTCTGTATAAACCATTTTCTTAATCTTTCATTCTTGAGAATTTTCACTTCCGCAAAACAAATTGAACTGCAGCATTTTTTATTGCCACCTTAATAATCTTAGGACACTGTACACCAAATCGTATGATACTTTCTTCTACTATCAGCCAGCTGGGTTGGGTGAGTTTTGTCCAGGTTGGGTGAACTTTTGCATTTTATCTCTCATTTATACCCATATATAAATCATATACTCTATATATACTCATATATGTCACTATATTTTTGTAACTAATTATCGAACAGAACTGAATTCAATTCAAACTTTCTTCTTGTGTTCATAAAGTGCGATTCATAAGCATCATAAAAAATTCTCTAATTTCACAGGATTTCTTACATCTTCTCAAACAAAAATTCAAAAACTCAAAAATTCAAAAATCTCAAACAGAAATATTCAAAGATTCAAAAATTCAAAAATCTCAAATAGAATTATCGCGACATTGGCGGTGCATATCTGTAAAAATGCAGTGAATCGGGGTGAATTATTGTTGGACCTCATTTTCACCTCAATCCCGCCTTTCCTAAAACACTGAATTCACCTCGATTCTAACATTTTAGAAGATTTTAGCATTGACAACAGGACCCTGGCTCAGTTTTTGCCTTTCGATTGATAAGTTTTCAACAATCAAAAGTCGAAATACATATTATTTTGGATGAAATTGATAGTTTTTATAATTTCAAGTGATGAAATTCAACATACTTTTAGCAGCTCAGACTTAATTCTAAGATTAATTCTGGCTAACTTTCATTGAACTTTTACGAGAACTATATTTTGATCGGTCAAACTACCATTTTGATTCAAAGACAGTTGAGGTAAAAAGAGCAAACAATTATCAACTAAAGGTCACCAAATTACTGGAAATGTCATTTCGGTTATTGGAGAAAAATCAAGCTAATGACATCTTCCAAATTGTTGCCATAGAAGATAGTAAAATGTCGGTTATAGTATCTTTAAAACTCGGAGTATTAATTGTCATTTTTGGTCCTAAACCTGTTACTTCATTGGAATTTCAGGTAAGAAAAGCCACTAGTTTTCATTGACTCATTCACTAAACTAAATAGCAAAACTCAAAAACAAAACAATCAGTAGTAGCCCTAGTTTACACCTGGAATAAATTACAGACCATCCTTGATCAATTTTAGGGCGTGAAAATACTGTTGTCGACAGATTTTTAATTTGAAAAGAATTTGTCTGGAGTTAGCGTGATATCCTCGTCTTTGGGTGGAACCAAAACAGCCGTCCCCAAATTTGGCTAGACAATAAAACGTGTCCTGATACAAAAAAATAAATAAATCCAGGTGCGAAACACAGTCCAGGTGCGAAAACTAACTTATCTTAAAAATCACAAAAAACTTTAAGTCTTTCGGAGGTTTTCCAATTTTTTTAAGCTCGACTGCTCTGGTGAAAAGTTGTTCAGACATAAAACGGTGCTAGTTCTGTATGTACAGAATCAGTTTTTTTAAAATAAAAAGACTTTTTCGCGACCCATGAAACAACCATTTTTGAACCAATTATTTATGAAAAAACCCTGTTTGAGACTTATAATGCATGTGAAAAAACTTTTTCTTGACTCATGAGAAGAATTGAGCTAGCATTATAAAAATGTTTAACCTCTTTTTTAGTTAGGGTCCTTGAACGTTTATTTTAAGTCAACATTTACCCTCACCTAGAATTAATAGGTCATTTTTGTATTTCCAGGTTTAGACTAAGGTACGCCACTTAAAATGGCACCAAGCTGAGATCTACGACCCCATGGAAGAATTAAATTAATTTTGAGCTAGTTTTTCAAATCGTTTTTCTATCGGTTTCTTGGCAGCCAATTGTGTCATTTTTAGCAGCAAGAACGTACCAAAAATTTTTCTCTTCTAGATCATTGGTTGAAATAACAATGTTGATGACAATTTGATCAAATATATTTTCTTTCCAGCAAAAGCACTTGAAGTAGAAATTCCTTCACAATTTTGGATCACAGTTTTACCCAATTTTTATTTCGGCGAGCTGACTAAAAATTTTTAGTTTAGTTTGTTTTGGTTTTTGGAAAAACAATATGACGTTGAGAGAATTGATTGACAGTAAAATAGATAGGACTAGAGAAAAAAAAATCCAAAAGGTTTTTTCAAGACAGTTCTCAACGGAATCATTTTAAAAATGATCATTTTTACTGTCAGAATTGTAATAGCTTCTACGATATGAACTATTGGGCCAATAATAAATTTTTCTGAAAAATGTTTAAGATGTTCAAGTAGAAACCAGTTTTGAGCAATAAAATCATTCCAAATTTTTTTTCGTAGAAACCAATTTTAACCATTAATGAATAATTTCAAAAATATGGCAGAATCTTTTTTCAATCTTACTTTTTTCCCTCCTTTTGGCTAAATTGTTTTCAGTGAACTTGGAAAAGTCTTTTGTAATTTTAGATAAAATTGATCTGTTTTTTTATAGTTGTTAAAGTTAATTTTCAAAAACGGTGTTAAATAAAATTTTTAAACGGTGTGATATAAAATTAGTAAGAAAATTGTTATTGGTAAATTGAATAAAAACTGAAACAAAAGTTTGAGCATTTTGACTGGCAAGTCGTTTTGTTATTTTTTTAACGACAGTTTATGTTAAAAAAATGGTTCGAAATATTTTTTTGAGTCGATTCTAAGTCATTTTGGCCAAAATTTTTAGAATTAGGTTGGGAAAAAATTTATTTTTTTTTCATTTGCTCTCGCAAAATTAAAGATGAAACAGGTTCTCGGGTTCTTTTTGTTTTTTATTCCTGTAGAAAAAAAATTCCTGACAAAAGTTATCACGGTAAGTTATTTGTGTTTATATGCCTTGGTTGGTAAAATTTGAGCAAATTTCGGATAAAGAGTTTCTAGAGCATTTTGTTTGATTGTGTATTCATCAGCTGGTGACTCATTTTGTTTAAAATAAACCTAATTACGAATTAATAGTTTTCAGAACACTTCTGAAGCCATGAAAGTTCTCCTTGAAAATAAACGACACATCCCACTTTTTTAGGCTGAAAATCTTGGCACCAGACAGACATACTTCTCAGCATCGGGTCATGTGATTTCAGCCATCATCAATGGCATCCCCTCCCCCTCCCACTCCAGACCCTACTTTGTGCGGATTAGCAGGACTGGAGACTTCAGAAGTGGGTTCTGCGGTGGGGCAATTGTGGATCCCTCTTTCGTACTCACAGCTGGTCATTGTCTCTATGGTTTAGATGGTAAGATGCCGTCAAATTGGTTTCGGACCTTTCCAATTTTAGCTCAGATCGAGGTGTGTTATAGATCACGAAAAGTCTGGATCAAATATCGTTTTTTTTGCACGGGTCTTTTCACAAGGGTTTTTGAACGAGCATGTGAAGACACCGAAATTTTGAACGAGCCAGAGTCTAGATCATAGGTCTTTTCGGTCTGCCTGGGTATTTTCATGAGCAAAAATGGTCTGGATGGGTATTTTCATGCGCAATTTTGAACGTGGACCTCAATCTGGGTACGTTTTGATTATACGGGCGGGCAACATATGAAAGCGAAATGAAAAACATTTGACCGTTGTGAGGTGTCTTCAAAACATGCGACCGTTGTGAGGTGTCTTACATTTTCAATTGAATTTAGTACGCCCAAAATTGTTTAAAAAAATAGCCTACGATGTACCAAAAAGTTTTCCAATGTATTGCAATTGACGCTTTCTGAATTTTTGCTAGGCTCAACAGTGAGGGGACTCTGTCGCCCAGAAGATCGATCAAACATATTAAATCAAAGGTTTTAGATTGATGAAGCAGGCACTATTTTGTTACTCAGTTAATTCCCCTTTTCCACTCTTATACGCTGTTGCAAATTAGATTAAGTTAAAATAAATTAAATGAAAAAGAGGCCCGTAATATCAATTATTCTCAGACAGATAGCACAGGTAATGAAATTACTTGCACATCAAAAGAAAGAACAGTCAAAAGAAAGTTTATAAAATTAATTAGGATAACAAGAGGGAAATTCCGTGGTTCACTTCCCATATAAACTTAACCCAAATGCTCAAAATATCGCAACTGACCTCGCACTTAACACTTCTAAGTTTACTTTCACTAAACTAAGTTCTCCGGCCTCTCTAAAAATCAACTTTGCAAACTGTTTCAGTTCAAATATTTTTTCTCAAAAAAACAACTCTCAATTGTCCGCAAATCTTCTCTGTGTCCAAAAATCTCCCAATTCTCTGTGTCACTTCAATTTACTCTCAACCAACACACTCTAATGTTAAACAAACAAGCAAACAAACCATTCTCATAAAAAAAACATTGCAAGTTATATTTGAAATAGATCACATTCAGTAGGAGGTCTCTATTTGTCTATGAAAACAGAGCATTGCAAAAATATGCTCTGTCGCTCAACTGCTACCAACTATTGTTCAAATTCCACCCTATAATAAATACACGACCTTTGGATTATTATGTATACAAACCCACTTCGCGTTATCACACATATGCAAAAATTCACACTTAGTAAACATTGAATATTGCTTTGAAAAGTTCGTATCACTCCATATCCGCTATCAAAATTAACTAACTGCAAGCAATCCCTGTCAAAAACAAATTGTTGAATAAATAACTAAATTCAACCCTAAAACTAAGAGCAGTTTTTTTTCGAACCCTAAAATTAGGAGCAATTGTTATTCCTTTTTTTTAAAACCAATTCCTTCAATTCGTTGTAGTTTTCCTAAAACCCAAAATTTGTCCCTTAGGGGTCATCCATGGGCAATCGTCCTGGCTGAGGGTTCAAGTTGATAAAGATAACCATTGTCACAAAATCCGTCCACTTGTGCACCTATCCACAACTTTTAAAAACCTAACACTCAATAGGGCAAGAGCAGTGCGAGCGCACAGGTCTCAGGAATGTTCCCCCTTCAAATTATACTCAACCAACACGCTCTTATGTTAAACAAACAAGCAAATAAGCTAGTCTCATAAAAAACATTGCAACTTAATTTTGAAGTCGATCGCATGCTGTAGGAGGCCTTCGTTTACTATGCAAACAAATCATTCAAAAATTGTGCTCTGTTATTCAACTCCGACCAACTGTTGCTCAATTTCCACCTTCTGTTAAGTAAACGACCTTTGGATTTTTATTTACAAAAATCCACTTCGAGTTATGTGCATATATTCACACTTATAAAACATTGAACATTGCTTTGAAAAACTCATGTCACTCCATTTTTTCGATCAAAATCAACTAACTGCGAGCAATCCCTGTCAAAAACCATATGTTGAAAAAACAACTAAATTCAACCCTTAAACTATGAGCAGTTTCTTTTCGAACACTAAAATTAAAAGCATTTATTATTCTCTTTTTTGACACGATTTTTTGCGATTCCTTTTACTTAAATTTTTCTGAAAAACCAATTTTGCTAAAAACAAAAAATTGACAGTTTGGAGTCTTTCAAGGCCGATCGTCCTGGATGAGGGGTCTAGTTGATAAAGATAACCATTATCACCAGAAGTTGGTCCACGTGTGCACCTACCCACAAATTTTCAAAACCTATAACATTTATTATGGCATGAGCAGTGGGAGCGCACATGTCTCGTGGATGTTCAGCAGGGAATTAAAAATGAAAAGACCAATTTTCGTTCTCTACGGGTCCAAATTACTTCAAATAAAATTCTAAAGAATACAGTGTGCCAACTAATTGCCTGTCAAAAACAATTGTCCCAGCATAATTCGTTGCGAGTCTTTTGCGCTTTGAAGTTTTTAAAAAGTCGTTGGTTCCAAAACGCAAAAAAACGGAATTCGTCAAATTTGACCTTGGTGAGTATCTTTTGTCACTAACGGTCTCTGGTTATCAATTTTATTACCATTTCAAAGTCATTCGGCTGCTCAAAAAAGCCAAATTCTTGTTTCCGGCAACCGGGTCATCCCAAAGCGTCAATTTTTGGTTGCACCCGGAAGTTAAAAGTAGCATTATTAGAAAACCCATGAAAGTTTGTTGGGTTTCACTTCCAAATTCGGATTCTTCTCGTTGAAATTAGTCCACCTACAAATTTTCGGTTCAGACATCAACTTTTCGAGAAATTACTATTTCATTATCAAGTGCAAATAATCCTTACTTGAAAATATATTATTTTGTTCTTAATAAAGAACTCGAAAACCAATTAAAACATTTTTTTGGTACTACAATCAGTTCGTTTTGAACCTAATTTTGCCCATTTCTGTTATTCAGGTGGTCATTTTTAACTCAAAGCTTCAAAAAACTTTCAAATGACGCTAGCTTCAGTGTTAATAACGCGGCGCTGGTCGGTCGGATTACCGGGAAGCTATACCAACCTGAGAAGAACAATGGATGTACATGCCATAAAAATTTGGTTAACATTCGCCTAACACAACTACTTAAGGGGTTGCGGGGATGATCTGATTGGTGGTATTTTCATAAAACTACTATATCACGTTATCTTTGGTAAAAATAAGTTTCTTCTTTTCAAATTCACGTTCGATTTTTCATCAAAATATCTAATTCACATCAAAATTTTAGCTTGCTCTCTAGCGGATACCTAAAATTAAATCACACATTTGGACTTTGGCCTGATTAACAAATAAACTATGTTCAGTAATTGAAATATCTTGACAACTCAATATCCTTTTTATTCAGTAATTTGTTTTTTCAAGATATATCACTCAACCCCTCTCAGTGGCGCCTTCGAATCAATAACTCTTTACGAAAGAACGCTTATTCCAAATATCTAACTTAACCTATCTAACCTGATTTAACTCATCTAACTTACTCTCCCATGTCATTTATAACGAGTTTATGAGTTCTACAGCAATTATCTAAATGATCAAGAGTTTTTCCTTCTATTGGAATTTTGAGACAATAGTAAATTTAATAACATTTTCTGAAAGTGTGCGACATTTAAGCAGAAACTGAATTTTAACGAAACACAAGCTGTAGCTCTCAGAATGCCCTAGAAATGTGCAAATAGTCAAAGTTGTCTTGATAGCTGGTATCTTCTCACTCGGCTTTTGGCCACAAGACGAAACTTTCTTCAGGATTTACTAGATAAGTTAGTACTAGATATTTACTAGGAATGTAAACATTTCCAAAGAACAAACAAATGTCGATCAAATTTACGATGATCAAAAAGATTAGAAGTTCTCGGAAGTTCAGTCATTAAAAGCCTTCAAATACAAATTTTACAAGAGCTACAAGCAACGGGAGTTATTACTGATACTTTTTCTAAGAAAAGACTGTGTTATTATAAATAAAAAACAAATATTTTTGTGATCAAAACAACTAAATTACAGCCCTCAATTAATGATGATTAAATTGCGATTAACTAGTTCCGTTCAACCAAACAATTTCTCTATATAGCAACTACTAGTGAAGACTAATTTATCTTAAGATTTTGACGTCTCTTAGGTATTCGGGCCGAGTTTTTTCTACTTTTTTTAAAGTTGGACTGCTTTTTGCAATGCTAATTCGGTGTTCATCGTGGACGCTTCAGCATTCAAAGAAAAACTGAAAAATCTATTACCTATCCAAAAAAATCAAAAGACTGAGCTCGACAATAGTTTGGCATGAAAAGACGTTATAGGCATTCTTGTTTCCATTCCAAAAAATTTCGTGCGCTCCAGGGTCACTATGTCCAGACTTTCGTGCGTTCAAAGTTGCTTATGTCCAAACTATCGCGCGTTTCGAATTACCTATGTCCAGACTATCGTGCGTTCATTTGTGTTTCCAGACCGTGTAATTTTGAACGCACGACACCCCCCTTGTTTGTCCATTTCGGTCTGGACTTATAGAATTTCAGTCTGGGACCTCAGCCTGGGTAGCTGGACCCAGATACAAAGATTTTACCTCGACTTTAACTATGAGCTGGAACGTGTATTTACAGTCTTTATTGTACCCCTTTTTTGGAATTCTAAAGGCTTTTAATATGTCGAGATGTTATCCTGGGAACATTTCTTTAAATTTCAGAATCAGAGATCACAGTTGAGGTGGGAGATTTCACGATAGCAAACAGCATCAAAACCCGCTATGCAGTATCACACGTCTATTACCCAGACCAGTTAGCATAATTGTTTAAAATGACAGATAAAAATAAAAAAAAACTGCAAACTTGACATCGGATGACCGGTGAAGAGATATTTAGTGACTTGCATCCTAGTCTGCTAATCAGAAGAAAAGAGCGGCTTTGAATGGGAGGATACTAGCGTGAGGGGGGGGGGGATTGTAGATATCGCAATTTTTTCCTCTGTTGGTTTTTTTATGTGTTATAATAATTGAGCTTTTGATGAAAATGGTTACAGCTAATGAATGATAATTTCTAAAAGGTGCCCGTACAACTAACTGCAACTATTACGGCTCAAAATTAATTGACCCTCCCACCCCCCCCCCCCCCCCAGTTCGTTATCAACCTGACGCGTGCTTGGGAGGGGAGGTGGCTGCAACTAAGCAACTATTGCGCCCTACTCACTAAGCTTTTTTTTGGGGGGGGGGTGGGGGGGGGGGAGGGGGATTGAGGGGAGTATGCACAAACGGAAAAGATCCCAAAAGCTACCAATCATTTTAAATTCCTTGATGGGAGCACAATATTAATTGCACCCATTCCTTCCTCATTTTTCATTTGTCCAGCCGGAAAATTGAGGGTCAGAAATGGAAAAGGTTCCAGCTTTTTTCCATAATTTATGAAGTATTAGTAACAAAATTTTTTATAGGTTTAGCAAATCAATTCGGCCATTCGTTGATGACGTGGCCTTAATTAGTCTACGTGGAAGGGTGGAGGAGTTGCAGAGGGTTCTGCCTCCCTGTGGCCCAGAGGTGGGGGGAGAACTGATATTCGATGGGATCTTGGGTGCCTCTGGCATGGGAACTGTCTCCATCATAAACAGTGGACAGTTTCCAGAACGCCTGCTGGACATGTTTTTTCAAGGTCAGCTGATCACTTTTCTCCGAGGTTGCTATCTGTTTTTCCAGCGGTAATTTCACCATTGATAATTGCCCTTTGTGACCTCTCTCCCACAAACTCAGCTTGATGGGAGCATATTATGCGGGGGCGTATGGTTGCTATTAAACTGGGGGAGGGGGGGGGGGGGAGTTGGGGAGAAGGGTGAGCTGGCGAGAAGGGGAGGGGGTCAAACAAAATTTATCCAAATTACTATGACCCGTCGCAACTCCTATGATTTTCTGTGGAAAAGCGAGCATGATGAAAAGCTATATAGTAAGAAATAGCTTTCTATGAAATTGGTTAAATAATTGTTGTCCAAGTGCGTCAACCAGTGTTAACTTTCGACGGCTCCAATGCAAATGTGAAACTTCCCAATATTGTAATAAAAACTATTCGGTATATAACTTTCATGCCCTCACGTGCACATGCAGCTTTTAAATAATAACGAACTACGTAGTTTAGTAAATAACTATGTAATTTGTATGTGTGGGGCAAAAAAATGAGCGTTCCAACTTTTGTTTAGATTTTCTAGCGTCTTTTAAAAAGCATTCTGACCCACATTTGTAAAGTGCAAGGCAGTAATAAACGTAAAGTTATCTTAAATAAAGTTATTGGATTTATCATTATGCAAAAAGAATATGAATTTTCAAAAAAAATTTTTATTTTTAATGCGTTAACTATTAACATTACAGATGATGGAAATCAAGCTATCTTAGTCTTTATCCTAGTGGGAGTATATCAATATCAAAATTGTTATCGAATAAGTGCTCTATTGTTTTGGCATTTCCAATTCATGATTATTCTTGATACAGCCTCATTTTCACAAAAATAACCATAACGTTGCAAAAATTATTCGTCGCGTAAACTTCCTCAAAAATTTCAGTGTAATAGCTATCATTAAAAAATGTCTTAAGAAATAAGTTTTATTTCAAACCGTATTAGAGAGACTAAAATTGTACTAGGTCAGTATGGCAATTAGTTGTTTTAATGTTTCGTAAGATTCGGGCAAAGTAGATCCAATATTGCTTATTTTGTTTAATTTCACTAAATAGCATGTTAGAGAATCTGAATTTGTTCTTAATTAGTCTGAAGAATTGTTATCTTGAGAGAACTTGCAAGCTTTCAGCTAACTACTTGCTTATTTTTTAAAAGTTTTTCTGAGAACTGTACTAGGAAATAGTTCATACTAAGTCATACAGAGTCATACTAAGTTAGATGAAGAATTTTTCTCGTGAAAGAACTTTCAAGTTTGTACTATTGAGAGCCAATACTAGCTTAAGTATTAGTTACTCTGGTAAGTATTAGTTAGAAGCGTATTAGAGAATACGAAATTTTACTAAAGTAGTACGAGGAATTGTTAAGAACTTGCAATTTCCGTATTAAAGAGAGACAGTAATTGCTTAAACCTGTAAGTATTAGTAATAAGCTTTTTAGGGAATGTGAAATCGTACCAAGTTACTGCAAGGAATTGTTACCTTGTAAGAAATTGCAAGTTTAATACTAAAGGAATTAAAAACTTGAAATTTCTTGTAAATTTTAGATAAAAGAGTATTAGGGAATATGAAAGCGTACTAAGTTAGTACGAGGAATTGCTATATTGGAAGAATTTTCAAGTTTCGTACTAATGAGAGAGACAATATTTGCTTGAACTTCAAAGTTTTAGTTAGAAGTTAATTAGGGAACGTCAAATCTACTATTTAAGTACGAGGAGTCGTTTGTTTTTTTTTGGTAAGAACTTGCTATTTTTGTACTAACGAGAGCCAACACTTGCTTAATCTTTTCATAAGTTTTAGTATGAAACGTATTAGGGAAGACGAAATTGTACCAAGTTATTACGGGCAACTGTTATTTTGCAAGAAATTGCAAGTTTCGTACCAAAGGAAGTAAGATCTTACAATTTCTTGTAAGATTAAGCAAAAATCGTACTAAAATATTTATCTTAAAAGTTCTGGCCGGAGGAATAATTATCTTGTAAGTTTTGTTTGAATAACTCGTAAGATCTTGCACGATTCGTACTTAGGATGCAGAAACTTGCAAGTTGACTTAGTAAGATTTACTACGAATCTTGCAAGATAAATTATCCTGGGAAACTGGGGTAACATTGACGCTCATTAATGACTTTAATTAGCGTGTCACAATTTTGTGTCTGCTTAAAAATTATTTTGTTATACAGTTAAATATTTTTGATAATTTTCTCGAAGAATTCATGACAGGTTTTTTAGTTAGGAAAATCTATTCATAACCTGTACATCCATGATATTTGGCCTACCAAATGCTTTTTGTTGCGCCATAAGGAATTCCATAAAAAAACGTAATTGTCCTTCCAAGTGACTATCAAATGATAAAAGCGTTTTTGTTTTTGTAAACAAGTTATTAAATTACTTATATACTGTTTCAGCAGTCAAGTCATCATTTGGTATTTCTTAGCCAAAAAACAAAAATTTTTTGTCAAGCCTTATGGTCAGTATAAACAAAATTTTGCAAAAAGTTTTTCGTTGCAATTGAAATTTAAAAATTTTTAAAAAGCATCTAAATCAATTATTTTTCCTAACATTTATTTTACCTATTTTCATAGTTCGAAATCTGATCGTTGCTTCCGTATATGAAGCATACGTTTTTAGTATATGCAGAAAAAATGCCTTAGCGTGAACAAAATCTAATTTGATGCAGGTTAGTATGTATTTTCTGTCTAGAAAAAGTATGAAATTTCGAACGCAGATTTTTTCTACACTGATCAGCAATTAAATTTTTTTTTGCCACTTGATATTTTGAATTATGCATTTTTAAAATCAGAAAGCGTATGTTGGAGTACCAAAGCGTATGCTGGATTAGAGAACAAATTTTTCCTAACTGTTTACCACCTGGAAAAGTAAACCAGTTAACTCAACTTCAGTGAGCAACAACAATTTTTCAAGTGCAAATATGTAAGTTAATGATAATCACATTCCAACGGTTGGAAAACATTTTCTTTTTTCTTTCTTCCCAGAATTCTGTGCCAGACTGAACTGGTCTCTGATCGACTCATTCGAGCGCGTTGCTGAGAACTGTTGCACTCAGCATGTTATGGTCTAGTCTACCCAGGAATTTATACAAAAATCTGGCCAGAATTCGGAGACATTTGGGTCTGATCAGAGAATGTTTATATATTTTTTTAGAGTCGTCGTACATCGATATTAAACCATTTGACAGACGAAGATGTAGGGACGATTTAATCTGTGCAGTACCGATAACAGAGGGGGGTAGTGTGTGTGCGTACGATGATGGGGGTCCTTTGTTCAAGTCATACTGTGGTACTTCAACCCCTGAGTGTTTGTATGGGGTGGTCAATACGTTTCACATCAACGAACGATACGAAATGTTAGTATAATGAAATTAAAAACGCCCGGCTCGAGGTGTCAACGCTAAAAATTGCTAAAAATGAAAGATTTGCGTTGAATGCTGTGAAAAATTTATGAATTGCGATTTTTAGCGTTAAATGCGGTGAATGCGGTGAAAAGAAAAGAATTCACCGCTTTCATCGTATTCATCTCTAAAAGATGCGGGCGCTTTGCGGTGAAAATTATTTTTTTCCACCGCTATTTACCGCATTTCTTACATTTTTTTTCGACAAAACCTCGACCCACGAGGTTTTGTTACGTTTTTCTAGTTAATAACAAAAAATTGTTACGTTTTTCTAGTTCTATTATCTGTTTCGACCCCAGTTACAGATTATTTTTTGTTTTGGTATACAGCACGTTACGTTACTATGTAAAAAATAAGTTAGCACGTCTTTTTGCCCAATAAACCGGCGGGTCCGCTACAAATGAGTAAAACACAAAATGCCACCCATTACACCTATTACCTCAACCATCCCTCACTTTTACATAATGTTGGGGGTGATTTTGGTTGTAATTTTTAGGGGTATTTTCTCAAAACTCACCTCCATCCGCCCATCACCCCCTCCCCTTAACCCATTATATCATGCAACATCATAACCCCAGTACATTGTAACCCTGCACACAACATGCAAAACGAAAAGAAGAATTGCAGGGGATGGGGATGGGTTAAAAATTGCTAAAATACTTTGATTAAACGAAATTCCTATTGTGGCACTCACATTTACACTAACTTCAATAATTAAGCTTTTAATGGTGAATTTATGCGTCATTTACCGCAAATTTCAGCAGCGAAATTGCATAAATTCTGAACATTCGGCATATTCACCGCTAATTTATGTAAAATTTTAGCGTTGAAAAAAAAACAAAAAGTTTTTTCTTTATTTTTAGGAAAAAAACATAGAAATTAATGTGTTAAAAAAAGCGTGATTCAAAATTAAAACATAGAATTACATTGATTTGATGTTTATGATTTATGACAGAAGAAGTAAGAAGTGATTTTAAAATTTTGTTAAGTATTTTTCAACTTTTTTACTATTTTTGGGCCCGGGTAGAAATAGTTATCAAATTTTCAAGTTTTTGCAAAAAATTTATACATATTTAGGGACGTTTCATGCACAGCACTCAGCTATTTTTCAAAAGTGTCTAAACATACGCGCTGGATACAGCATACTATCAGCACTCATCAAAGTCATCATGACAGTCAGAGGTCACCTGATCAGAGGTCAAGGTCACCTGAAAGGTCAAACGATCAGAGGTCAAGGTCACCTGAAAGGTCAAACGATCAGCGATCACCCTCGTCTGAAAGGACGCCAGTTTCGAGGTCAAGATCACCCGTTCCCAGATCACGATCGGTGGTGTCGAGGTCGAGGTCAAGGTCACCAGTTCCGAGGCCACATAATTCAATATAGGTCACAACTTAATGGCGGGATATTTCATGACAGGAAGGGTGATAAAATTTACCCAGCAAAATTGAACTTGTATTATGAATTGTTCGGAAACGACCCAAAATGTTGTGGAATTCTTATCGTGCCAGATATGACGAATGTCTGACAAAAATGCCTTGCTTATAGCCTGTAAGCGGATGTATATCTTCTTATCAGACCTGATAAAAGTTTTGCAAGATTTTACACGATAGGTCATTCAGAATCATCGGGGGGGGGGGGGCACATACTAAACTTATAAAATCAAATAATAGAATAAAACGTGAGTCATATGACAATATGGTTTCTCTACTTTCCATCAAATTATCCTGTTTTTCCTGTTTTTTTTTCACATCTTTTTCAAATCAATTACACGTCTGTTTTTCAAATAATTATTTCAAAAACTAACAACTGAGAGGCGAAATTCCTTTTCTCAAAGAGAAGATTTTTTAAAAAAACAATTTTTGTCGTGTAAGAAAACTATGAACAAAAGATTTTTCCAAACTAAATCCTTATGATTATTTAAACATGTTTTTGATGAGAATCAGCTGATGAAAATCAGCGGCTGATAGCAAACTATCTCTGCCCGAAAAACTGCAAATTTTAATATATTTTCTCAAAGTTTTCAGATCCATAATAATACAGGTCACTCTGAGAAGTAAAAAAAATGGTTCATTATCAGATTATCAGATTAGAAATATAGAATTAGTATCAATTTTTCACCAAAGCGTTTTCAGATAAATTTTTTGGTCTTTTTCAAATTACTTAAAACACAATCCACTCTCTTGTCGAAGGAAACATTTTTTTGATAAATAAACTGTTTCAAGAAAAAGGATTTTTTACAACCTTGCTATAAAAAGCGTGAGAAAAAAATGACATTTTTCAAAAAAAATTCTACCATTGAAAACAATTCATAATTTTCTGTCGTCATTTTCTGTCGTCATAATTTTCTGTCGTCATTTTTAAGAGTTTATCACTGTTTCCATGGAGAAAAATGCGCAATCTGCAACGTTTGAAAATTTTATTAAAAGTTTCGTTTTTTTCTCCATTTTTAGAAGACATCTGGTCGCTGTCGTTAGTAAGTCATAGCAATAGTTGTTAATATATAACGCCTTTCAAAACCGTTTTTTCTTTTATTCTAATTCAAGAGCTGAAAATTACGTTCCCCTTGTATCTTCACCATGCGATCAAAAATTTGAATTGGAAATCACACTTTCACTAGCCAATGTGCATGCTGTTTTAATTTTCCAAATTTCCAGACTTGTTCGTTTTAATTTGTCTCTTTGTCAGAAGTCTCAACGCAGTCAAGATTGTTTTTCCAAAAGTGCTTGTTTTAAGTTTAGCCGTTTTCGGACCATTTAATTTAACTTTCTCACTAATTTTGACTTCAATTAAAGACAGATATCAGTGAAATTTTGAAACAAAATTTTAAAACAATTCTAGAAAATCTTAATTTTTTAATGCAAATCTGGTCAGTTGTGGTAGCTTGGTGGGACTACGGTTTGGTAGGAAAAAGTAGTTCTTGGTTTTTAAAAGGTATTCAGATCAGAAGAATTCAAAACAAACAGAGCATGATCATATATGACAAAAAATGACAAGAAGGAACACTTTTTAGATACAAACTGCTGCTCGAAGAAACATTAATAAAAAATCTTGAATATTTTTTTTACTACATAGTAATTTTTAGCAAGAGTCTCATTCCGAACTGTAGAATCTGAAAATTACTAGATGAGAGAAGTTTATGTGCAGACGTTTATAGCCACATCGCAATCAATTCCAAATTTAAGATTTGCAACACAGAAAATACCAAGCAACAATTGGTATCTGCTACTGAAACTGCTAAAATTTTCCAGTTGCAAGAGGTTGACAGACAACAAATAAAAATGATTATAATTTTGACGAAGAAAAATTTTTGAATTATCAGTACACATATAAGTAGGATGTTATAAATAGGTAGAAAAATTATCATAATATGAGAAAAATTACAGTTTACATATCTTAATGAGATATGAGTTTCGGGTTTCATTAAGGGCGGTGAAGTTTTGCGATTGGCCAATGAGCTCTCAGGCTACAAGCAATGTAAAAAGCGAAAAAGATGCCATGGAACGCATATTTTCAGGAAACAAAAAATGGATCTAAAAATGAAACGATATGTATGTTTTTAAAAGTTTTCTATCCCTTCATCATTTGTAAGCCAATTAAATCAAGAATGTGGATAAGCGGGGTCGGAACCTTATGAGCGTACGCACATTACCGAGCCTTCTTGTTAAACTAGAACTTATACCACGAGAGATTTTAAAAATTATGGTTTTGCATTTTCCATCTTTGCATGCTTAAAGAAGGTCTCGGACCACATGCACAAAGTGTTTATCAGCACATTGGGCCTTATTTCATACAATTGACTTTGTGAGTTTCCATAAAGGTTCTATGAACTCTTCAAAAAATAACTATATAACTCCGGCAAAAAAGTTGCTGTGTTTGTTTCAGGAAGCATGTTCAGCTGGCGAGCTTCTTTAATTCTTAATTGTTTTTGAGTACTAGAAATAGTCAAATTTTTTTAATCTTAATTTTTGTGTGGTGATATTTTTTTCTATATGCATGATTATCGGTATTTATTTTGGGTTGGAGGGGGGGGGTTTGCTGTTTGTAGGAATCAATAGCTGTTAATCCCTATTAGTTTTAATAGTTTTACTTACAAGCAGGAATAATTTATCAGTTTATTTTAGAATTGAAAACTTCAAGTGACATTTAAATGCCCGCAATTTTCAGCTAAGTTCATCTATTTGAGTTCATCTCAGTTTAAACACTGCAAAATTTTTCTACAGTAGGCACATTTGTGTAAAAGCGACCCGTGTATTATTGAAGCAACCAATACTCTTGTTTTATGGGTCTATAATCAATCCCAAATTATAACCCAGTATAAAGCAATTATTTTACAGGAACTTGAAGAGGTGAACGATTTTTAAACTTTTGCTGTATTAATTAGTCTTTTATTGGATCACCCTGTGGCTTGCAAACTTATCCCTTTTTGCAAAAAAATTGAACGGTTTTCTTATCAACTAACTTCAGCTTGCGGCTTTAATGGTTTTATAATTAAGTTCGCCTAATATTACAAGGAGATCAGTTATAAACAATATTTTAACAAAACGTGAATTCGGAGTCAGAACAATTAAGAAATAACTTAAACAAATACTCTGCAAACCTTGACTTGCATCAATTATATTTAATTTTGTTTTCATTGTTGTTCTTAAAACAAGCTATAAGTTTGTTCATTTAACCTCCATCATAGACTGATATTCCTTCCGAAAAAGCGAAGTCACATCATTAAAATGGGGGTCGCAAGGGTTATCCAAAATTGTTTGCTTTTAAAAGTTTCCTAGAAATCAGTCGCAGAGGATGTCAAAGATAATATGTATTTACACTTTTTGTTCACATTTCCGGTGGTATCATAATCATTCCGGTGGTAAAATTAGTTATCTAGATTCACCAGTTTGAATCAAAAACTGATTCTAAGCACCTTTAATTGACGAGTCATTTATATAAATTTTGTGACTAGAATCAATTTTGCTCGTCTTTGTAATCTACCAGATTACGGCAGTATAAATAGAGCTTGAAAAACTACCAAAAATCAGTTGAAATTTGGACTTATTGGACTTATTAAACTGACATACAGTTCGTATTGAAGCACACTTTCTTGAGCGGTAACTTATTTGTTATCGTGTCTTGTTTCTGGAGATCATATTAGTGATTGTACAGTTTTCATTTAACTTTGACTTTTTGAAAAGAGAATTAATTTTGATATTCTCAATCTTTCCTTCTTAGGAACGAAGTTCCTGATTAAGAGACACTTTGTGCAAAGCAAATAGTCAATTGTTCTTACTGGCTTTAACGAAGCGTACTTTAATTCAACATTGGTGTTATTGAAACCAATAGAGAGACCTGCTAAATTTGAAATTAGAAAATTGTTAATTTTACCAGATTTGCAACTGGTTAAAAATCATGTTGTACATCTGCTGGCTGTAGCAGGTTGAAACTTTGCATAGCTATAGCCAAGTTATAGGACTACAATTTATAGGAACGGAAATACCTCAATTCGGTTAATAAATTGAGTTATTAACAAAAAAACTCAACAAAATATGATGGTTTTGATTTGAATTATTTGCCATTCTGAGAGAAAAAAGATTGTTATTCAGCAAAGCTGTGCAATTAGTTTTTGAGACTAATTGAGCGACAAGTAATGCAACAGTAATGTACAGTATAGCGGATAATACAGTTCACAAAAGCAAACTGCAAAACACAAAATCCGGACAGATTTGAAACCGCTGAAACGAACTGGGCGGTTTAAAGTTTTCTTTGACTTTGATAGGAGATCAGCCGTTACACAGCTACAGTGTCTTAGAAATACAGAAATTCAGCCATTAAATAGTTGCAATTATCAGCTCCTAAAACGTCTGATAAAATGAATACAACGGAGGGGAAACTGGAAGCAGAGGTATCATTTCCTCTTTTATCTAATTAATTTTTGCTCCACTGTTTTATAAATGTTTTTAAAAATTAACGAAAACAAAGCTGTAATAAACCACGGTTAATGTTATCAAATCTGAGGTTTTATTTCATACATTTTGAGTGGAATACAAAATTTGAAACAAATTTTAGCTCGTTTTATGTGTTGGGATATTTTAACTCTCATACGATTTCGAAACTGACACAACTGAGTTCTTCATATCTGTAATATAAAATTCAATAGTCAACAATAACCTTTATGCCTTTAAGACCTTTTATACCCTTTTATACCCTTTTATACCTTTAACCTTTAAGAGAAATTTTGTGCAAAGCAAAGAGTCAATTGCTTTTACTGGCTTTAACGAAGCGTTTTTTAGTTCAACATTGGTGTTGTAGAAACCAATAGAGAGACTTGCTAAATTTGAAATTAGAAAACTGTTAATTTTAGCAGATTTGTAACCGGTAGAAAATCATGTTTTACATCTGCTGGCTGTAGCAGGTTGAAACTTTGCAGAGTTATAGCCAAGTTGTAGGACTACTATTTGTAGGAACATCACGTTCGTTCAACAACGATTGTGAAGGAAACGAAGCAAATGCAAAGTGATGACTGCCCGCTAGCCGGTGGCACACATAAAGTAAGGAACTGTCCACTATTCAGGAACATGAGTGTGAAAGATCGGTACGCAGCAGTGAGGAGCCACTGCTTTTGTTACGGATGTCTAGGCAAAGGACATGTAATCAAAGATTGTAATATCAATGCGTGCGGCATCAATGGATGCATCAAGAAGCACAAGCGATTGCTACACTCAGAAAACCAAATGGACGAGGGCAATCACGCAGTCAACGTGAGCGCAGCAACAGTCAACAAAAGTAACGAAGTTACGAGTTTTCTACAGATAGTTCCTGTCTCAATACAGAGCGGTGGCAACAGACTGATTACATATGCTCTCCTCAATAGTGGATCAACGGTTTCAGTCATCGATCAATGTGAGCCAGAGAAGTTAGGAGCCCAAGGCACCGATTTGACGCTCAACATAGCTGGCATACACGAAGCAAATGATCTGAAGACAGAAAAGATTCCTCTAAAAATAATGGGATTACATTCAAAGGTGCATTCAATCGAAGCGTTTGCACACCCGTCAATCTCTTTGGGAAACACCAACTACAACTATAACAAGCTGAGGCAAAGCTTCAATCACTTGAGTGTTCTACCCAACAAAAGCTTCAACTTGATGGAAATTGGCATCATCCTTGGTCAAAATGCTTATGATCTACAATGCCCATTGGACTACATGATAGGAACACGAAATGATTGTTTCGCGGTTCTAACGAAATTAGGATGGGTAGTCAGTGGACCCATGACGGTCAAAAGAAGACAAAATGTTTGTCCTTTCGCCTTCACAGAAGATGTAAAAGTGGCTGAGAATACTCAAACCTGGTGGGACATAGAAAACTATGCTTTCAACACCAACGTTGTCAGTCAGTCAAAGAACAAACTGCTAGCGCAAAATATGCTAGAGAGTACGACGAAATTTACAGGTGAGCGGTACGAAGTGGGAATGCTGTGGAGTGAACCAGAGCCAAACCTACCGAACAACTACAGCTCAGCCTTGGGTCAACTTTACTCACCGGAGCGAAGACTCCAATCGGACCCAAACCTGGAGAGTTTGCATCAAGATACAATAAATAAAATAAATTAAGATGTAGAAAAAGGATTCGTAAAGATTTTGGACGAGTCCAAAATGAAAGGCACCTTCGAGAAAAAATGGTATTTGCCACACCATCCAGTGCTAAACCCGAACATGCCTGGCAAAGGAAGACGTTTCTGCAATGCTGCATCAAATTACAAAGCAGTATGCCTAAAAGATATGCTACTAGCATGACCTGACCTGCTACACGAACTGATTGGAACAATCTTCAGATTTCGGGAAGGACCAATAGCCCTAACAGCTGATATCGAATCGATGTTTCTACAAGTGCAAGTTCCCGAACAGAATCGAAGCCGCTAGAGGTTCATATGGCGTCCAAGGACTAACGAAATCGTTCAGATATACGAATATCAGCGTCATGTAATTGGAGCTAAAGGTTCTCCAACTTGTGCAAAATACAATCTCAAGCGAGTGGGACTGGACAACGAAGAAGAGTATCCAATTGCAGCAAAGGCAATACAAAACAACTTCCACAAAGACGATTTCATCAAGTCAGTAGAGAACCGTGAAGAAAAAATTGAGGTCTTCAACCAGCTACAACTTCTTCTCTCACAACAAAGTTTTGAACTGTAGATGTGGATAAGCAACAACGATGCAATAATCGAAGAAATCCCAGAAGACTTGAAATCAATCAGCAACACGAAGCAAGTCGAGGTGGAACCCAATACGGAGTTATACTCAGTGCTACGACTACAATGGACTGTTACTGATGTTAGTCTCAAAGTGACGAGTTCACAAGAGACGGCTTCTGAAAGGCATCTGGACTATCAATGGACAACATTGGGACAACGAAGTGGAGCCTGGTGAAGACGCAGAATTACTGAGATGGAAAGAACAACTTGCAGTTGTAGCTGAAACAATTATCGATAGAAAGTACTTCAACAGAGAGAGGGATAAAACCAATTACCAGGTGTTTGCAGACGCATCTAAAGACACAATGTGTGCAGTGGCCTATCTACGTTCATAACCAAAAGAATACTCAGCTGACTTAGCATTTTTTGTTGGAAAATACAGAATGGCACCGATGAGGCATGTTTCAATAGCCCGACTGGAATTGCAAGCGGCAGTTATGGCAAGGAGGTTGAAGGAACAGATAGTCAGTGAACATGAAATGAAGATAAAGGGTTGCAGTTGTTGGTCAGACTCAACTACGGTATCAACAACCCGGCAGACGCTGGCACCAGAGCAATCAACATTGAGGAACTCAAGAGAAGTGAGTGGCTCACTGGGCCGGCCTTGTGGAAGCGACCACAAAAAGAATGGCAAGAGCAAGTTATCCTAATATTTGCATCAGATGAAGAGAATATACCCTCATCAGTCTTCGTGATACAGGCTGAGGAGAAGAAAGCTGTTATTCAGTGCGAACAATTCAGTAACTTTAACATACTACTAGTAAATACAGTGCCATACTTACAGCGAGCATTTAGCAAATACAAACCAGCAACACTCCTAGTCAGCATTGAAGAAAGAGAAAAAGCAAAGCAATCATCTTCAAGTTACTACAGCGAGAACAATTTGGTGAGGAGATGAAACCTCTCAAAGTTGAAAAAGAAATTCCAAAAGGCAGCAAAATCCTACAATTCTCACCCTTCCTGGATGAAGAAGGACTTATTCGCGCCAAAGGCAGGATAAGCAAAAGTCAATTGGACTTCTACACAAGGCCTCCATTATTGCTACATTGGAAACATCAAGCGGCTGAATTTTTCTTACGAAACGAGGACAATCAACACGAGGGCACGGATCATGTAACAAACATTGTTCAGCAGAAGATGTGGATCCTAGGTATACGAAACGCCTTAAGATCAATCATAAACAAGTGTGTTACTTGCAAAAAAGGCAGAGCGAAAACTATAGCACCAGTAATGGAAGATCTACCCGAGGAGCGACTAGATGCTTCGACAGCATTTACAAACGTTGGAGTTGATTACTTTGGCCCTTTCATTGTGAAGATTGGGCGAAGAGACGAAAAGGAAATGTGTTGTCTTTTCACATTTTTAACTATAGAAGTGCATATAGAAGTTGTACCCAAGTTGGACAGAGATAGTTGTCTCAGTGCAATCATGCGATTTATTGCGCAAAGAGGCAAACCAAGTACAATTATCAGTGACAACGGGACAAATTTTGTTGGAGTTGAAGGAGAGTTTGCAGAGTACGTTGTGGCATGGAACAAAAAAGGGATCGAAGAACATCTAATTCAACGGGGAACTCTTCGCTTGCTTGACCGAAGACAGCAATAAGAGTGGATATTACAAACTTGGTTGAGTTACGGAGACCATCGATGGGTCTGACGGTGTGATTTGATCGGCGATAATTTGAACGAACGACGCAGTTTACAAGAGACCAATAGTGACGCTCGCCCCAGTAATACCCGGAAAAGATGTTTTCAGGATGGAAAAAAGGGCCGGCGATGTGGTGGCTGAGCTTACAGACTTAAAAACCAAATTGAATAGCGCGTCGAGGCTCCTCAAATATTAAAGCCAGAATAAAATGACAAATGCTATATTCTACTGAAGCCATACGGATTTGTTCACTTTGCTCAAGGTTTATTTTTAGTAACTATTATTAGTACCAATCGTCAAACATAAAGTTCAGCTGAAACCTTAACTAAGCTATTATTGGCACGTATTCAAGTGTCCACAATCACACAAATTGAGCTCAAAAGGAGTAAGAGATACCCAATTGGTAATCCAGATTCGATAAATTTTGCGATTTTCATACCAATTCAAAGAGTCCGGGGCTCCGTGAAAAGTATTCCGCACCCCAAATTCAATTTATTCAGGTAAATGAGCGACATAGTGATCTACAAACAATCAGAGGTGCAATTTTGACATGTACGGCAGTATAAATAGAGCTTGAGAAATTACCAAAATTTAGTTGAAATTCACAATTTTGTTCATATTAAACTGACGTACAGTGCGTATTGAAGCACACTTTCTTGAGCGGTGAACTATTTGTTATCGTGTCCGATTTTTGTAGATCATATTAGTGAGTGTACAGTTTTAATTTAACTTTGACTTATTGAAAGGAGATTTAACTTTGATATTCTCGATCTTTCCTTCTGAGGAACGAAGTTGCTAAGTTAGAGAAACTTTGTGCGAAGCACATAGTCAGTTGCTGTTACTGACTATAACGAAGCCTACTCTAGTTCAACATTGGTGTTATTGAAACCAATAGAGAGACTTGCTAACTTTGATAATAGAAAATTGTTATCTTTTATCAGATTTGCAACTGGTAAGAAATCCTGTTTTACAACTGCTAGCTGTAGCAGGTTGAAACTTTGCGTAGTTATGGCCAAGTTATAGGACTACAATTTATAGGAACGGGAATTCCTAAATTCGGTTAAAAAATTGAGTTATTAACAAAAAAACTCAACAAAATATGATGGTTTTGATTTGAAATATTTGCCATTCTGAGATAAAAAAGATTGTTATTCAGCAAAGCTGTGCAATTAGTTTTTGAGACTAATTGAGCGACAAATAATGCAACAGTAATGTACAGTATAGCGGATAATACAGTTCACAAAATCAACCGCAAAACACAAAATCCAGACAGATTTGAAACCGCTGAAACGAACTGGGCGGTATAAAATTTGACTTTGATAGGAGACCAGCCGTTACACAGCTACAGTGTCTTAGAAACACAGAAATTCAGCTGTTAAATAGTTGCGATTATCAGCCCCTGTAACTTCTGATAAAATGAATACAGCGGAGGGGAAACTTGAAGCAAAAGTATCATTTCCTCTTTTATCTAAATAATTTTTGCTCCACTGTTTTATAAATGTTTTTTAAAAATTAACGAAAACAAGCTTTTATAAACCACGGTTATTGTTATCAAATCTGAGGTTTTATTTCATACATTTTGAGTGGAATACAGAATTTTAAACAAATTTCAGCTCGTTTTTTGTGTTGGGATATTTAGTCCTTCATACGAATTCGAAAGTGACACAACTGAATTCTTAATATCTGTAATATAAAATTCAATAGTCAGCAATAACTTTTATGCCAACCATAATATTTGACAAGAATAAGTGTTTTGGGCAAAAACTATATCTCCTTGAAATCTTATGTAGCTATTCTCATATTTTCTGAAAATCGTTTGTCAGACAATCTGGAATTTTTTCAACCGAGTCTCAACTTGATGTGAGCTTAGCGACTTCAAATATGCAGGCTAATGTACTCAAAATAAGATCTGGACGTTCTTAATTCTGATTAGATGCAATATAGGGCTCAATTCAGTCTGGAAAGAGCCTGAATCAATCTCAACGCTTCTTTCTTTTAAATGGATAAAATTTACTAATTTTTGTATTAAGGTTTGTTGGTTCAATTATAAGCCAGAAGTACTTGAATTCATTCAATGGCTCACATTCTGGACTTGTGTTTCTTATCAGAACCAACAAGTGCGAACTTTACGAAAAACGAGTCCTTTTTTTTGTAGATCACTGATTGATTGGAAAACTTCAGTTGTTGCCAAATGAGTACTTTACTTTGTTTTTTTTTGCAATTTGAGGGGCGCGTTCTTGGGGTTTGGTCTCTTTCAAAATTTCGCGTTGTATATCTCTAATCCTAGAACGAACTCCTTCTCAAGATTATCCAGATGGCACTTTTCAGCGAATTCAGTAAATAAGGCATAAAATGGGTCTATTAATTGTTTCGTTTTTTTCCTTAGGTTCAACATAGTGTATTTATCAAAAGTGATGTTTCGGTGCTTGATAAATGTTTCCTCAGTAAATTGCACAATTCTTTTACTTCTACGGTCTCCAAGGTATGTGGATCTTGTTCATTTACCTGTTTATATCCCTCCTTTCCAAGATAATGAGTATGGTTTCTGATCCCCCACTCTGCAGCTTTTACCTCCATACATTATATGTCTAATCCTAATCGTTGCTTGGTATTTTTCTATCGTTGTATGATATTTTTCTATCGTTGCATGGTATTTTTCATCGGCGGATGGTATTTTTTTTATCGTTGCATGGTATTTTTTTTTATCGTTGCATGGTATTTTTCTATCGTTGCATGGTATTTTTCTATCGTTGCGTGGTATTTTTCTATCGTTGCATGGTATTTTTCTATCGTTGCATGGTATTTTTCTATCGTTGCTTGGTTTTTTTCTATCGTTGAATGGCATTTTTCTTTGTTGCATGGTGCTTTTAAATCGTTGCATGGTATTTTTTTTTATCGTTGCATGGCATTTTTCTATCGTTGAATTGTATTTTTCTATCGTTGCGTGGTATTTTTCTATCGTTGCATGGTATTTTTCTATCGTTGCTTGGTATTTTTCTATCGTTGCTTGGTATTTTTCTATCGTTGAATGGCATTTTTCTTTGTTGCATGGTATTTTTATATCGTTGCATGGTATTTTTCTACCGTTTCATGTTATTTTTTAACGTCGCATGGTATTTCTTTATCGTTGCATGGTATTTTTCTATCGTTCCATGGTATTTTTCTATCGTTGCATGTTATTTTTCTATCGTTGCGTTGTATTTTTTGTTGCATCGATAGAAGGTA
Source organism: Convolutriloba macropyga (assembly GCF_964194025.1). Classification (NCBI taxonomy): domain Eukaryota; kingdom Metazoa; phylum Xenacoelomorpha; order Acoela; family Convolutidae; genus Convolutriloba; species Convolutriloba macropyga. The sequence goes on from NC_134476.1 coordinate 4,666,328, forward strand.
CTTCAACAGAGAGAGAGAGAGAGAGAGAGAGAGAGAGAGAGAGAGGGATAAAACCAATTTCAATTGTTTGCAGACGCATCTGAATACACGATGTGTGCAGTGGCCAATCTACTTTCACAACCGAAAGAATACTTAGCTGACTTGGCATTTCTCGTTGGAAAATGTAGAGTGGCACCAATGAGGCATGTTTCAATATCCCGACTGGAGTTGCAAGTGGCAGTTATGGCAGTGAGGTTGAAGGAACAGATAGTCAATGAACATAAAAAGATAAATAGTTGCCATTTTTGGTCAGAACCAACTACGGTATTGCACTGGATACATAGTTCCCATCGCAAGCGACAAATGTTTGTGGCCAACCGAGTGGCTGAGACAGTAGATACAACTGATGTTTCACAGTGGAAACATGTGAGTGGTATCAACAACCCAGCGGACGTTGGCACCAGAGCAATCAACATTGAGGAACTCAAGAGAAGTGAGTGGCTCACTGGACTGGCCTTGTGGAAGCGACCACAAAGTGAATGGCCAGAGCAAGTTACCCTAATATTTGCATCAGATGAAAATAATATACTCTCATCAGTCTTCGTGATACAGGCTGAGGAGAAGAAAGCTGTTATTCAGTGGGAACAATTCAGTAACTTTAACAGACTAGTAATTACAATGGCATACGTACAGAGAACATTTAGCAAATACAAACCAGCAACACTCGTAGTCAACATTGAAGAAAGAGAAAAAGCAAAAGCAATCATCTTCAAGTTACTACAGCGAGAAAAATTTGGTGATGAAATGAAATCTCTAAAAATTGAAAAAGGGATTCCAAAAGACATCAAAATTCTACAATTCTCACCCTTCCTGGATGAAGAAGGACTTATTCGCGCCAAAAGCAGGATAGTCAAAAATCATTGGGACTTCAAACCAGGCATCCAATATTGCTACATTGGAAACAACATGCGATTGAATTATTCTTGCGAAACAAGCACAAGGACTATCAACACGAGGGCACTGAGCATGTAACAAACATTGTTCATCAGAAGAAGTGGATCCTAAGTATACGAAACGCCTTAAGATCAATCAGGAACAAGTTTGTTACTTGCCAAAAAGGCAGAGCAAAAACGATAGCACCAGTAATGGAAGATCTACCCGAGGAGCGACTAGATGCTTCGACAGCATTTACAAACGTTGGAGTTGATTACTTTGGCCCTTTCATTGTGACGATTGGGCGAAGAAACGAAAAGCGATGGTGTTGTCTTTTCACATGTCTAACTATGAGAGCGGTGCATATAGAACTGGTACCCCAGTTGGACACAGATAGTTCTCTGAGTGCAACCATGATATTTATTGCACGAAGAAGCAAACCAAGTACAATTATCAGTGACAACGGGACCAACTTTGTTGGAGCTGAAAGAAGATTGTAGAGTACGTTGCGGCACGGAACAAAAAAGGGATCGAAGAACATCTAATTCAACGGGGAACTCTTCGTTTGGTTGACCGAAGACATCAATAAAGAGTGGATATTACAATTTTGGTTGAGTTACGGAGACCATCGATGGGTCTGATAGTGCGTTTCGATGGGCGATAGTTCAAACAAACGACGGAGTTTACAAGCGACCAGTAGTGAAGCTACCCCAGCACTACCTGGAAAAGATGTTTTCAGGATGGAAAACAGGGCCGGCGATGTGGTGGCTGAGCTTACAGACTTAAAAACCAAATTGATTAGCGCTTCAAGGCCACTCAGTTCTCATAGCTAGAATGGCATGACAACCAAAATTTAATGCTACATTCTACTGAAGCCATACGGATTTGTTCACTTTGTTCAATTTATATATAGTAACTATTATTAGTACCAGTCATCATACACAAAGTTAGACTGAAAGTCTAACTAAGCTATTATTGCCACGTATTCGAGTGTCCACAATCACACAAATTGAGCTCAAAAGGACTAAGAGATACGCAATTGGTAAGCCAGATTTGTTGAAATTTGCGATTTTCATACCAATTCAGAGAGTGCGGGGCACCGTAAAAAGTAGCCCGAACCCCAAACTCAGTGTATTCATAGAATTTTACAACATGGTGATCTACAACCAATCAGAGATGCAACTTTGACATGTACGGCAGTATGATTAAAGCTTGAAAAACTACCAAAAATTAGTTGAAATCCGCAATTTCGGTTATATTAAACTGACGTACAGTGCGTATTGAAGCACAGTTTCTTGAGCAGTGAATTACTTGTTATCGTTTCTTGTTTCTGGAGATCACATTAGTGATTGTACAGTTTTCATTTAACTTTGACTTTTTTAAAACAGAATTAACTTTGATTTTCTCAATCTTTCCCTCTGAGGAATGAAGTTCCTGATTAAGAGTAATTTTGTGTAAAGCAAATAGTCAATTGCTCTTACTGGCTTTAACGAAGCGTTTTTTAGTTCAATATTGGTGTAATTGAAACCAATAGAGGGACTTGCTAAATTTGAAATTAGAAAATTGTTAAATTTACCAGATTTGCAACTGGTAAAAAATCATGTTTTACATCTGCTGGCTGTAGCAGGTTGAAACTTTGTATAGTTATAGCCAAGTTAAAGGACTACAATTTTTAGGAACGGGTTTTCCTAAACTCGGTTAACAAATTGAGTTATTAACAAAAAACTTAACAAAGTTTTGATTGTTTTAATTTGAATTATTTATCATTCTAAGAGAAAAAAGTTTGTTATTCAGCAAAGCTGTGCAATTAGTTTTTGAGACTAATTGAGCGACAAGTAATGCAACGGTAATCTACAGTATAGCGGATAATACAGTTCACAAAAGTTAACGGCAAAAACACAATATCCGGACAGATTTGAAACCGCTGAAACGAACTGGGCGGTGTAAAGTTTTCTTTGACTTTGATAGGAGAGCAGCAGTTACACAGCTAAAGTGTTTTAGAAATACAGAAATTCAGTTAAATAATTGCGATTATCAATGTCTGTAACTTCTGATAAAATGAATACAACGGAGTGGAAACTTGAATCAAAGTTATCATTTCCTCTTTTATGGAATTAATTTTTGCTCCACTATTTTATAAATGTTTTAAAAAATTAACAAAAACAAGCTGTAATAAACAACGGTTAATGTCATCAAAACTGAGGATTTTTGTTGATAAATTATTTCATACATTTTGAGCGGAATACAGAGTTTGAAACAAATTTTAGCTCGCTTTTTGTGTTGGGATATTTATTCTCTCATCCGATTTCGAAAATGACAACTGAATTCTTCATAACTGTAATACAAAATTCAATCGTCAGCAAAAATCTTTATGCCGACCAATTCCAGCCACTGAAATCTGTGACCATAATATCTGACACGAGGAAGTGTTTTGGGCAAAAACTACATCTGCTTGAAATCTTATGTAGCTATTCTCATATTTTCTGAAAATCGTTTGTCAGACAATCTGGAATTTTTTCAACCGAGTCTCAACCTGATGTGAGCTTTGCGAATTCAAATATGCAGGCTACTGTGTTCAAAATAGGATTTCGACATTCTTGAGTCTGATCAGATACAATATAGGGCTCAATTCAGTCTGGAAAGAGCCTGAATCAATCTCAACGCTTCTTTCTTTTAAATGGATAAAATTTACTAATTTTTGTATTAAGGTTTGTTGGTTCAATTATAAGCCAGAAGTACTTGAATCCATTCAATGGCTCACATTCTGGACTTGTGTTTCTTATCAGAACCAACAGGTGCGACCTTCAAGAAAAACGAATTTGAAAAATAAGAAAAATTGGCCTGAAAAAAGCAGCATTGTTTCAATTTTGGCTTTTGTAGAAGAAGCGAATTAATTTATTTCGTAGATCACTGATTGATTGAAAAACTTCAGTTGTTGCCAAATGAGTACTTTATTTTGTTTTTTTTTTGCAATTTGAGGGGCGCGTTCTTGGGGTTTGGTCTCTTTCAGAATTTCGAGTTGTATATCTCTAATCCTCAGACGAACTCCTTCTCAAGATTATCCAAATGGCACTTTTCAGCGAATTCAGTAAATACGGCTTAAAATAGGTCTATTAATTGTTTCTTTTTCTCCTTAGGTTCAACATACTGTATTTCGTTGCTTGATAAATGTTTCCCCAGTAAATTGCACAATTCTTTTACTTCTACGGTCTCCAAGGTATTTGGATCTTGTTCATTTACCTGTTTATAACCCTCATTTCCAAGATAATGAGTATGGTTTCTGATCCCCCACTCTACAGTTTTTAACTCCATACATTATATCACTAATCCTAATCGTTGCTTGGTATTTTTCGATCGTTGAATGGTATTTTTCTAACGTTGCTTGGTATTTTTCTATCGTTGAATGGTATTTTTCTTCGTTGCATGGTATTTTTCTATCGTTGCATGGTATTTTTCTAACGTTGAATGGTATTTTTCTATCGTTGAATGGTATTTTTCGATCGTTGAATGGTATTTTTCTATCGTTGAATGGTATTTTTCTATCGTTGAATGGTATTTTTCTATCGTTGAATGGTATTTTTCTAACGTTGAATGGTATTTTTCTATCGTTGAATGGTATTTTTCTAACGTTGCTTGGTATTTTTCTATCGTTGAATGGTATTTTTCTTCGTTGCATGGTATTTTTCTATCGTTGCATGGTATTTTTCATCGGCGCATGTTATTTTTTTATCGTTGCATTGCATTTTTCTATCGTTGCATGGTATTTTTCTATCGTTGCATGGTATTTCTCTATCGTTGCGTGGTATTTTTCTATCGTTGCATGGTATTTTTCTATCGCTGCATGGTATTTTTCTATCGTTGAATGATATTTTTCTTCGTTGCAGGGTATTTTTCTATGATTGCATGGCTTTTTTCATCGTCGCATGGTATTTTTTTTGTTGCATGGTATTTTTCCAATTTTGCATGTTATTTTTCTATCGTTGCCTGTTATTTTTCTATCGTTGCGTTTTATTTTTTTAGTCGTTGCATGGTATTTTTCTTCTATCGTTGAATGGTATTTTTCTATCGTTGCAGGGTATTTTTTTTTATCGTTGCGTGGTATTTTTCTATCGTTGCGTGTTATTTTTCAATCGTTGCATGGTATTTTTCTAACGTTGCTTGGTATTTTTCTATCGTTGCAAGGTATTTTTCATCGTCGCATGGTTGTTTTATTGTTGCATGGTATTTTTCTATCTTTAACTGTTATTTTTCTATCGTTGCGTGGTATTCTTCTATCATTGCATGGTATTTTTCTATCGTTGAATGGTATTTTTCTATCGTTGCAGGGTATTTTTTTTTATCGTTGCGTGGTATTTTTCTATCGTTGCATGGTATTTTTCTATCGTTGCATGGTATTTTTCTATCGTTGAATGGTATTTTTCTTCGTTGCATGGTATTTTTCTATCTTTGCATGGTATCTTTCTATCGTTGCGTGGTATTTTTCTATCGCTGCAGGGTATTTTCCTATCGTTGCATGGTATTTTTCTATCGTTGAATGGTATTTTTCTTCATTGCTTGGTGTTTTTCTATCGTAGCCAGGTATTTTTTATCGTCGCATGATTTTTTTATTGTTGCATGGTATTTTTCTATCTTTGCATGGTATTTTTCTATCGTTGCCTGTTATTTTTCTATAGTTGCATGGTATTTTTCTATCGTTGCATGGTATTTTTCTATCGTTGAATGGTATTTTTCTTCGTTGCATGGTATTTTTCTATCATTGCATAGTATTTTTTATCTTCGCATGGTATTTTTATTGTTGCATGGTATTTTTCTATCTTTGCATGGTATTTTTCTATCGTTGCCTGTTATTTTTCTATAGTTGCATGGTATTTTTCTATCGTTGCATGGTATTTTTCTATCGTTGAATGGTATTTTTCTTCGTTGCATGGTATTTTTCTATTTTGCATGGTTTTTTTCATCTTCGCATGGTATTTTTATTGTTGCATGGTATTTTTCCAACTTTGCATGGTATTTTTCTATCGTTGCCTGTTATTTTTCTATCGTTGCGTTGTATTTTTGTAACGTTGCGTGGTATTTTTCTATCGTTGCATGGTATTTTTCTATCGTTGCATGGTATTTTTCTATCGTTGAATGGTATTTTTCTTCGTTGCTTGGTATTTTTCTATCGTTGCATGGTATTTTTCTATCGTTGCTTGGTATTTTTCTATCGTTGCTTGGTATTTTTCTATCGTTGAATGGCATTTTTCTTTGTTGCTTGGTGTTTTTCTATCGTAGCATGGTATTTTTTATCGTCGCATGATTTTTTTATTGTTGCATGGTATTTTTCTATCTTTGCATGGTATTTTTCTATCGTTGCCTGTTATTTTTCTATAGTTGCATGGTATTTTTCTATCGTTGCATGGTATTTTTCTATCGTTGAATGGTATTTTTTTTCGTTGCATGGTATTTTTCTATCATTGCATGGTATTTTTTATCTTCGCATGGTATTTTTATTGTTGCATGGTATTTTTCTATCTTGGCATGGTATTTTTCTATCGTTGCCTGTTATTTTTCTATAGTTGCATGGTATTTTTCTATCGTTGCATGGTATTTTTCTATCGTTGAATGGTATTTTTCTTCGTTGCATGGTATTTTTCTATTTTGCATGGTTTTTTTCATCTTCGCATGGTATTTTTATTGTTGCATGGTATTTTTCCAACTTTGCATGGTATTTTTCTATCGTTGCCTGTTATTTTTCTATCGTTGCGTTGTATTTTTGTAACGTTGCGTGGTATTTTTCTATCGTTGCATGGTATTTTTCTATCGTTGCATGGTATTTTTCTATCGTTGAATGGTATTTTTCTTCGTTGCTTGGTATTTTTCTATCGTTGCATGGTATTTTTCATCGTCTCATGGTATTTTTATTGTTGCATGGGATTTTTCTATCTTTGCATGGTATTTTTCTATCGTTGCCTGTTATTTTTCTATCGTTGCGTGCTATTTTTCTGTCGCTGCATGATATTTTTCTTGAAATATGTTAGGAAACAATTACCAACTTTTAGCAACAACAATGAGTTGCAAAATTCCAAGTGCAACCAGAATGGGAGAACAGAAAACATTTATCTTACTATAAAAAATAATTCGGAATTCCTGGATAAATCATTGATGCTGCAATCCATTAAATTATGCAATGAAGTTCTATATAAACAAAGACAAAAACCGGAATTGGTTTAAAATATCAAATGTTTTCTGAAAAAATTCTATAGCAAGGAATATCTGAAGGACCCAAATGCATTGGAAAACAGAGATTTGTTGAGGGATTTTTTCTCATTTTTTTAATTGTTTAGTTTTTCAGTAACCAATATATATATATATATATATATATATATATATATATATATATATATATAAATTTCCAAAAGTTGTAAAATATATTATTATTGTCTTATGTATTTTAGGATTTGTACATTGCCATTTTGTTAACACCTTTATGGTGTGTAACAGTTTGTAATTCAGTGTTTTCTTTTCTTTTTCCAATATCCCGTGTTTTTCGCTTTTATTTTCCTAACTTGTTCTTCTCGGCTGTTTTACGTTTTTCGTTTGCGTTCAACTATTGTGGTAGGATCTGCTATTGGGTCCTTTTAGGTTATTTGAAGAAAAAATGTTACAGATTTTTCTAATAAGGGCATGGAGTACTGCTAAGACTTCATTCTTTTTTTCAGAAAAAGCGGGATCTACAGGTTTGATCTACATTTCCCTTATACTTTTGGAGGTACCGGCGCCTTTCGCCTGAACTGCTCTATTTCCATTGGTGTTCTGGCAATTTTCGCGAACGCCGGTGCCATGCCGTGAATTATAATTTTTAAAAGCAAAATCGAGTATCAGGTTCTGTTTGCCGGCAGAGTGTACTAGTAGGTAAAACTAATACATTGTAGCACTGATTTTCATCTGAGTTTTAATCGAGAAACTAAAGAGAGTGAATCGTTTACGCAAGCAGACAAAACAGCAAAAGACAACCTTAACCATGGCGATCATTCAATGCTAGGTCATAGAGTTATATAGATAAATATGAACTAAATATTTTACCCAATCATGGGGCACATGAACAAAATTATCGAATAACGCGAGTATCAAATACTGTTGTATGATGCATGTTTAACAACTCCCTAATGAGAGGAAAAATTCTAGTGACAAGGAAATTTTTGGGCACGACATTCTACAACTCTGAATTGGAGTAAAAACGGATGGGAGCTGTTAATAATTAAAAAAGTCGAGTTGATGTGGAAAGTTGACCTATTATAGAAGACAAGGTAGACATTTGCCATTTATCTCGAAATTAATAAATTTTAAGGAGTCATAAGTCAAAATAACCAATTGTTTTGATTACCACAGAAACTTATAAATTGATAGCAGGTTAGACTACGCGCTTGGACTACCCTTAAATTACGGCGTACACTTTGTTTTTTGGTGTTCTTGAACAATTTGTATAGCAAAATCATTTGAAGTGCTCTGTAAATTTTTGCGGTACGATATTTCCAGAATCGAACAATTGTTACTATTATATAGATATCTTGGCTTTGCGAAACGATTATTCGTGCTGCGAAATCAAGTATCTTTTTAATAAGTACTTGACTTTTGCTAACGGACTGAATTTACAATTTTGGATCAAAGGTTCTTTCCTATAGACCTACCCGAGGTGCATTCTGCAGCTTTAGCCACACATCTCCCTCGATGTAAGTGAAGAAAGCGTTTGAAGGTAAGATAGTCTTTCCCCAGATATCCGGATGCGACATATAGAATGACTCAGTCATCGCGTTTTTCAGTAAATGTTTTATGGCTAATTGATCATCTCTGCACAGGCATCCGTGTCTAACGTGCAGATCCTTATAGTATGATTTTTTTGAACATGGACGGTTCCCTACATAATCTTTCGTTTTTTCGCAATACCGGATTACTGTTTATCACCGCGTCTTTTTTTCTGATTCTTTTTCAATGTTGAAACTATCTGTTCAATTAAAAGAATTTATTTATTGACCGAAAGGTTTATGATTTCATTTTTTGTTGCAACGAATATTTCGTTGTATTTAGATATTTGACATGCTGGTACCGTTGGGTTGCGTGAAATGAAGTCCATGAAATCCATAAAAGATTCTCGTGCTTTATCTTAAGAGGAAAAAAAACTACTCGGTGTATCTAGTGAGGTAATCTCTTTTGATATTATTTTAGCTCAGTTTGTTATCGAACGATCTAATAGCGATCTTAGATCTGTCGCAAATTTGAAATTGTTTCCATACCGAGAGTGTTTAAAATGTTCTACGCTCCAAACAAAGCTGAGCAGTTCTATCTTTTTGATAATATCTCTACACATGAGAATAGTAAACGCAATGCATAAGCTATAGCTTTCAATCCCTTATTACCGTTGTTCTAGGGCCGTGCCTATAATTTCTCTTGAGGCGTCTCACCGGGCCTTCGTGTGGCTAAAATGTTCATTTCCAGTAGTGTTTGCTATATCGCGCTTAATTTAGTCAAAATGTACTTGATTTACTTTTGTCCAAACGTATTTGTTTCCTTTTTCCGGTAAATTGCCGAACGGTTGACACAATTAGGTGAGTCTGGATGTAAAGTTTGGTCTCATCCCTGAAATACGATAAATCGGCCAGTCAATGTTATCATTGTTGAAATTCAACTTTGGAGTTTGACTCTTAGGTTTTCATCATGTAAAATTTTGTTAGGTGCGTAAACGTTTTCAATGAGTTTTTTCTGTGACCTTGGCGGTATAATAATTGTTTCAAGTAAGAAACAATATGTATTGCACAAAAAAGATAACGAAAAATCCATCCGTATTTTGTCATTCGGTTGGCATTTCAGCAAGTCAGTTAAAACCAGTCTCGCATCCTTCGGTTCCAGTACATTCAGCGCAAACAAATTTAAAATTACAAAATTTTCCTGTTTCGGTATCTATTTTGAATTTACAGTAAGAATACCTCAGATCGATTGCACCAACCATTGCCTATCCGTCAGTGAAATTGCTTGTCACGTTAAAAAGCAATTCATCAATGCTTCTAATTGAGCCATTTATATTTATTTATGTTTAAGCCTTCGTTAAAAAACTTGGGCTCTAACGTCAATTTAGTTTGGCATAATTACAAAAGGTGAAAGAAAAAATTGATCTGAACAATTGCTCAATTTCTCGGCGTGACCTCGGATATATGTTTTGTTATTTCGGTCCTTATGTAGTCGTCAAGAAGAATTGGTATTCGTCTGCCCTTTCGACGGCTAAATCTGACATTTTTTGGGTTTTGATTGGACGATAGGGATTATTGCTTTACAGAGACGTAATTAATTTTCGGAGATGC
>NC_134476.1:4681574-4823012 GCF_964194025.1 Convolutriloba macropyga
CAGAATATGGAGTTAAAAAGATTTGTTTTTTTTTCGTTTTTTACAGGGAGTTAACAAGGTTCAAACTTCTGAGAAAAGTAGAGTGAATTCCGTTGTTTTTATTCACATTTTCCAGAATTTCTGCCTAAATTTTCGTCAATTTTGCTAAAATTTGTCAAAATTTTTAAGAATATGTTTCTTGATTTTATTTTTAAAGACAAAAAAACATTGTTGATTGATTTGATTTATTTTTTTGTCAAAAATTCGGGCTAAATATTTCAAAATTCAGCCTTTTTCATCAAAAACAGCACGTAATAAGCTTCTTTAGTCCACTTTGAATAATTTTCCCCGAAGTAAATCCCCAAAACAACACTAACACAATCTTTATAGACTCAAAAAGGGCTATTCCTACTTCAACTTCTGTTGAGAGTGTTTTGTAATTAAAACTTTGCCTTTTTTGCTAACTATACTCGTCGATTATCAAAAACGTAGAATTTATTTTTGAGTTTTTAACCAACAAATTATCTATATCTAAAACATTCGAAAAATTAAGTGTTACTAATGGAAAATAAGCATTAGCAGGGCTAGTTTTGGACCATTCTTTGATTGTTACAATCCAAAAAAATCGGATTGTAATCAGTCGGTCTTTTTTAAAAAAAAATTTATTTTTTTGTATCAATTAAAAAACAGATTACATCAAATCCAAGCTCAGGAGCGAGAGCTTCTATCGGCTTCCTAAGCAGTTCCAAACTAATGCATTTACTTTTTAACTTGAAAGCCTACGGTCGTTTTGACTTTAAAAAATAATTGGTTTTAAAATAAATAATGGCCTAATGAACTTTTCCTCTATTTTTTTTCTTTAACTGGTCAACTTTTAGCTTAGTGTCAGCAAAGAAAGAATTATTCTTCTTTCTAATGATTTAAAAGTTAATTTCGATTGCGGTCGTAGGCCTTAAGTTTTTGTTTTCTGGCTTTGATACTACTAGATTTCAGTTTGTTTTTATATGTAGATTTTTGCCAGATTTTCACGTTGTTAGTTTTGTCACATTCTCACATTATTGACAGTTCTTGTATTTCAATAATGGCGTTAAAAATACGTCAATATAGAACTTATTTAAATCCTAATTATATAGATTATCGTTTTAATGGCTTCGATACTTCTTTCTTGAAAAATATAGGTGAATTTTTCAATTTTGTCTTTAACTGTTGTTTTCGTTTTGTCGTTTTAGTCGTATGAAATTTCTTGTATAATGACAGATTTCATTAGCTTTGCATGAAAAAAATGAAGAGCCAATTTTCTGATATCATTAGATAGCTGATAGCGTTCATGACTTTGAAAATAAATGTTTTCCAAAATAAAAAAAAACATTTCAACTTCGCATTTTTGCTCTTTTTGTTGTCTTTTTGTTGCCTAATCTCGTTATTTACAGGTCAATAATGACGTTATTGTTGTCAAAAGAAGGTGTCACAGGGGATTGGTGTCACAAAATCTAATATTTTCAAAGAATTCGTTATGACCTTACTCTGGCTTCGACACCTGTTTTTCACAAAAAAAAATTAAATTAATTTGATTTTGGTCAGTTTGGACGTTCTTTTTGTACACGCAAGTCATATTCTGGATAATTTCAAATCTCAAGGGCTTCATTTGGACGAATAAACGAACGTAATTAATTTTTCGTTTTTTGATTAATGGCTTTCATGACATTGATATTAGTTTTGTTTCGAAAAAAAATAAAAAGTATTTTTTTTACTCTTGCCCTCTCTTCTTTTATGACTACTTTTTACCTAGTCTCGTTAATGAAACGCCACATACTACATTATCGGCTTTTGAAGAAGGCGCAATCAAACACATAAGGAGGGCCAGATTATGGCTTTACGGCTTCGACAGCGTTTTCTTGCAAGTTTTAATTGAGTTTTTGTTGAATAAGGACAGATTTTAATTGAATTTTTGTTTTAAATGAATAAGGGCAGGTCTTGATGCCCTTATTTAGAAGCACTGCTAATCATGAACCTTTGGGAAATTTTACTTGATTTCTATTGGTTTCCATTACTCTGATGTTTATTGTTTCAAAAAAAAATAAGAGAATTTGTTAACTTTACTGTTTTTGTTCTTTTTGTCTAATTGTTACCAAACCAGTTCCACATCTTTTCTGTATATTTTTAAGTTATTTTGTTTAGCTTGAGTTTTATCTGACAGTATATTGACGTTGTTATTAAGTTTTGTTTTTTAAAACGGACAGGAAGTTTTTGATGTTATTAATGTTGTGGTTGTGTGATTTTGTTGTTCGTCTTAACTGTTTTGGAAGCTTCATCTCCAATCTTTTGCTTCATACACGTTCTTTTTGAAAAATTCATGTTTTGTTGGTTTTTTTGCGTTTTTTGGGATTCCCAAAAATAATTTTTGTGTTTTTCTATCTGTTCTTCATTTGGTAGACTATTATGCCAAAATTGGGGATGAGCGGGGCCGGAACCTTATGTGCAATTGCACAATACCGAGCCGCTTTGTTTAATTTATAGTTTAGTCATATAAGCGATTCTATGATTATGCCAGACAAAAAAGGATGACAAGTTTTATCCGTTGTTGAAACTTTGAAATTAGCAAGTTCTTTGTCAGTGATCGGTTTCTCGACAATTTATAGATAACAACCTAAAGGACATAAACTTAACTAGATAAACTTAACTAGATAGGTGAAGGTTTAAATTTGAAGTGCTTTTGTTATGAGAGAAGTGTTTAGAAACTTTTTTCTTTAATGTTTTAAATTGTTACCACTATTTGTTATTTGTTTTCTCTTTTGGAATATTTTTTATTATTACGAGAAAATCAAAATTGATTTAATGTTGGTGTTGAATCTTTTACAATACAGAAATATTTTTTTGAGAGGCTGAGTACTCCTCTCGTGCAAGTCTTGATCGAGCATGTTCCTTTTATTTGCATACTTGCAAGATAATTGGCTGTCTTGCGAGATTCTTCCAAGATGAGTGGTTATTTTGCAAGATCTTGCCAGATTTTGGAAGAAAATCTTGCAAGACGATGCATGGTCTTGCACAATTCTGTCAGAATCTTGCAAGATTTTGCAAGATAGCCAATCAATGTGGACTGGGGTTCCTATCAAACTTTATAAGGAGTAGTTAATCTTTCAATTTGATAATCTTTAATATGAGGACTGTTTAACTGTTCCAAAAAATTAATTGATGTTTACGTCTCTTTGCAAAAAAAAGCCATTATATCACCAAATTCAAAATTTGTGTCAATTTTTGAAGAACGGCAGCCTTATAATCAAAATGAACTGTTTTTTTTCTGAGAGGTCAGCACTTGAGTTTTTGAGTTTTCTAAAAGAACTTATTCAGTGCTTTCTCATTGACCAACGGAGATAAAAAAAATTGCTGTTTTTTTTTGTCAGAAACTTTCACTTTTCGGTATTTAAAAAAGACTAGGAGTTTCTGACCAGATTGTGGCCAGATGATAAATCCACAGATTAAAAGTATCCGTTTTCAATACCAATATGATCTTGGGATTATTTTCCTTACGTATGTTTAATAGTTTTGACGGTTTTAATAAGTTTTGTAAGCGATTAAATCATTTAGGTCAATAGTTTTGTTTGATTGTATTATTATTTTACGGAATTCGCGGCTTAGCGCATGTACAAAACTTTGAGTCCATGTCTAAATGTTAGTTTATTTTATTTATTTCAGCAAATTAAGATTTGAAACAGACCAAGGTCATTTTTCCCAACAACTTCCCTCGCTTTAAAATTTGATATAATCAACATATGGGCATATGGTCATTTTTACGACTTATCTGACAAAAGTCAAACTAAATTCAGTAGTTTTTCTATAAAGCTGTTTAATTAGATAAAAACTCAATTTTTGTGAAATGTAACTTTCATAAAGTTCATAATTAGAGTTTTCTAATAAAGGGTTTGAAGAAGTTAAAATTTCTGACTCTAACTGACGTATCAATTTTGTCTATGATCAATTCTCTATAATTTTTTAAATCGATGTTTGTTCGTTTGTTTGTTCATAACCTGTTCGTTATCATCGCTATCGATTATTATCGCGGAGTTACAATTATTTTTGAAGCAATTTTGTCAATTTTACTTATCAATTTTGTCTAAGATCAATTCTCTATAATTTTGTTTAATTTGCTGTTTGTTCGTTTGTTTGTTCATAACTTTTTCGTTGCCATCACTATCGATTATTATCGAGTTACAAACATTTGAAGCAATTATTTGAATTTATTTTTAAATGAGCCTTCACTTTTGTACATTGTCGAGGACGAATTCAATTCGCTTTTAATTTCACCCTCGAATTCTTCATTCACGCCGTGTTCACGCAGAGACCGGTTTTGTTCATTTGACAGTTGGCCTTTCACGTTCAAATGACAGGTGCCAATTTTATTCACAAAAAGCAAGCGTCACAAGAAAAACGTCTCAATTTTTTCACACCCTTTCTGTAGATTATTGTGCTGAAAAATGAGATCAGATATTTAGACGAAAGCTTGCTTGGCAGAAAATAGATAAAGTTCCTCTTTTTCAATAGAGTTTTTTAATTTTCCACTTTTCAGCAAAGTTGCAATTAATTAAAAGTTTAATATGCTTCCTCATTTCTACATCAGCAACGTTCGAAAACAATAAGTGTAATAAATCAAATAGCTTTCAAATACTTAATTTCTACAGTCCACACCAGACTGTGCGTGTGTGTAAGTGTGTGAGTGGGGAGGGGGGGGGCTTGGAGGCAATATTAGCACAAGAGAAAAATTACAGCGTTTTACTTAATTATCCGATTATAATGGTTCGGATACCATTCCAAAATGATTGTACTGGTTTTAATTTTCTATGTCAAATCAAAAAGAAATTAACAAACATCTTTTAAGCAGGCATCCATATCTGGTTGTATATCATAGCGATGCCGAAAAAAAGCGCAAAACGAAGCCAGCTTCCGGGTCGAGGTTTTTGTCAAAAAAATTTAAGATTTGCGGTGATTAGCTGTGAAAAATTTCAAGCGTTCGCATCTTTTAGCGGTGAGTGCGTCGATAGCGGTGAAGTTTTGAAAGATATGCGATTTTAGCAAAGAATTTATTTTCAACGCATTCTGGTGGCGGCGAAAAATTTGATTCACCGCATTCGGGTTTAGGTAAAAAAATTTTCACCGTTTTCTACTGGTAGCGGTCAATTTTTTCACCGCTAAAGCGGTAAATAAAAATTTTTCAGCGTTACCAACAGAAGGCGGGGAAAAATGTTGCTAAAAAACTAAATATCCTCACGTCTGGCTAAGACAAACAAAACTTCTATGGTTCATAGGCTTATGTTTAATCAATAAGCTCATCTTCTCTTCCTTTGCTTGCTTTTTATCAATGACGTTCTATGCATAAGCTGATCTTCTGTCCACACGTTGATCGTCATTCTTCCTCCTATCGATAAGTTGCTTCTTGATCGCAATCATGTTTGCAATATATAACTTTTTTTTAATAACATGAGGCTGTTGGTTATTCAGCGCTAGTCTTGCATCTTTTTGTACATATAATTCAACGGTGAAACTTTGTAAGATTAGCGCTGAATTAAGCAGTGAAAATTTGAAAAAATTTTAGTTTCTTTGAGTCAACATTTTTTCACCGCATATGCGGTGAAATATAAGTGTGCACCGCTTAAATGTTTTTTTTTTCACCGCACTCGTCGCAATGAGCGCAAATCTCAAATTTATAAATCAAATGCTCTGCAATTTTTTTATTTTTTACGAATTTTTAGCGATGACACACAATCCAGGCATCAAAATTTTCTACCAATTTAGATAAGATAAACTTCTTCAAAGTTGTTCGTTACTGTGTTACAACACACTTGAATGTCGGATATGTTTAGATACATATAATGCGATATGATACATAATTTTCTGAATTTTTAATTTCATACGAAAAATTGTGCCTCTAAAGAAAGTTCGAGAAAGATTGTGACTTTCAAATTTGTTTTCATTTACAAAAGAATTCTCAAAAATATCTTTCTGTCTCAAAAGTTACAAAAGTATAAAACATCCAGTTTAGAGTTCAGATGAATGCTTTCGAGTACCTTCAGACTCCTAAACGGCCTTCTTTTAATAACTAGAGTAGATTCTTAACATGAAACAAAACCCTACAAAGTTCAATGGCAAAAACAGAAAGTAGAAATTTCTACAAAAAAAGATAGTCATTCAAAAATTTTACAGGAGAGTTAGGAAATTAAATAGGATATCCCAAGGACATTGCAGTCCCAAGTTTGATTCTCAGACCAAAGCAAGTATTTCCAGACCAAAAATGAACACACGAGGAAGCGTCGTGCGTTCAAATTTACATAATCTAGATGCACTGGAATCATAATGAAATTCTAAACATGATTTCACGGAAGTCTGAACATGATAGTTTGGGTGAGCGTTGACGCACTTGCTTCAATTCTCATTCAATTATATATATATGTATATATATATATATATATATATATATATATATATATATATATATATATATATATATATATATTCTCAATTGACAGGTTTTATTTTTTGATCAATTTTACAAAAAATGATTTTCAAATAGTTTCCGTTTCGGCGAAGCTGTGAGATTAATGGTTTTTCTTTTAACTGAGTTCGAAGTTTATAGTTAAAAGCGTACGAAATGGTCTGTAATTTAAGCGTTATAGTTTGCCATGTTCTACAGGTTCAATGTGAGCTTATATATAGATGAATTGTTGAGTTTCGATTGCACTGGTTATAAGAGAAGTGCGAGTAGAAAATTTAATACAGTAGGTGCGTTTTTAGCACAGAGGGCTCGATATTAACTGGAATACAGTTTTTAAGACTCTTCTTTTTTTCTCACCTGTTGAGTCTTTTTTTAATAAATTTTTTAAGGTGTAGTTATCCAATTTGCTAATCCTCAACATGCGAACTGTTCAGGTGTTAAATTGATTGCTGTTTACGTTTCTTTGCAAAGGAAAAATATGCATTGGACTTGTGATTAAGGGATAATAATTCGAGTCCAGTTTTTCTTCATTTTTACTCCATCTGCGCCCGCTGAGCTCTCTAACAAACTGCCTTTGTAAGGTGTTTTAAATATTTAAGTTGTTAGTCCCAAAATGAGAAGTGTTAGAGTGTGCCATAAAGTTTTTAGCTGTTTACACCGAAAGACAATTTTGTTTTGTCCTATTGTTACTTCTTTTCTGTTCTCTCTAATCAACATCAGTACATCTCTTCTAAAGCAGGGATTCACAAATGAAAACAGAGCCGAATAATTTTTTAAAACTTAAAGCTCTTCTAAAAGTTGTCTGACAAAACAGGAAATGATAAATTTTAGGGCATTGCTGAAAAACTAACTTGGATCTTTCCATGGTTAAGCTGCTCCTGAAAAAATAATGCAAAAATTTCAAATGTTAGAAATAAAAACATCGGCCATCATTTTTGTCAGTTAGTGATGTCAAAGAATGATTTTCATATTGCCAGCTATCAGTCTTCAAAGTTTTCTGACCCTTCACGCAAATTTGACTCATGATAAAAAATTCTGCTATTTTTATCTAATCCTAATCGAAATTTAGTATCGACATTTCAATGTTTCTCAAATGACCTTCTCACCAAACAGATTGCCAATACGTCTTATAAAGTTGGCTCACTAATTTTTCTTACGAAGCTTTTCTGATTTTTTTCCATATTAGCCTCAAAATGGAGTTTGCTCTGTGAAGTTCTAGAAATTGTTAAATTTAATTCTTTGAAACAAAACAAATTTGTATTTCGCTTTATTCTGAACTGAACGTACTCACAAAAACAATTAAAGAAATGATTCGAAATCATATGAACGGGCACCTTTCAGAAAATGGCAGAAAACGGTTGTTTGTCACATAGAAACCAGAAGAACGCTAACTAAATTTATTTTTTCCAGACACCGTCCTTTTGAACGTCAGGAATGAATAGCACAGCCTATTAAGAGTCACTAATAAGTTACACATTTAATAAGTAAAAGTAGATTTAAATAGTCATTTTGTATTGGTATCTGACATTTTTAAATTTAATATCACAATTTTGTTTTGTCAAAAGAATCCGGTTTTTCAAAGATTATCATCAGTATTGTATAATATTTCCAAAGTGGTATGTTACAAAATGTTAGAATTGTATATAGCCATTTCAGGTAACATCAAGGCTGCTACCTCAAGGAATTGCAATTTTGTTCCATTTTGTTCCCGGGTCAAGACCGAATGATTAAATTGTACGAAGTTGCAAGTTTCTTGCAAAAGATGGTTAACTTGTAAGAAGTCGAAAGTTTCTCGCAAAAGATGGTTTACTTGTAAGAAATTGCAAGTGGAATGGTTAACTTTAAAATTCATATGTCAGCTTTTTCTCAGAATAATTCCATTACGCTTCTTTTTTAACCATTTTTTATTTTATAATTTCAATTCACATTTTTCTGGAACTGTCAAGAGCTTTTTAAGTCAAATGGTTAATTGTACGAGCCTTGTAAGTCGACTGATTAACGTGTAAGAACTTGCAAGTCGAATGTTTAACTTGTAAGAAACTAGGAAGAACAACTTGCAAGGCAATGCATCGCCTTATAAGTTTCTGCCAGATTCTTACAAGTTAAACACTTGGCCTCGACCCGGGTTCTATCTACTCTCTTTTCGCCGGCCTTATTCCAGCTAATGAGTATGAATTTTACAATTTACAACTGAAGCAGAGTTCATATTGTTTTGGCTCGCTAATAATTGTTTGATGAATCAAATGTTCTACGATCCAGTTGAATCAAATGATGAATCAAATGTTCTAAAAAAATTAGAAAACTGAATTGTTGCAGTTGTTTGGTACAAAGTTTCCCTCAACTATACTTTCAGGATTCTACTTGATCTAGCATTTTCAATGTGATCTATTTGCTCAGTTTCTGCTAGGCTTTAACTCTGTTATCCGTATAAAACTAGCTAGTTTTTTTGAATAAAATGCCTTTTTTTACTGCGGAATATAAAAAAGCCGTCCTAGCTCAAATTTGTCAGTTATAGGAATGATGATAGGCTTCTAGGTCTTTGCATCTCTGCTTTTTTGTTAAGAGAATGAAATCGCCAACTCTGTCCTTTACAAATAAAATCAGTAGCTTCTCAAGAAAGATGAGTTCTCTATGCTGTATTGATATCAAGCCAATAATTGCAATAAAATACTTCCAGCTCAAAAGATGAGTGCGGCCGAAGAATAAGTTTTTTACTTAATCATTAGTGGAATTGGTTATTATTTGCTAACTAAAACTGATAAAAAATTGATTGTCGATAGAAACTGCAAAAAAGGTTAGGTACGATTTTCGTCACCATCATCAAATAACAATAAAATCGATAATAGACGTGCTGTTAAAAACAAGACATCGACTGATGTGAATAAAAAATAGGTAAATTGAAATATCTTTTATCGATAAAAGAATGCAATATAGCCTGTCAAAATGTGTTGTCATTTTTTACAGTCCAATTTTGACACGTTTTCGCCCAATCTCAGAGGTGGAAACAAAAATACTACCAATATCTGTATAATTATAATTCAAAAGCAGATTTTTTTCTGACGGCAGTATCGAAAAACAATATCAGTATAATTGAAATATTGAAAAAAGCTATTCTATATTTGACTTAATTTATCTGCTGGTGGAACTTTTCGGTTTTTTTTTAAACTGAAATAGTTTTGTTTTTGATGACCAGGTTTGCTCGAGAGCTACGCCAAACTCTTTTGTTTAGCAATAGAATGACAAACGTTGTTATTTACATTGCATAAGTGTCACAAAGCGTTATAGTGAGCATAGCTCAAAAACAGTGACAGAAATAGGCTTTAAAGTTGTGCTTTAGCAAAAATTTTGGGCCAAAAACTTGAAAATTAATTTTTAATGAAATTAATCTGAGTAACATTTAATTGTAAACTTGTCTTGAACGATTTTGCATTTCAGTTTCCGCAGATAAAAAAATTCCAGACCTTACACAGGAACATATTTCAAAATCTCACTGGGATAGACGCCAAAAAGTTTAGACACTCGATTTTAAGCAGACAGTTCAGAAAAATTCACGCATGGATAAACTTTGTATTGTAAAAATTTTGTTTCTGCGTCAGAAAAATAGAAAAACAATTGAAAGTGGAGTTTATTTTTAGAGAAATAATTATAAAATTGTAGTTGAAACGCCAACTGGTATATTGTTTTCAAAATGAATTAACAAGACCTGAAAAACAAAAGATCTAAAAATATAGTAGTTTTAGAATAATAGTGTTTTTGTTTCTATTATATATTGATATCATAAGGCAGCTATAGATTAGTTTTGTCCTTTCAAACTGTGACATTATAGTGAAGGCAACGACATAAAGAAAAATTTCTTGGCGCCTGAAAAAATTTGCTCAGAATTTGTTGTTGAATTGCTAGTATTATCTAATGACATTTGCATGATATATTGAATTTTACTATACAGACTTTTCTGGTTATAATGCAGTTATATTTTTGCGTCTGAATCCTTTGATTGACAGATAATTTTTGGAGGTGAAGGAAACTTTGCAAAAACTCCCTCAGTTTCTTGTTTACTAAGCAATGCTTTGATTTCAGAATTTAAATATTTTTTTGCACAATTCAATTGATTTATTTTAGTTTATTCTGTAGTAGTTATTTATTTGAGCTTCCACGTAAAAAACCCATTTTTTAACTGTCCCCGTTTCCAGTAACATGAATTAACGGAAAACTAAAAAAAATGTGAAAAACACTTCATTAGTCACCAATTATTGAGAATTGAAAATTTTTTATCAACCATAATGTCCACCTTTAAATTCAAACCTTAATTTAACTTCTTCTCAATCACACTAGACACTTGTCTTTTTGCAATTTTGCAGAGTCTTTTCCGAGCAGATAGAAATACGCTTAAATTTGAAACCAAATTTTCAACACTAATTAAGCCCAAAATTATTGGGCCTTTTAATAAAAAATTGGTATACTTTTTCAACTTTTTTGAGATCAATTCCTTTAGTTAAGTATGATTTGCTACTTTTTTTGTACTCAATCTCAATTCAATTGATAACATTATAAAGTGCTGTTGTTTTTTCTCGTGGATAAATTAGTTTCAGTTCTTCAATTTTCAAATTATTTCACTAATTATAACTTTATGCAAAAAATTGCTCACAAACGCTGTTTTCTCCGTTTTTGGTATTGTAAAAATACAAAAAAACTGGTTGTATTAGTGGCAAATAAAAGGAATTCTTTTTTAAAACAAACAAAACACCATAACATAGCCAATGCGTTTTAATTGTATTTTAATTTCAGAAATGTCACCCCTGATACTATTTGTGGATTATAAAGATAATTATCACTAGTGCAATTACCCATATCATTGTTCACGAGAACAATTACGTCTTGAAATTGCGTCTCAATTGCTTATTATTATGTTTTAGGCTAAATACATGAATAAAATTGTTGGAAATGGGTTACATTCTTCCGTGAATACTATTAAAAATTTTTATGTCTGTTGTATTCTGATGACCTATTTTAACAATAGCCAAGCAATGAAAAGAAATGAAATCAGAAGTACAAAAATTAACAGATATGAATGCAATTATTCGGAAATTAGGCACAAAAATTCTATCGAAATGAACACTGTACGAGTTCATGCTTTTTATTTGTCAAAAAATCTCTAAATTTCGAAAATCAACCTGAATGGATACCTGAGCAAAGAATTTTGCATCTCAAAAGTGATATCTTTTTTGGGAAGAAACTACTTAAAATGACAAAAACTGGCAAGCAATTCAGATATGATGCGTTCACTACACAATTGGTCTTCGAATAGTTTGTAGTCTAAACAAAAGAGCTCATGGAAAAATAAAATATTTTTGTTTGGTTTCTTCACAGAAAATAAGCATTGATTGCTCTGAATGTACAATTTTTTTCATCTATAAATTTTGATAACATGGCCCATTTTGATAGCATATGTTATACGCACATGCATAAGCAACAGAAGTTCAATTCATAAAAATAGTCAAAATTTCACTTACCAATTCACAAAATTGTTTCATGGATTACAAAATTGCATAAACTAATATACCAATGTGTTGATAACAAACATATCAACTCATCTGTTGCTAGTTTTTGTTTCAGAGTTTTTGCCCAAATTAGTTGAAAGTTTAGGTAACAGTAATCATAACAACTTTGAATAAAAAAGACTTTTTCCACGAATTTTGTCAAAGGTAAAAGAATACGCCCCTATTACATTCAAAATCTCATACCCTTCTGGCAGACAAGCGAGATTTCTAACTTATCAAAAAACATGAGTCGGGGCGTGTATGAATAAAAAACGACGTTGACTAAAAACACCTTCGAAGAAAATAAATTAACAAGGAATAATTTTTGCTAACGCGGTTGAAAAAAATCGGAAACATTTTATATTTGAATTCAATTTTTTTGATACATTTATGAGAAAGTCGACCAAAAAATTTTGGATTTCGACCAATCTTGGATTTCGTTTTTAAAAAAATCATGGCTTTTCTCGCTTTTCAAGCTGTTTAAACACCGCTCACAATGAGCTTAAGAACTCATATAAGCATAACTTGACTTTAACCAGTATGTTACTTAATAATTGGTATTCTTTGACAATGACTTTAAGATATTTTCGTTTAGTTTGATCCGTTTTCTTGTTAAAACAGGATTTCTTGTATCTTCAGTTTTCAGTACAATTCTTATAAGGAGTTTATTTTTCCTTTAATACTGGGTACTTTAAGCCGTATAGGAATCAAGCCTAAATAATTTGAGTTGATTTAAACAAGATCAAACAAGTTTTGAAGACATAAAACTTTGCAAGCTTTAGGCGCTTAATTTATAGCTATCAGCATAAAACATGTAGGTTAAAGAACTCTCGAACTGCAAAAACTAACTTACAAGGTAAATTGTTCAAAGAATGGAAACAATAAATGATTAATGAAGAGTGAAAATTGAAATTGAACTTTGACAAACTATAAATTTAAGTTTGAATTGCAGACACCTTCTGGAATTTTTCATCGTAGATTTTTTTTGTCTTTTATGACTCATTTGACTTTATTTTTGAATACAATCTATCAATTATCATTTCTGTTGATAAGTTTTCGCTAGTTTTAAAAAAATTCTTGGATATTTGAAAAATTCAAATAATGATAATTTTAGTTTTTATGCTTAGCTTTTCAAAGTTTTCAAAAGTTTGTTTCGAAAGGCAATTTTGATTTGGAGAACTTCGGCTAAATTATTTGAATTCTTTTAATTTTTTAATACGCCAAGGCGAAAATTAAGATTTACAAACAAAATTGGGAAGGCCCGCAAGTTAGTTTAGTTTAGCAAGAAAGCTTGTTAATTTGTGTTATCGAAGCTTAATCGAGTGTCCAAAATCATAAACTGGCTTATAAACCTCCTAGTTATAACTGTTATAACTTTCTATCTTCTAAGACAAGCCATAATATAGCTGTGATATGCCTCTACACCCTAGCTTAACTCAATTATTTTACCCCAAGAAGCAAAATTGAAAGTTTAAAGGGTTGAAAAGCGTGAGGAAATGGACATTTTCCCCGGCCCTAAATTGGATTTGGCCCGGTCGAGTTAGCAGGTTGGGTTTTGAGGATTGATATCGTTTATCTTTTAAATCTGATCTACCTCTGAGCATTAATCATCGCCTTAGCGGTAGGTTCCGTTTCATTCGCAAAAGTGCTCTTGACCGCTTCCAATTTTTATAGCCTTGTTATTAACCTATTTGAATTCATTTCTCATTATCGCGAGTCGGTTGATTATAATTAGAGTATAACGGGATTAAAAAGATTAGGATCTGTTACGCACCAACCCCCCCCCCCGCCCCTCCCCCACTCACTCACACACACACACACACACACACACACACACACACACACACACACACACACACACACACACACACACACACACACACACACTGTTGCATTATCATCATCAAATTTTATGTATTCATTATCCCGTATGAACAAGTAAATGCTTGTTTTTTTTGCGCTAGTATTGGTTTGTTTACCCTATTAAGGCATGACCATGGCCTGCGAGGCATGGCCAAACGAGCGAAATGAGCATCTCTTACGACTTCAAGGGGTGGTTTATTTCAGCGGTGATTTTTTTCGATGGGAGTATTTTTGTATCCAAAATTAACTGTTTTCTTTTCTGTGGTTTTTTAAACTGCGATTGAGCTATTGCAATTTACATATGTCTTAAAAAGGCGTCAAATAGGCCCTTAACACATGGTATAGGAAAAGTTTTTTTTAGCGCATTTCACCTTTTTCAACGCATTTTTCATTGGTCAAATAGTGTCCAGGAAAAACTTGTTCTTTGATATCAATTTCAGGAAATAAAATATTTAAAAAAATGTCTTGCTGATCTGAACTCCGACGTTTCAAACAAAACTTTTTTCAAATAACTGATTTTTCATCATTTTTCAACATGCCGAGAAAATGGATTTAAGATTGTGATTTCTGATTTAGTTGCTCAAAAAACTATTTAAAAATTGTAATATTGTAAAAGCTAATTGAAAAACTATCAATGCATTCAATTTATTCTTTTTGATTTAACAAAAAGCAAATACTTAAAAAATGAGTTTTTCTTTTATGAATGCATAAACCGGTGTCTTATGATACTGCAACGGAATTTGAAATAATCAAAAATATGTAAAAAATAATTTCACTACTTTTTTAAACAAAAATTCATCTTTGCTTTGACTTTTACAAATTTCCTATTTGTAATTGTTTGTGTTGCTCAGTGGCCCAGAAATCTTTTTAATCCATTTTGATAACTAATGCGGATATTGTTAGTTTTTTGTAAAAAAACTGGAATTGATCCAAATTAAACATAATTCTGCAGCAAAATATATTTATTATATTGTCAGGTGAGGAAACAATTACCAATTGATAAAATTGTTGGGGCCAGTCAAGATTAAACCAAGCCAAAATTTGCACAATTCAGGTGTATGCAAAGTTACTGTCTTACATATTAATACGGCTGAAAATAATATTCGATTCAAATTTCTTACATAATGTTCTGTAGAGCTGCCGTTTATTACAATGTTCACTTGAACACAAGTGTTTAAGATACCAATAAACTGTACTCTTAATCTACGATCATTTAAGTAGGCCTAATTCTAAGTTAGCTTCAGACTAAAGTTCTAATTGCATGTTTTAGAAATCAGCACTTATAATTTATTTAATCAATTAATTTTTTCAGAAAAATGAGAAAATAGTTTCACACGCCAATTTTTTTTTTGAGTTAGCAAATTTGAATTAAATGTTAGCAGCCACAAATGCTCAGAATTATATAGCTGTTTTGTGTATTTAATCTTTTTGTGTTTTGTCAATAAAATTTCAAAAAAATATGGATTATAAAAGTGTGAGATAATAGGGCAAGATTATATCAACTAAACTACAGAAAACGCTGTGAATCAATTTTTGTTAGGGTATTATCATGTTGTTCAGATCAAAGTAGCGAAATTGTGATTACATTTTAAAAAAAATTGCTCAAAAATCTGAATTCAGAGTTATATATATTTTACTATTCCAAGCAAGACCGCTTAATCATTAGAGAAATAGTCAAACTATAAGCGTGAAATCTGGCAATCTTGGGTTATAGTCGACAAAGCATTTTCTTATAAAACAAAAGTTTTCACACTTTTGTTGAATCACGTCCCTAATTTTCCCACTTTTAATTATATTTTGTCTTTGTCCCATGAAATACCTTTAGCAATATATTGTTCGATAGGTAATTATCCCACCAAAAATTTTGCGGAAATTTTATAGGAGGTTGCTAAAATTTAATATGGTTAGTAACAAACTTAATCTTTTGAGTCATTCAATAGTAAATTTTTAATTCCATACTAACCGGAGATTCGATTTCTAACTTGTTATGGGGTGTATGCAAACACAACTACTGTAAGTATGGGCCATTACTGGATTCGAAACAACATCTCTTACTCGCAAGCCTAGGATGCTAACCATTTACACTTGGGCATCTCTTATAACCCGTTCTCATGCTTTTTCTTGTTCCTCAAGGCTTCATTTCTTTATCCGAGTACACGTTGAACAAGTACAGCTTGGTGTAAAGCTATGCGAAGCTTTTACATTGGGTTGTTATCTCTCTCAGCCTTCTAATATAACTCTAGGAGCTTTCTCCGAACTGTATGTTTCAAATTATAATCGTTTCGAGTTTTTATGAAAATTTGCAACCGATCCATTATGTAGAAAAACTGAGTTTGATATAAAAGTTTTTGAGTTCTCATTCAGTGTCAATTTTTCTTTGTATATCAAGAAATAGAATAGACAAAAAAACTATTTCTGAAAAATGTCATCATTCAATTCTTGTTACTTAAGACCCTGATTTATTTTTGTGTTTTCATTGAAATATTAACGGAGAAATTCATGTCTTAAAAATGGAAAAAACAACAAATTTTTATCAGTTTTTTAAACCAGTTTTCAAAAAAGCGGTAGCTTCATTGTAATTGAAATTGAGTACAACGCTTTGTTGCCTGACAAACCATCTCATCAGTCAAAAAATAAGCACTGAAGCGAAAATCAGCCTCATTTAAGTGCCCCTTACGCACCGAATATACAGCCATTATATAAACCATAAGAGCTCTATTTACAAGTGTCAGGTATGGTATAGATTACCAATACACACAACATTAACAACCCAATTGATTTCTAGAAACTACATTTTGTCTTTCCTCAAAAAGATGATTGCTAGATAGACGCTGCTATGTTTAGCATATCGTCTGATGTCTACTGTTGATTTTACCCCGCGCGGGGTAGAACTCAGTTGAAATTGTGGGTAAAAGGAAATGTACATTGAGGGAATAGATAGATAGAAGGGTGAAGCAAAAATCAATACCCATCTTTTATTTCTGCAACACTGCCCAGTTATGGTTAGTACTAGTTATTTAGTTATTACTGGGTAGTACAAGCCCCGCACGCATTCATCATTTTCTTTTGATTAGAGACGAATTCAGAAAAAGATTTTACAAAATAAATATTTAGAAAAAGACCGGGTAAATTCAGAGCCTAAAAATTGGTTTCACTTGTATTCTTACCAGCCAACGAGGCTAAAATGTTTTTAAAACTGGCTAAGATTATTTATTTATGTAACTATTTTCCCAAAAACTACTAAAGAGTTGACTTATTTTCATTTTTTAAATTTGAAATTAATGTTTAAAAGGGCAACAATTTGTGAGTATTTTTGTTTATTTTTTTTGGCTATCTTAAAAGTAAATCATACTGCCATCTTTTTGATTGTCTGTATGTTTGACTCACTTGCTTAAAATAATTTCATTTTGGCTGTTTGTTATTATAACTAATTCTGAAACTGACGCTGTTTTTTTTCAAAAATATTTTGAGCAATTAAGATTAAAAATTTCGGCTAAGAGTTTTTTCGGCTAACTTACTTGTTTATTATTAGTTAGTACACCTCTAAGCAACGATTGAATAATAAGAAGTGACATTCCACGAAATGAGTCCTTGAAAATTTATAAACCTCAGCAATTTTGAGATAAAAACGGGAAAAAACAAACACAATATTGGAGAAAATTGCAAAATTTAATTTCGGTTCTTGAAAAGTCAGCCTTCATTATCATGCGACTATTTTTCTTTTCATTTAATTTTGAAAATTTTTGCAAAAAGGGAAAAAAATTCTGGGAAAAATTTTAATCCGTATAGTTGGTTTTTACAAAAAAAAATTAAATTCTGGGAAAAAATTTAAGACCTATATTTGGTTTTACCAAAAAAAGAGAAAAAAATTCTTGGAACAAAAATTTTAAGGCTTATAGTTTGGTTTCACAAAAAGGGAAAAAAATTCTGGGAAAATTTTTAAGGCTTAGTCGGTTTTACAAAAAGAGGAGATGAATGTGGAGTAATGATTATAGTATCAAATTTCTTATCCTCCCGTCAAAAAGACTTCCTATTGTATCAGTATACTATATATGCGCATCTTTTTGTTATTTCCCGCTATACTGTAGAGCGACTACCATGCAACATACATTACGACGATATACAAATCTTTTAAAACCGGCGGCCAAATTTCTTTGTCTTAAAATCTCACCGTCATTTTTCCAACTTGTCTTTTCGTACCAGTAATTTACCTTTTCCTTCCATTTCCATATGATTTTTGGAAAAATGGAAAAAGAGCGCATCACAACTTGTCTACGATGGGTTTAAAATCAGGAGACAAAATAGGGTGACTGTTTTTTTTTGGGGGGGGGGGGATGTGGACATGCGAGTTCGATCTTAATGCAAGAAAGTTGGGAGGGGGTTGAAAAGGGTTTATTGAAAGTTAGGGTTACTTAACTTCTATAATAGCCGGCGCTACTTTTCCATCTTTTTTCCTGAAAAACTAAAATCTGTTTGTTCAACCTCCCGCGAGATTTCGATTGAACAGACTTGCGTGAACACAAAATAATCCTTTTGGCCTGTTGAAAACAGTCAACCGAACGAATAAAAAAATAGCCCGGGTAAAATTATAAGGCGAACGGGGGGAAGAACTTAGTTTGAAATTTGATCAGACGTTCGAAGTTTAATGAATTATTCTTTACAATAGCACAAGCCTACTGTATAACAGAGAAAAATGAGGGGGGTATTAGAAAGCTTAATACCAACTTGGGATATTTTCCATTCTTTTGTACTCCTCTCTGTTTCAAAAGAACTCTATAAGAATTAATCCCTTTTCCATAACCCATCAAAACCCATCTAGAAATTTTCATTTATCGATCTCTGATATAAGAAGACTTTTAATGAATTTCCCCAAAAACGTTTCTAACTTTTTATATTACTTTTTCAATATTACTTTGCTCTATTTCACCCACTGCGTTTTATTTCCATACTTTCCGCTATTATTTTGAATGACTAAATTTCCCATTTAGTGGCTGTTTTTACGGATGTATTCTATTTCTTTGTCAATCAAAATTTTAAAAATGGCAATTTGAAGTTGAAATTGATAAATTGCGTATCATTATCTATTATCTTCTTTTAATCGAAACTTTATGGGAGCAATCCAAGAAGAACGACATAAAGCAAAAGTTAGTAAAATGATTATTAGACGTACTCAAATAATAACAGACATATAGAGTTGAAAATTTATAAACATAACCTAAGGCTCTCAACGCTTCATTTTACTACATTCATATCCATTTTTAAGAACTGATTTATTGTCCTAAAAACTCCTCTAGTTGTTATATGCATTCTGTTATAATGATTCCTGTAACCGAAATTTAAAATCTATTTAGCCGCTGCAGCGTCAAAAAAATTTTACATTTTACAAATTCTTGCGAGCAGATTTTGAGCCATGATCATTTTTTCAAGCATTTTTTTAAACAGCAAACAAATAAAGAATTTTGACAAGAGTAGTTTGATGAAGCTTCGTTCAATTTTTTTTGCTAAAATCGATTTAGAGTTCTTTCCGAAAATTACTATAGATGCAGAGAGAGAAAAATTCAAGATGCAGGAGTGACGGCAGCAGACTTTGAGAAAGAATCACTTTCAAGCAAAAGTATTGACCGTAAAATTCCAGTTCAAATACAGGAGGAACGCAATTGGAATCCATCTGTTTTCTTCCATAATTGCAGCTAAACTTTTGTCGGATATCAGAAGTAGTCTAGATTAATTCAACTAATAGTGAGAAAAAGCCCGGAGGGTGTTGGCGGAGCAAATCAGCGCTGAATCAGTCTACAAAAATTCTGTTTTATAGAATGGCCAGTACTCTGTTCATGTCATAATTTACACTTGCCAGTCTGATTTTTGAGTAAAATTAATTTGATGAAAAATTATACGTTCAGCTTAACTCCCGCCAACAGAGATCACTTTATAAACGATTCAAAATTCCGAGTGGATACTTGCGACATTTAATTTGCATAGCAAAATGTAACCTTTAAGCTAAATGGGCTTTGTGGCAATTGCCTACAAACCAGCTTAAGTATAAATCGTGTGTATACGACTATAGTAATTACCAGTTATAAACTACAGAAGTATGAATTTTTCTGCTAAGATTTAATGTTGGGGTATGAGTAATGTTTCAGTCAATACAGGATATGTTTAGCCTGGGCAAACCTATGACCTCAATATAATTATGATGAAGAAATACTGCGCATAAAGAAACTTAAAATATTCTGGAGATACAATGTTACTGAACTAAAAAAAATTGCTTTTGAATTGTGCTGGTTCAGCTGTGAAAACATCAGAGACTCAAGTCCAGGAGGGGCTCAGGAAATTCTTATCGTAAGCACAATATGGGTGGTTTATTTTTTCATAGCAATTTTTATTTAGCACTAGAATAAATACAGCATTGGATGGCTCATTGGCACCTCAACAGGATCAATATTTTACTTCTTTTTTATTGGTTTTTCTTCTGTAGATGATTTTTAAAAGTTTTTTCATAAAAAAGTTTAGCATTTTTTAAAGCGACAGTCGGTATCCAACACTTTGGCTTGGCAAAAAAGTGTCTTTGATTTTAGCTCTATTTTTAATACTGTCTTCAGTTTTGGCTTGACAATATACAATACAAATATTTCATATTTGTCGAAGTTCATATTTAGGGCATGTAGATATTAAACTTTGTTGCTCATTTGCAGTTCGGGAGCGTTCAGCATTTTTTGAAAACATTTTTAGCATTTTAGAATTTTTTTTGGGATTTTTATTTTCAGCACACCGGAAAAAAATAATAGTAAGTCCCATAAAGTTGAAACGCAACTTGCGTTGCAACTCTATGGGACTCACTATAAATTTCCAGCGAGCACAATTAAAAAATGCTAAAAAGCTAAACATGCTAAAAATGCTTGAAGCGAACATTCAAAAAACAACGAAGTTCTGATATCTACATGTCCTAAATATGAACTTTGACCTTTGAAATATTCGTATTATATATTGTGAAGCCAAAACTGAAGACAGTATTGAAAAGTAGAGCTAAAATCACAAACACTTTTTTGCCAAACCAAAGTGCTGGATTGGTAAAATGTGAAAAGTTGGAAAAAAGTTGTAACGTGGAATTGGCTCGATTGTTGAGCCATTTTCGAGACAAAAGAACGTAGATTCAGACAAAATTGTGGATAAGAACTAATGTTGAGCCAAATCAAAGCTTTCATGGTCAAGAACCCCAAATGTTGGTCAAGGACTATCAATTTTTGATAGTTGAGTCCTTGACTGGAGTTCCAAACTGACAGCTTTGAAAAATGTTACAAGTAACAGGGAGCTGGCATTTTCCGTGCGTCAAATGGTGAAAAATGTCATTTCGGTTACGGCGTTGACTGTTTTTTTTTCTGAGGACCTCAAAAACTAATTCCTACTTCATTAAATTAGAGCTCCATTTTTGAAAATATCTAACTACATTTTTTGCAATCAAGTTCCAATTGCTTTTTGTTTTTTTTAAGAATTTAAACAGCATGCAATAAAACTTTCACAATACTGCATTTTGAATTTGCCTTAATTGTTTTGAGTTCATTTTGTGTTTGAAAGGACCACGTTAGTTAATTAATAATTGACAAACCAACGCCATTTAAACGGTATTTGCTTCTTTACTGACAAGAAGCATGTTAATAAATTACGACATTTTTCACTCTTTGTTCAACGTTTGTTCAAGTATTAAGTTTAAACTCTTTTACAAAGTTACATAACCCTTTTGAAATATTGCTGAAAAATCGTTTTTTTTTCAAAGATTTCTCATTCATGCTTTGTTTATAGAAATTTGTTCAACCATAAAAGGCTTATGTTCACAAATTTTTCAAACGCGCTTGAATCAAAGTGATTTTTAGAAGTTTATATGAAATACAATTTCAAAAACTGCAAAAAATACAAAAAAGTGTCTTTTTATTAACGCCTTTCTTTTTCTCGCGCTTTGAAACAGAAATAGCGATCAAAAACAGCAAATAAAAAATGAAAGACAACCAGTCAAAATTGTCAATTTCTCCTCTTTTGTATGGATAATATCAGTTATCTCTAAAATGGCGTAATATAGTTATAACAGTAACAGTTTAATGTCATCACCACCATTACGTCTCATTTTTTCCACGACGGATTTGAGCAATTTATTTCCAGATTTAATCCGGACGGCTTTGAAAGCAATCTTTTCCCTCTCTAGATCAAAGAGGAAAAGATAGAACAGGCTATATGATACATTTGGGGATTAAAGCGACCGCTTACGGCTCTTCGGAGTTGAATAGATTTATGTTATGAGATGTTTTTACCACTCCAACTCTTTTAACTAGCCTTCAAACTCAACTCGTTCAGTGTGAGATTCGATTCCCGTTTGTCTTTTGATGTCATGATTGATTCTACGCGTTACGGCTTGTTAAACACTTAATTCAGAGCGTGATAGAGTTTATTTTTGTTGTTTTTTTTTCAACCCGCTATTTAATTCCGCTTCACAAAGTGTTGTTGATTGATGAACGGGAAGTTTAGTTATAGCTGTCTCACTGGTTTTATTACTTTTAACTGATAGGTTATAAATTTCGATGCCTGTTAAACGAGTTAGTAACACGAAGACTTTACAGACGGTAAGTTATAGATAGATTTATCTATTTTTATAGCTTATTATTTTAAAAAGTTCTTTTGTGTTATCTATTAATAATTTGGTGTCACTTGACCAACTGTTGCCAACGACGAGCCCTCCCAGGTTGAGGTTCCAGACGGAATCACTTATGTCCAGACCGAAGATGAACGCACGACGGGGACCTCGTGTGTTCAAAATTACATAGTCTAAAAACATCGAAAAACGCACAAAAGACTGAAAATGAACGCACGAAAATCTGGGCATGAACGTATCTAAGTGTGGACATGAGCTAACTACTTTTGCTCAGACCGGTTAAAAAAACGGTCACCTTTCAGATGACTTAAGACACAAGTGGTAGTCTTCAAGGAAAACTTCAAGGAAGCAGATAATCGAAACTCACTTCAGTTAATAAATGAAAAAAAAATCGAATGCGAAAAAAATGGCACCCAGATTTTTTGCGTTGTATTTAAAACTTTTATATCTTGTATAATAGAAAGTAGCTGAAGTTAGAAATATAAATCAAGTGAATGCATTAGAGCCCAAATTACATTGTATTTAGCAAAAAATGTTTTGCAATGCTTTTTAAAGTTGACGCAAATGTTTTTAAAACTCTACTGATCAGTTAATAGTTTTGAGGATGTATACACGAAATGGCTAATTTATGGTAATTTTAAGTATAGAAGTTATGTGTAATTATTGCAGTTTGTCTGACTTTGAGCGCATGAAAATCTGGACCTGAACAAACAAAATGCTGAACATGAAGGCATGAATCTGTTGTAAATACAAAAGTTTGATGAACGCGGGGAAATCAGAAGAACGCCTGAAAGTCTGAACATAAACGCAAGAAAGACTGAACGCACAAAATTTGGTGCAGGCACAAAAGTCTGGTGAACGTATGATAGTCTGCACATAAGATCTGGTCCCACCGGTTTTGTTCTGGTACCTCAACGTGGACCGTGAATGCACTACGAAGTTCCATGATACATGCCGAAACGTTACCAAAGTTTTTGCTCATTCAAAATTTTGAAGCTTGGTGTGGGTTTTTTTTGCAGTGCTATAACATGGTGGGTTGTTGACAGTTATTTAATTTTCTCGCTAATTTTTGTCGGCTGTAAAGCGATTGAGTTCGCGGTTTAGAAAACCGCGTATAGTTTGACTTGCTGTCCGATAAGTAATTGTTGAGCAGAAAATAGACGAGCATTGAAACAACTAATTCTAAGTGTAACATCTCGACATTTAAATTTCACTAAATAGTTGAATTGTGGAAAGAAAGAAAATAAATATTGTTTCGTAGAAATTGTAAAGATCTTGGGTCAAATGCATGCTTGAAAGAAAAGATCGGAGAACGCACGTAAGCATTTTGCTATTTCTTTAAAATAATTGTTTTTTATCAAACTTAAGTTCTTCAGTTGATTTTATGAGAAATGCTATTCAAGAGTATTATTTTTTTTTCAAGAATTAAAGCAAACACTTCTCAAAAAAGGCCCTCTAAAAACAGCTCCAAAATAACTTTAAATTATGTTTCTCAGCAACCTACCGCTTCATTTGACATAATGACAAATATTTGATATTGCTTCAGATGAACATATTGAAGCAGAAGAAATTGTGACAATTCTTTTTAGTTACAAGCGTTTACTGTTTATCTACTAGAAATTCGTGCCTGATTCTTGTGTATATTCAATTGCTTTTCAATTTTTTTCCTTTTGAGTGATAATTAATTCTTGGTTTTGGTGAGTAGTTTTTTGACGATGAAACGGGAAATTCTCAATGTGTGCTATCAGTGTTTTGATTGTTTGTTTGCCAAATTATAAAAAAAACACATTTCTGAACCACGTAACTTAACCACCAGAAACTGTCTTCGCACAGGCTGACACTGAAACAGAGGAACGATATTTATTTTTTTAAAATAATTCTTCAAGAAATGATGTAGCTAAATGTCTACTGAAATATAAACAGTACAAAAAGAATTGGTTAACTGTTTTTGCACATTATACTTCAGTGACAGGATCGCAGCATAATGTGCAAAGGCACCTAGCACTTTTTTCTTGTTTAAATTCTAGCAGACATTTGTTTTTTCAGACAATAGTACATTTTTTGACTATCAGTTTTTCTAATCACAATTATTAATGGTATGCTGATTACAATTAGTAGAGGTCAAGCTGAAACAGAAAATCGTTTGGTAAGCAAAAATTTCTTTAAGTGGCTTTTACGAGGATTTCTTTTTCTAAAACCCTTTTAGACAAAAATTGCCGATAAGATATTTGTTTCAAAGCTTGAATTTTTTCCTGGTTTCTTAAAATTTTTAGCAACCAAAAGGTATCTGAATGTTTTTAAGAAACGTTGGAAATGTCAACATTGATTAAAGATTGTTGTTTGTTGTGAAATTCATTTAACGTATAGAGTAATCATTCATTGGATTAGAAAAACCGATGTAGATTAGTATCTGATCTTTTCGTCTCATTGTAGAACAATAGCGGTAGAAGAATACTCAATAAATGATAGGAAATTTTAATGCAAATCAAATCGTCCTTAACTAAAATAATTGGTTTCGAAAAGCATTGAACTCAATTGACACAAAAATTGCTTGGTTTTTGAACAGTAACAAGCACAAAAAGTAAAGGAACAATGTTTATAAGCAAATAAATCATGCCTTCCATCGGTAGAAAAAATTCGGGGAAATATATCTTTGTCTAGAAAAAAATGCTAATTTCTACTTTCTTCTGCCAACTGGCAATACTGTTAGGTGTTCTATGCAGGTGCAACTACTGTGAAAATGGAACAGTACTGGATTCGAACCACCATCTCTTACTTGCAAGCCTAGTGTGCTATACATTTACCCCAACTGATCTTAAGCTCTTTAACTTAGGCATCTCGTAAAACCCATTCTCTCGTTTTTCTTGCTCCTCATTTTCTAGCCAAAAATACTTTGAACAGGTAGAGCTTCTTGTCAAGCTATGTCAAGCTTATCTTATGCACAATTTATATTATGATGTTCTCGCAACCTTCTAACAGATACAAAACAACTCGCTTTATTTTCGTGTTTTTCGTAATCGTCATTTGAATTAGAAATAGTTCTACTAGAAATCAAATTTGAGATAAATTTTATCAAACAATTAAAATTGTCTCCAATAACTCGGAAAGCATCAATATAACCTTGGTTGTATTAGCATCTGCAAGAAATTTTTGCGCGCTGCCGAAAGTATTAGTTTATTAAATTGTAATTCTGGTCAGAAGTATTTTTCACAATTAGGTTTGAATATGTGTGAGGTGCGGGAACTATTAGGTGCTAGTTTTCCTTTTCATGTTTTCTTTTTTACAGAACGCTCGAAATAGTTTTAGTTGCTAGCTATGGGATTTCATCTAATGTAATTGAAAAAACTAGTAAAAATTGGTTCATCTTTTCGGAACAAAAGTTTCTGCTTTCCCTGAATTTCAAGAAGGGATTGCCTTTAAATTTCAAAGAAATAGACAGAAAGTTTATTGGCACAGGCAATTGTTTATTTTGATAATAAATACCAAACAAAATATAGTGATCATGTCTTCTAATTTAGGTCAACATATCAAACAGGTTTCCCCTTTTTTGTATCCATGTCAATATTTGGAGCATTTAAATTTTACAGCAATTAATGAAAATAATTCACAGTTGCAAAATTGAAAGATTCATATGATCAATGGAAAGATTCATATTTTGACAAATTAAACGGAAAATTTAAGATAACGTTGTGAAGGTTCAACTTTTAACAGAGACAATAATATGTATATATCTCAAATCCTGGGCCATCACTGCTTGAAAAAACTTTATTTGTGGAAAAGAAAATGATGAAAAAGTGGCGGAAGAAAGTTTTCGCAGCAAAACTCTTCGAAATTTTCAAATTTTTGGGAGATTGACAAGAGAGATTTGGAGATTACATTGTGCTAATATTTTTTGAAATCTTTATTTTTATAATATCACTAAAAATAAGTATAATCTTTAGGTAGTTTTTTTTTTAAATTTGGCCACAAAAATGTCACGGTTAAAAGAACAGCTGAACGAACCATTCAAAGTCAGTCAAATTTGGGGAAAATTCAACGGAAAAAAGGGAACAAAATCTGAAAGGAAAATCAGCAATAATTCCCAAGTCATCAAAATTTGAGCTTTGAGAAGATTAAATTGCGGATAAAAAGAAAATCCTCCTTTTAATTTCTAAAATAATCATCGTTCGAGGAAAAGCAAAAAGGAATCGAATATCAACTAATGCAATGAGAACAAATGAAAATCGGGAAAAGAACAGGTCTAAAATTTGACTTCTATCTCCAATTTCAAAAGCCCCCACCCCATATTCTTTCCCTATTATTATCGGGGAAAACAAGGCTAGCGGATTAGTTTGTATACTTTGCAAAATAGGAAAAATTTCCGCTGTTTCCTTTGAATTTTGGGAATAGTATTACTGTCAAAATTTGGCGATTGTAATTTTTGTACTCATTCATTACAAGGTATTTATTTGATATTTTAGCATCAGTTTTTAAAAGAAAAACGACTTTATATTGTTCACTAAGTACTTCACGTTTTTAGCGGATGTTCACAGGTTAGAAATACAATTGGTTGACCTTTATAAGGAAACGAGAAGTGCTTTTTAAGGTTGATCGAAAACAGTTTGAAAGGGTTTTAAATTATCATTTTGAAACGTTACCAAATTGGGTCAAAAACATTTAATTGCCACAAAATTATTGAATACACCAGTATCAACGTTATCATTACAGTTATTATAACTTAAAAAATACAAATGCATTTTCATCAACATTTTCAGTGTAGTTTTTTTCCATCTACGTTATTTATAGCTATAGTTATAAACCACATAAAACATATTTTTTTATAAACCGTATATTTTTTTTATTCGTCGGTATAAGTTATAAATTGTTCCGTTTAAATCAAATATTTTTTTTGCTTTTGGGCAAATTTCATTATCTAACAAAAAAGTTTCCTTCATTCTTTTTTTAAGTCAGTTATAATTAGCGATCGGTTAATTTTTTTATTTTTGCTTTTACCCTAAATAAAACAGTTCCCGACAAATATTGACTCTAACTCGCTAGTAAAAAATTTTGACCACTAAAGGTCAGTTGAAAACAAACCCTAATTTTTCATCAACTTTAGGTAACAAATTAACCCCTAATGTGCTCAGGTTTAATTTAATATCCGTTTTGAGGCGAATCATACGAGCTTTCCCAAATTTTCTCCCTCCCTTTTTCCGTCAGGAAATTTGCTATGAACCCATTTAGTTTAAACTAGCCTGTACCTAATTGAAAGGGACGTTTTAGTGGCTAATTTTGCGTATTTCGAGCAATTATTTTCGCCGGTAATTTTTTCAAAAGAAACAGTGATGTTACTTTTGTTTATACGTATGAATTGTTTATTTGCTTTCTTTTTGTTTATATTTTGAACCCGCTTTTAGTGGGCTAATCAGTTCTCGCTCTGTTCGTTTCCGTCTTTTGTTCACGGCAGTTTTCAGCATTGTGATCAAACAATTTTTCACCCCTCGTATCACCCCCCTCAGTTTTACCCCGCTATCTTTTACTCCTTCTTCCTCATCTCACCCTCCGCTCCATACAAACACCAGCCCCAACTCAACCCCACCCCATATCCACACTAACCCAGCCCAATACACCCCACCGAACTCCCCCCCCCCTTGGGCGTGTCAGACACCCCTCCTTCATTTCGTGCCCCCGTCTTTCACGGGGTTGGATCAACTGCTTCATTCTTCTTTTCTATTTTTCACACATTCGGTGTTGATTGTTTTGATTTGATTTCTTAGCCCAGTCGGAAGTTCTGCATCTTGTTTTAATCATTGACACTTTAACTATTTCAACAATTAGCCGATGAGGTTCCCGACCTGCAATTTTGCCCAAAATCTTTTGTGATTATACCAATTATTTTTTACATTGGTAAATTTAAATTGTCACACAGATCACATTCGCTTTTGAGGCTGCATTCGCGGCACTATTATTTAATTCAAAATAATGAAATAGTTTGTAAATTTATGCTCGTTGAAAAAGAAACAGTAACGTGTCCTGTTTTTTTCAGCTTCTCTCATGAAGTTAAAGATATAAATGAATAACCTGTTCTATTGACAGGTTCCTCATCTCAGCAACTTTGAACCTTAAATTAAGAAATTCACTTCATTAAGCCTTATAAATGAGAATAAGCTAAATTTTAACATTCAGACGACGAAGATTAAGTGGCAACCGCTTTACATAAAAGCACCGTCTTAAAAATGGTTTTAAGGAGACTTGAGACTAACGGGACTCATCTCCTTAAAGAGCTAGACCCCAGATGGTCTTCGCACCGATGATCTAGTCTTCATGGCTTGAATTTATTCCTCTAAAGGTCTGATGACTAAATACTAAGGCTTCGGCCAAAGAGTAGGTGCTCTTAAAAGCACAAACTGTAGCTGAAAAAGTTTTCTTTTTCAGCTAAAAAAGAGCTGAAAAAAGCTCTTTTTCAAATCTGTACGCATTTTGAAAAGTTTGGGTTATTTTCATGAAGAGCTTTTTTCCATAATGGACACTTTTTTGTCTTTTTTGTTAGATATTCTAATTAAAAGGGGACAAAATTGTGTTCTGATAACAAGGAGGTTCTTTTGGAATTTTGGTGTTGTGAACACTTTCAAAACAGAAAATAGTTTCACAAAAACCCTTTTTCTAATAATAAGCTATGAAAATGAATGTGAAAATAATTGCACGTGGAAAATACATTTTTCTGATTTTAATAAACAAATAAGTGCTTACCAATAAATTTCCTTGTTTTGCTGCCACTGAGACCATTACAAGTGAAGAGCAATAATCATGATCAAACTGAAACAAGTTTATCCAAAAAATTAATGTTTCTATTAGGTTATTTAAATTATTTTCTGTGCCAATTTTAAATAATTTGTCAAGAAATTGCGGGTTCAGTTTTTTGGCATTAAAAATTGTCAATGAAACGAATTATTTATTTGAAAAAAATCAAAATATGTTTAACTTCAGATTCTAATTCTTTTTTTCTCAATTTTTCTCATCTTAAAGGAGAATATGGCACCAAATCGACAATGTAGTTAAACATCGAACTTTGTTTTCTACCATTTTAAAGTATTCCTGTTAAATTTATTGTTCAAGTGTTTCAATATTTGCTCAGTTCTTAACATTTTTTTAAGAATTAACCATCATTTACATTGATTACATTATATTTCATCAGACTTTCAGTAGAAATTAATTTTTTCTTTCCAATTTTTGACATAAAAACTGTAGTGAAGCTGTAGATTTTAAAATTTTAAGCAATCAGAAACTGTTGATAGTTTTGGATATGTTGTTTTTTGAAATTGAGAGAAAAAAATAATTTCTACTGATGTAAGATGAATGCTTTTAGTTTTGTCATATATGATTTTTGGTGAAAAAACAAAACTGCTGTTTTGCAATACAACTAGAAAATCAGATTTTTTATAAAAAATTCTTCATGCTCTTTAAGGTTTTTCTATGAACAAAGTTTCTTTAAATCGCTTTTAAGTTTCATTAAATTTGTATAGTTTTTTTTTCATAGTTACCAGTGGTGGCGTTTGTTTTGTTCCTTTTTGCCTTGCCGTTGCTTCGTTTATTTGATTTTATTATTTTGAACTAATTTGCATATTGTTACAGATGCGAGGATTTCAGATGATTACTACTTGATTTAACCTATGATGTGATATGTTTAATATTAATCTCAAGTCTTTTTTATGTGATCATATTCAAATTCAATTAAATTCATCCAATTATTTATATTCGACAGTTCTTTGATCGAAGTGTCTTTGGAGTTTGTTAAGAAGTATAGTATCTTTCTTAAACTTGTAGATCAATTTCAAAAATTCTTCCTGTTGTGATGGCAATTGACTCAAACATCTCGTGCAAAAAACTTCCATAGCATTCTATTTGGTTTATGTTTTCAGAGAATATGTTGCACTGCAGTAATTGAATATAGAAAGTTGTCTTACATTGACGTTTTAGCAAACTTAATCTTAACAGGCTGTGCATTTTTTTTTAAAAATCTTTGACATGGAAGGTGAACAGCAGTTTCAGAATTTTGTTGTTTGCATTTGATAGCCCTTTGGCGTAACGTAAAATGGTAACAAATGAAAGTTACAAGTCTCAATTAAAGTTATCTTTATTGAGCATTATTTTGTAAAAACAGATAAAAAATGGTCAAAATGCTCAAGAATTTTTAGTTTCCGCTTTATTTTGTTGTTTGTGATTATGTTGTTAGATTGTTGTTAAAAAAGAGTTTCGTAGCTTTTAATTTTTTCAAATTTAAGAAATCTTTGTATCTATTCTTAATGCAAAGTTAACACCCGGAGGTTGGCGGCAGAGCAAATTAATGCTGAATCATCAGGCTGGAGACATTCTGTTTTTTAGGATGGCCAGTACTCTGTTCATGTCAAAATTTACGATGGCCAGTCTGATTTTTGAGTAAAAATTACTTCATAAAAAATAACATGTTCACCCTAATTCCCGCTAACATAGTTTCCTTTATATGCGATTCGAACGTCCACCTGGGTACTTGTAGTTTTTAAGTTGCGTAGCAAGTCGTAACCACTAAGCTAATTGGGCTTTGTGTTAATCGCCTACAAACTAGTTTAAGTATAAATAGTGTAAGTACTACTATAGCAATTACCAGTTATAGGCTACAAAAGTATGACGTTATTCTGCTCAGACTTCATTTCTGGGTACAATTAATTTTCAGACTATACAAGATGAATTTAGCCTGGGCGAACTCTATGATCTCAATACAATCATAATGAAAGAAAACTGCATATAAAGATATTGAAAATATTCTTGAGATACAATGTTTCAGAACTGTATTAAATTTTTACTCTTGAAATGTGCTGGTTCAGCGCTGAAAAGATCTGAGACTCAAGCCCGGCGATGTGGCGGCAGACTAATTCAAAAAGTTTTGAGGTTATGCAGCTCATATGCTCATTGCATTTGAAAATATCTTTGATGCTTGTGAAAGTTTGCTTCAAACTCGGAACTATCAGTCAACTTTGTCCAAAATGCCTG
Organism: Convolutriloba macropyga; assembly: GCF_964194025.1. Lineage (NCBI taxonomy): Eukaryota > Metazoa > Xenacoelomorpha > Acoela > Convolutidae > Convolutriloba > Convolutriloba macropyga. The sequence continues at coordinate 4,713,082 of NC_134476.1, forward strand.
TTCTTGAGCGAGCATCGACAACATCTACGCAATTTTGCAACTCTTGTCCAGACTCACCTTCAAAACACATAAAAAAATACCTGTGTCCACACGCCACTGTAATCTTTCCTCGCAGTACCTAGTACTGGTAATTAATTTCAAAAAATTTTCTTGCATTATTTATTTTCGGTTGAAGACAACAAAAATTTTGTTAGCTTTGAGTTTTTGTCAGCTCTACGCTCACAACCGTAGAAAATGGTTACGTCTGTCCGTATTTAGGGGAGGAAAATCTATAACCTATAGATTTTGATCTCGTAAATACGTTCGTAAGTGTTGTTCACGAATAACGTATCAGTTTTTAACGATAGACCACAGTTACCATAGGCGAACAAATGTGACAAAACGTTGTCCCTAATGTCCACCAAAGGCCACAACATCCTCAAGATTACCAAATGTAAGTTTTGTAGTTCAATGCTTTCGCTCAAAAAGTGTTCAAAAATATTCTTGATAGAAACAATTGATTGATCACAACGTCAAATTCGAGCTTCACTTTTAAAAATTTACTGCGAAATCATTTTTTCTTCATTATCATATTATTTTTTGTTTACTTTAAAAAAAATTGACAGAGCAGGATTACTTAATTTCCTCTTTTTCTGTCTCTTAAAATAGGTTGCCTGTTTTCAAGACCTAAATGTTTTAAAGCTTTTTTGGCAATTTTTCTAGCTCTGGCATGCAATCATCGCCTCATATTCACCTTTCGCCGTTTTCAAGGCCAATTTGACTTCACATCAGAATTTTATTTACTTTTGTCTAAGTCTATGCCCACATTACTGGCAGCAATAATTTTTCATCAATATAAATAACCTTGCAATTGATTTTGTGCCTTTTCGGTCAAGCGACTAATCGATTGAGAGAACTCGATGGGATCCTGAATATTAAGAAAGTACACAATTGCGGCCTTATAAAGCTTCTATTTTCCAGTGCCCTAAAAATTTCAAGCCTGCCCGCCGTTATCAGCCAACTACGCCCTCGAAAAGCCAATATTGCAATCTTAGCCAGACTTTTTCACCTTTTATAAGCCGCTAAATTCCAAAAGTTTGGGGAAAATTACTTCCAGCTTACGGGGTACGTATACTTATATACTCTCTAGCATGCTTTTAATATAATACGTAACCGACCAAGCACCCCCCCCCCCCCCCCCCCCCCCAAAGCAGACTCGAATTGTTGAAGCAGAAAACTGAAGGCGATATTTTTCAGTTTCTATGCCTTTTCAATTGTCTTGCTTTATGTTATCAATTGCACAAAATTGAATTGCAAATAGTTCCTATTTAGCAACCTAAAAGCGAAATATTCATACCAAACGAGCAACATTTCTTATAATATGTTACTTGAAAAGCGCCCCAAAAAGTACTTAATGTCGAAATAAAATTGACAGATTTAAACTCACCTTTTTAAGAGCTAAAGGATTTCCGAAGGCGAATTCACTCATAATTTTACATACTATTTTCACATTATTTGCTTGAAAATGCTCTTTAATTACTAAACACGTTGATGGACAGTTTTTTATGGAGTATTTAAAAACAATTCCCGATTTTACACTTGGCTGAAAATTTTCGGACAAACAGTTCATTATATCCAAATTTCGGACATGTTGACCGCATTGGAGTGTGCAAATTCTACAAATCAATAAGAAGTAAGTTATGAAAATGGGTTATGAAGTCATCAATAAATCAATTACCTTAATAGCCAAGTGAATAAAGCTTGCATGTCAAAAATATAGTTTAGAATTTACTTTTTTATATATTTCTATATTTCAAATCGAGATCAGAGCTTCAGTGTTCTACTAATTATAAGAATTATTTTGAAAGTAGCTGATATTTATTTTGAATGGTTTAAGTTCAAAGTTTATCATTATAACTAAATGAGCAGTTATTTAGTAATATTAGTAGCATTGAAACGAATTGATAATTTTGAACCCAACTCAAAAGAAAAAACTACCGAGGAAATGAAATAGTTGTGAATCATTTTACAATAAAATTCATAATACAAAGAAATTCAAAATACACAACTACAGGCAACAGCCGATAACGAAAGGCCGAAATTGCTTTATACACACAACTACTAAGGTTGATAACGCTATTTAGATGAAGTTATTGTTTGCAAACAATGCTGCAACTCGAGAAAACTGTGGAAAGAGCATTTTTGAATTTCTTCATAATCTATTTGCTTTGAATTGTTTCTATACCTCATATTTTTGTTTTGAACAAAAAACAAATTTTATGTCCGAAAAAATTAAATTAGGGATGAAAAGCAAGCAACTTCATCAATTACATGCCATAATGCAACCCTGCTTTTTATAAAAAAGTTTATTAAGATTTTTCATAAAAAAGGTATTTAAACTTGATACTTTTGCTTCATTAATTAAACACATTTAATGGTTTTAGAGCGGCAATGAGTTGTCAAATTTTTCTCAGTCTACTGATAATTCATTTGATTTTCCACTTCGTTTCCTAAAACTGAGTTCTCAGAATACATTTATCTTCAAATTGAGTTGAAATTCCTCATTTTTACTTTCTTCAAAGTAGTAGGTCAATTAAATTAAATAGTGGTCACCCTATATTAAATAGTTTTAAGAAAAACTGTTTTGTTTCAATCCTAACTTTGTAAGAAAATTCTTACTGCATCCCCTTAACTGATTTATTTTGAAATAATATTTTTTGATGGCTGTTCATCACCTGTTCTATTAATCCTTTTTGAGTTCTAGTATAGTTAAATTGAGACCAAAATTTCTTGGATTTTATTACATTGATGCCTTTATTTTTGTGAGCTTTTGATTGATAACCCCATTTTGTGCTTATAGAAGCGCAAATGCAGAAGTAGGAATAAGACGCTATTTACTGAACACCGACAATTTTTGACATTTAGAATTAGACGCGCTAATCGGGATGATTTTTTATGTTCCAACTTTTTGAAGCTATTCTGTCTCTCAGTCGTAAAATTGCCGAATTAATTGTACACAGCTTTTGATACATCCTATCAGCGGTTCTTGGGTTGCAGTTTCTTTGATTTCATACACGGATCAAATATGATTTCATACTGTCCATACTTGATTTCTTTTTACGATCCTAATATGAAACTAAATAAATTATATATGACCCTAGTGTGATTACCAAGAATCATGCACCTTTTTTGCTATCATTATATCTTCTCGGTTTTATCGATAAGGTATCACTTGGGATCACATTCCCCGGGATCACTTTGACATCCACCAAAAGATCCTGAAAGTCAGTATTAATCGCATAATTGGGCTCTACATGAAAGCTTAAGTATATCTATATGGTTTAAGTTTCCATATTCTCTGAAATCAGTTTATACCTTTCTTAGAAACATACAAAAATTTCTTTAGCATCTAAAATTTAAATCGGTCTCCAAATACGTATAAAAAACAAAGTTATTGTTTTAGGGTACAAAAATAGACGTATGTGGCCTGCATATATAACAAGTTAAACTTAAGTGTCCTATGACTACATTATCTGGCAATTTTTGACATCAATTTTTGTATGGTTTCCAAGAAACTGTTTCGATTTTTACCTGAAATGAAAATTATACCGTTCTCAAGCTTTCATTTTTTGTATCAATTTAGTATGATTTCAAAGAATTCATATATGACCTTTGTATGACTACTAAGAAATCATACAAATGATATATGACTTAGCATGATTACTAATTGTTCCGAATCTTCTTGAGGGGGGGGGGGGGGGGGGGAACTATATACTCAAATGCGTTTTATTTTGTTCAGTCAATTTTGGCCGATCGATATATTCATCGTAGAGAGTCGAGAATGGTGTCATTAGAAAGCTTGTCCAGCGTAGAATATGGAATTAAAAAGATTTTTTGGTTTTCGTTTTTGACAAGGAGATATCGAGGTATAAACTTTCGAGAAATTAGAGTGAATTCCGATGATTTCATGTTGTTGATTTTACGCTTAGAGACAAAATATATTGTCGGTTATTTTGATTGAATTTTTTTGTCACAAATTCCGTCTAAATATTTCACAAAATTCAGACTTTTTCGTCAAAAACAGCACGCAATAGGTTTCTTTAGTCCACTCTGATTAAATTTGCAAGAACTGCACACCCAAACACCACTAACACAACATTTTTAGACTGAAAAGGGGGCTAATTTCACTTCAACTTCCGTTGAGAGTGCTCTGTAAATAAAAATTTAAAGTTTTTGCTAACTTTATTCGTTGATTATCAAAAACGCAGCATTTATTTTTGATATTTTAACAATTAAAATATCTATACCAATTACATTCCAAAAAGTAAATAATCCTAATGGACAATAAGCATTAGACGGACTAGTGCTGTACCAATCTTGGACCGTTTCAATCCAAAAATAATTCGGACTGTCGTTAGTCGTTTTTTTATTAAAAAAATTCGGTCTTTTCTATTTTAACTAAATAACAGAACATTTCGAATCAAAGCTCACTAGTGATAGGTCCTATTGGCTTCCTAATTAACTCGAAATTAAATTATCTAGTTGATTGCTTGAAAATTTAAGGTCGTTTTGACTTTTCAAGTATTTGATTTTTAAATAAAAAATGGCTTATTGAACTTTGACTCCATTTTTCTCTTATTTTGGTCAACTTGTGGCTGAGTGTCAGCAATCAAAGAGTGCTCCTCCTTTCTGCTGAATTCAAATTCAATCTTATTTGTGGTTCTACGCCTTAAGTTATGGTGTTCTGGCTTTGATACTACTAGATATCACATTTTTTTTTAATTTTTAGTTATTTGCCCATTTTTCATGTTTTCTAGTTTTGTCAAAATATCACGTTATTGTCAGTTCACATATCACATTTTTCAAGTTCAAAATAACGCAAAATTGATAATTTTTAAATTCTTAAAGATATAGATTGTGGTTCTTTACTGCTTCGACAGTACTTCCTCGAAGAATTTAATTGAATTTTTCAATTTTGTCTTTAACTGTCGTTTTTATTTGGTCTCTTTAGTCGTATTTAATTTTCGGTAAAATGATCTGGTGTGATTCCTGGACGAGTAGATGAGCCGATTTTCTGATATTAGAAGATAGATAATGGCTTTCATGACTTTGAAAACAATTGTTTTCCAAATTGAAAAAAAAAACATTTCAACTTCGCAATTTTCTTCCTTTTATTGTCTGTTTGTTACCTGGTCTCGTTAGATAAAGGTTAAAGATGACAATATTTTTGTCAAGGGAGGGTGTCAAAAAGGGATTGGTCTCAGAAAATCTAATGTTTAAAACGAACCTATTCAATTTTTTCATTTTGTAATTAATGGCTTTCATGTCTTTGGAAATAATTTTTTTTTCGATAAAAACAAGTATTCATTAATCTTGCTGTTTTCTTTTTGGTCTAATTGTTAACTAGTTTCATTATTGAGAGGACACATAATACATTTCGAGGGAAGGTGTCAAAAGGGATTGGTGTCACAAATCTAATGTTTTAGGAGAATTCGTTATGACTTTACTGGCTTCCACACGGGTTTTTCACAAAAAAAAGTAAATGAATTTTTGATTTTTGTCATATTTGACGTTCTTTTTGTAGACGTAAGACATTTTCTGAGTAATTGCAGGTCTCAAGGGCTTCCTTTGGAAGAATGGATGAACCTATTCAAATTTTTCATTTTGTAATTAATGGCTTTTATATCTTTGGAAAAAAATTTTTTTTCGAAAAAAAACCATTAGTACATAATTTTGAATTTTTTTCTTTTTTGTCTAATTGTTGCTTATTTTCATTAATGAGCAGCCACATAATACTTTATCGGTGTTCGACGAAGGTGCAATCGAACATGTTTTGGGGCCAAAGTATGGCTTTACGGCTTCCAAAGCATTTTCTGGCAAGTTTTAATTGATTTTTAGTTTGTTGTCTATTTGTTGTTCTTTTTGTAACTGCATAAAAAATTGAATACCAAGAGTTCTTAATTCCCCTCTGTAGAAGCATTGACAATTGTAAACCAATGGGATATTTTAGTTGATTCCTAATGTTTTTCATTACATAGAAGTTAATGGTTTTTTTTTAAAAATCAGCAAATTTTCTAACTTTAAAGTTTCTGTTTTTTTTTTGTCTAATTGTTACCAAACTTTATTATGAACTGTTGAATAACCATTTTTGCTGGTGAATTACAAGTTATTTTGTTTATTTTCAGTTTTTATCAGACGCTATTTTGAATTTGTTATTAAGTTTTGTTTTTTAAAACGGACATAAATTTTTTTGATGTAATTAATGTTTGTTGATGTTGTTTGATTTTGCCGTTCGTCTTCGCTCGTTTTCTTAATATTAGCATATCTCATCATTCTATTGCATCATTTTTGGAGGCTATATTTGCTTTGGAGGCTATCTTTTCGTTCATACGACAGTTTTTTTTGAAAAATACTTGAATTTTTGTGTTTTTCTATCTGCTCCTCATTTGGTAGACAATTATGCCAAAATTGTGGATTAGCGGGGTCGGAACCTTATGTGCGATCGCACATTACCGAGCCACCTTGTTTTCATATATGATCTACTATGAAATCAAAGGAAGTTGATCGGTGACCCGGGATAGTATGGGTTTAATTTTACCAATTGTTGTATGCAAATTCATGTAACCGAACTTTCCTATTAATTATAACAAATTTTTCAAAAATTTCTCAGGATATTATTAACTCAATGTTAGCTTAAAAAATTCTGCATCAAAAAATTCAAATGTTTTAACAGAAAAACAGCAATAAATAAAATCAAATTTTTCGCGTAATTATAGTTATTATGCAGCAATTTTGTATCAAGTGCAAGATTTCATCAGAGCCTTAGAAATTATATAATTCAGTTTAATCATGTGAACTTTTCTATCTACGTGATTCCATTCCTGATATATCCAGCCGAGTTTCGCCCTATTTCACAAAAGAAATATAAAAAACTACAAAAGACCAGAGGACAAATTCGCGTTCAGTTCATTTTACAGTAAAAAATTTCACCCTTAAAATCCATCTCAAATTGAACGTGAACAAGCACTATCACCCCTGTGAAATAACTTTTAATCATGACCTCGGGGCACAAATTGGGGGGTTGGGTGAATTTCAGACGTGCGGGGGGTTAGATTTTCTGCTGCATTTGCGGATTTTGACATTTTTATGGAGGCTAAACTCCCTTCAATCATTTTCGCTTCAATTCAGTTTCATAAAACCGTCGGCAGACTATGGTCGCTCATGTATAAATTGGAGGCCTGCTTTGTTTCATGTTATGCTGCCTTTTGTCTGTTATGATAATGTGTGTCAGCTTTCCATAGATAAAACCTGCCTAGCCAAATTTTTGTGTTCAAACGGCAACATGTAAAAAAATTTGATGTTCTTTTGAATGATAATTTTTTCTGATAAATTGTCAAATTATAACACGTTTTGATATTAGTTAATGTTGACGATTGAAACAACTGTTTGAAATAATTACAAACAAACAGATATTTTGGATCCAAATTTAGAACAAGGGGGCTCCTTAATGTGTATTTGCACCTGATGTTCCGACCCCATCTCATCTACATTTTTGACTTAATTGTCAACCAAATGAAGAGATAATCAAAAATAGATGTCTGAGTTTAACGAAATCGTTTTACAACCAAACTGCTAATTGAATTGCATAATGCCATGCCTCATTAGAGCGCTCACGAGATCTACCTTTAATAAGACTAAAAGAGAAAAAAACAGCAAAACAAGCAAAATCACAAAACATTTTTAACGGCAAAAACTCAATATCTAAATTTAAAAGCACCTAAGTACAACGTCAAATTACAATCAGACAGAACACTAGCTACACAAATTTTCTTTTTCTTATTTAAAAAGCAGATGCGATTTTTCTTTTTTCAGACTAGGTAACAATTCGACAAACAGAAGAAAAAATGAGGCCAAACTCAAAAACAAAACATTTTTTTAAACCAAATATTTCAAACCAGTAGCTTTTGACGAAAAAAATTTCCACTAAATTTAATAAAATGTCAATAGTAAACAAAAAGACTTTCTTTGGTTAGTATAAGCCATAGAAACAGGCAAGAGGTGCAGAATAATTAAAAAAATACGAACATTTTGCGAAAAAGCAAATAATTATGTAAAAAAAATCATTAGCTATTATCTGGATATTATGTATTTTTAATTCAATTGTTTTTTATATTCATTCGGTTAGAGCTATAATGAAAGGTTAATTATGTTCACCGGGGCCTCATTTGAAAATCAATTATTACGCGAATTTGCTAAAAAGAGGACAAAAAGAAACAAATTTTGACCACTCACAAACATTTGGAAAACGCATATTGTCGAACAGACAAAACAGCAAGTAAGACATAATATCAATCAACACGTTGAAGTTTGAATTAAAAGGAAGCGGATGAGACCTCTTGATGATTAGAATAAATTGCAAGTTGACAAAAAGAGCAACAGAAACAGAAAAGTTTTAAAAAACTTGAAACAACTATCAGAAACATTAACACTTTTCAATATACACTGATTGCAAGGAATAAATTGAATAAATCTTCAGTTAGAAACTGATGAGAATTCTCAACTTCCAGAAAAAATTTACGACTGAATAAAGAAAAAAAACAGGCAGAATCTGCGAATTCGGAAAATATGAGATATAAAAGTTTCGGAGCCATTAAAAATGAACTATTCATTAAAAAGTTTTTTCTATTAATTTTTTAACAGCAATGTATTAACAGCATTACTTTTATAGTAACAGTGGTTTAAAATAGAACAAATATGAACATAAATATTTAAACCACGAAATTTTTGAGAAAATCCGTAGTTTCAAAGCCACTAAATTCAATAGCTTCCAACAGAATTAGATAAATACGCTAAGTTATGCCTCGATGAGACTAATTATTGATTAAGTCATCACAATAAGTCTAATGGCTGTGAAATGGACAACAATTACAGGTAAAACAACAAAAATTATTAGAAAATGCTAGATGAGAATGTCGAAGCCACTAAAACTATAAGCTTTTCTCTGAAACTTGTATCTAGGATCAAATGCACTACTTCTCTAAGCCAATGTGAACTCTCAATGCGAGAAAAAAATGATAAGATTCAAAAGATATAAAAATAGGGAAAATTCCGAATGTTTTTTAATAAAAAATATAAATATTTCTTATATCGATGTCATAAAACCAACAGTTAGGAGAGAAAACCGCTAACCAATTTAATTTGGGTAGCTGTAGAAAATTTGTTTTGTCATTTTTGAGATTGACCTACTTGTGCACAACAAAATGATTAAGGTCGGTTAATGTTAAAAATAATATTTCGAAAACATGTTTTTTGAATTTTTAACAGCTTTTAGCTGTCCACTTAAAACACCAGATAGCTTTTTTTGATGCACATATGGGAGCATAATTTAGTTTTAGTCAGCGAGACTGCACAAAAATACAAAAAACAAAAAATAAAAATCTCTTTACGTATCCTTTAACTGTAAAGGAGGTTTGTCTTTAACGGAACCTTGTTATGAAAAGTGTCTAGTCTCTAAGTGACTTGAAAAATAAAACAAATTAAGGAAAAGTTTTTACAAAAACAACTTTCAATTGGAAGTAGTTTTTTTATAGATGAATTTCCTGTGAGACTATAACTAGCCTTTTTTGCCTTTCGTCAATAAGGAACACAAATTTGTTTGGTTTTGAAATTTGAAATGTAACTTTGAATTAAAACTATAAAAGAAAAAAGTTTTGATTTGAACGAAAACTCCCATAAAAGTGAACAAATTCAGGCCAATTATCACGTGTTCACACAAAATTTCAAACCTCGATAACTCCTCAAAAATGGAAATTCGAAAAAAATCTTTTTATTTTCGAATTCTGCGCTGGACGAGCTTTTTAATGATACTACTCACCTTTCTCTAAGATGAATATATCGATCGGCTAAAATCGACTGAACAAAAAAACCCATATGAGTATATAGTTCCTCCCCCTCAATTGAGTGCGAATCGAAAACGAACAAATCTTTATGCAAAAAAAATCTGGATCTGGCATGAGGAAATTTTCTAGTGAACTCTGATAACATTCTGACAAATTCATGTATTTTAGTAACATGCAGAAAAAATTAAGGTGAACTGAATTAATGACCCAAAAAAATAGTTGTTTAGTTTGAAAAAGGTGTTCTTGATGAGTATCCTTAAGATGCTTAAAAGCATTACTCGACATTACAAGCCAGTCCCCTCCTCCCCCCCTCTCCCCCCCCCCTACCAAATGCATTGGACAATTTGGTCCAAAAAACCGCTTCTAAATCCGCAAAACGTGTCTTCTAACATGTAAGAACGGTCTCACAGTGTGGAGTATGGCAACAAAGGAACGGAAAACTAATTGGAAAAAACTTTTCAACTAAAGATTACACTGATAATAAAATTGATATTACATGCCTTTGTCTCAAAATTCAAAATAATAGCGCAAAATTATCAAAATCTATTGGTCTATGACCTGTTGATGTGTTTATGTTTATTATATAACGACTTTAGATTCAGAAAATTAATATATTATTAAGTTCTTTAACATTAAGTTAAACAATTGTAAGAACTTTTTCTCAATATTTTAACGATCAAAAATAAAGTGACCAAAAGTTATCTTTTTTAAAAAGCAACTGAAGTTGAGTTCGGATGTTCTTATAGCAAGAAGCTGGCTTGTTTCTTTCAACCCCCCCCCCCCCCCCCCCGTCTCACAAATTTATTGCAGTTAAGTATTTCAGCCCTCCGAAATGTATTTCCTTTAAAATAAAAGCTCAAACATTTTTTGCATTTGAAGGTTGAAACAGATAATTTTGGGTCAGTATTTTTTCACAACTCTTGTGACCTTTGAAGTGTAAGGTAGAATATTTCGGAACCCATTTTTGAACTTTGAAGGAGAGGGGGGGTAGGGGGGATTTGTGACGTCGATTTTTGAATGGCTCGTATACTAACGGAATCTAGAGTTTCAAATTAGTGAAATGTCATTTCAAAAGGTACTCCATCAAACCTGAATTGACGTCAAATATCAGAATCTTGAAAAGAAGCAAATTAGCGAAGGTTCTACCTACAAAAAAGACCTTAAATTTTGGGAGAAAAATTTGACTGTTGGGATGAATTCTACTTGATGTATTACCGTTTAATTGTCTTCAAATTGAATTGAGATGTGAAAATTTTAAAAATCTATTCTGTTTCAAACCCCCCCCCCCCCGCTTTAATGCAAAAATAATGGGTCCAATTTAGAAAATGCCAAAAGTTCCATCAAAAACTGCAATTTGTGTGTTTTAAGCAAGATTACGTGACTCTCGAAATTACGTTATATCACTTCAAAATTCTGGCTAAGCATTTTGAACTTCTAAATGGTTCTCAAGAAATGCCAGAATTTCGCATTTGCTTCAAACAGAGTCACGCTACTTTCGAAAAATTTGTCAGGAAAGCTTTACAACAGAGATCTGATAGAAGTCTTTTTTCGAAAAACGAAATTAAATTGAAAAATGAAGATAGCATATCTGTTTCTTGATTTTTTTGAGAATTTTTTTTATTTCTTAGATATTAACGAATAATTGCGCAAGAAAACTAATATGTTTTTGAGGCAAACAAATTCGGATGGCTGAAAATAGACCACTGAAAATGTGTTTGACAGAACATTGACCTACCCTTTCCTATAATTCAAAAAACTTTTATCGAATGGTTTGTTAAGAAAATAAGAGGTGTTTTTTATGAGTACGATAGAAAATTGATATAAATTTTTTGAACAAAACCTCATTTTTTCTTAAAAAAGATGTCTAACTGAAGGTAAAAATTGAAAAAAGCACACTTTTTTTTATTTTTGTAGTGGTTATTGCAACCACTTTTAAACAGAAAACTACAGTTGGCATAATTGTTCAAAAAGAATAGAATAACTAAGTATTTCTTAAATGAATGGATTTTTTCGAATCTAATATTTCAAACTTTTTTCTGGAAAAAGTAGAAAAATTAAAATCAAACTTACTTATTTTATCAACGTTTAGTAATTATGGCTTTTAAAGTTGTTTCTGTTGAGAAAAAAACTGAAACTGTCAATTATTGACTGGCAAAAATTTCGCCAAAACGAATTGTTAACATCTCCATGTCAAAACAGTGACACATTTTTATTGATCTAAGATAATATTTTATGTTTAATTAGATTTAAAAATTTACAGGTCCATCTGCCAATAGTTGTTGAGTTAATTTAGGATCAAAAAATGATACTCAATAGACTTGTTGACAAACCTTAACTGAAAATTTGGAAACATCAGTTATTTTTCCATACCACAAACTTTTAAATATAACTAATTTCTGACAAAATAAACAAAATTTCGGTATCACGGCTTAAAGGTTTCTGATTTTTGATTACAAACTTTCTATATGAAAAGCAGGATTGATAATTCAGGCAATTCAATTTTAAAGAAACTGATTACTTCAGAGTGAACTCCAAATGGTTGCCTCTCTTTTGCTTAAAAAATTAGAATTTTTTACAGGTTAATTGATACGCGACCAAACGTGAAAAAATTGCTACTTTTAAAAATTACCCTGAAAAATCAATTTAAGAAATTATTTGCTGGCCACAAGAAAAAAGTTTTCAGTAAATATCTAAACGAACTGAAATTGCGTGAAGAAACATATAATTATCAGATTTAAAGAAATGTTCCAAAATTTTACTAAAATCAACATATAAATGACAGCATCCTCCAAAGGGGCCTCAAAAGAAAAACAAAAAGATATACTGATTGATGCTCACTGCAGACGTGTTGTAGGATGAATACAATTTTGTAATTCCAAAAAATCCTTATAATATAGACAAAATTGAAAATTTATTTAAACAATTATTGCATCTAATAGTTAAAAGTCTCACTGAACATTCTATTTAAAATTTACAGATTTTTCTTTTAAATCTGTACAACGTAGATTCCAGTTTTTTAAATGCTCGGAATTTCAAACGAATCAACTTTTTTATTACTCTTACGATTTAAAAAAATGAAGAAGCAGTTCCTAGTGCACGCGCCTATTAAAATTATGTATCAACAATTATTCAGTAAAAATTGGTTTTCCTTGATAAAAATGAAATGTATGCCTGATTATTGATTTTTTTTGTATTGACAACACGAAAAAGATAGTTTCCGTTTGTGCCCCGCCAGCTTAGTGGGCGCATATTAATTGCACCCCCATACGCACTTGTCAATTTTTTTACATAATCATTTACAATGTAATGGCACCTGCTTTGTAACTGGTGGGCACAACTGGAAAAGATCCGACGAAAAATTTGCTCAGCAAAAGGTACTCTCGAACAAATTACCTCCACCTAGTAAGACCATTTATTGTTCCGACCCTCTTGAGGGTGGAGGAATTATATACTCAAATGGGTATTTTTTTGTTCCGTGAATTTTCGCCGATCGATATATTCATCGTAGAGAGTTGAGACTGGTATCATTAGAAAGCTCGTCCAGCGTAGAATATGGAATTAAAAAGATTTTTCTAATTTTCTTTTTCTACAGGGAGTTATCGAGAATTAAACTTCTGAGAAAATTAGTGAATTCACATTGTTTTTATTCACATTTTCCGGAATTTTTGCCTAAACTTTCGCCAATTTTGCTAAAATTTGTTAAAATTTTTAAGAATAGTGTCGTTGATTTTATTTTCAAAGATAAACATGCATTGTTGATTGTTTTGATTAAATTTTTGTGGTAAAAAATTCTGGATAAATATTTCAAAATTCAGCCTTTTTCATCAAAAACAGCGCGAAATAAGCTACTTTAGTCCACTTTGATTAGAAAAGCCGGCAGTACACTCCCAAACAACAATCACACAACCTTTGTAGACTCAAAAGAGGGCTACTCCTGCTCCAGCGTCCGCTGCGAGTGCTCTGTAATTAAAACTTCGCCGTTTTTTGCTAACTTTAGTCGTTGATTATCAAAAATGCTGATTTTATTTTTGAGTTTTCAACTAACAAATTACCTATATCTACAACACTCGAAATATCAATTGCCCGGCCAAATAGCGGACAAAAAGCATTAGCAGGGCTGGTTTTGGGCTAATCTTGGACTGTTACAATCCAAAAAGAAATCGGATTGTAATCAGTCGGTCTTTTTTGAAAAAAAAAAGACATTTTTAAATAATAAAGAACAGAACACATCAAATCAAAGCTCAGGAGTGATAGGTCCAATTGGCTTCCTAAGCAGCTCCAAGCTTTTTTCATTTGAATGGTCCTTTTTGGACTTTTAGAAAATATTGATTTTTAAATAAATAATGGCTTAATTAACTTTTCCTCTATTTTTTTCTTAATTTGTTCAAGTGCTAGCTTAGTGTCAGCAAAGAAAGAAAGCTTCTTCATTCTACTCATTTAAAGTTCAGTCTCGGTTTTGGTTTTAAGCCTGAAGTTATTGTTTTCTGGCTTTGATACAACTAGATTTCAGATTTTTTTGTTTTTAGATATTTGCCAATTTTTCACGTTTTCTAGTTTTGTAACATTATCACATTGTTGACAGTTCTCATATCACATTATTAGCGTTCCAAATAAGGCACAATTGAACATAATAAAATCTTGAATGATATAGATTATCGTTTTAACGGCCTCGACACCTCTTTCTTGAAGAAATTAATTGAATTTTTTAATTTTGTCTTTAACTGTCATTTTCACTTTGTCGTTTCGGTCCTATGAAATTTCGTGTATAGTGATAGGTTTCATTGGTTTTTCATGGACTAATAGATGAGCCAATATTCTGATATTAGTAGATAGCTGATGGCTTTCATGATTTTGAAAAAAGTAGTTTTCAAAAACTAAAAAAAAATTTTAACTTCGCAATTTTGCTCTTTTTATTTATCTTTTTGTTACCTAATCTCGTTAGTTAATAACAGGTCTAATATGACATTATGGGTGTCAAGGGAAGATGTCAAAAGGGATGGCTGTCCTAAAATCTATTTTTAAAGAATTCGTTATGACCTTACTGGCTTCGACGCAGGTTTTTCATAAAAAAAGTAAATTAATTTGATTTTTTTTTCATATTTGACGTTCTTGTTGAAGACCGAAGAAATATTCTGGATAACATCAGATCTCGAGGGCTTCTTTTGGATGAGTAAATGACCCTATTTAAATAGTTCTTTTGTAATTAATGTCTTTTAGACCTTGGATGCAATTTTATTTCGAAAAAAAATCAAAAGTATTACATACTTTTGCCCTTCGCTTTTTTGTCTACTTGTTACCTAGTCTCACGAATAAATTGCCACATACTACATTGTCTCTTTTTGAAGAAGGCGCAATTTAATATATTTTGAGGGCCAAAATACGGCTTGACGGTTTTGACAGCGTTTTTCGGCAAGTTTCAATTGAATTTTTGTTTGTTGTTTTTTTTTTGTTATTCTTTTAGCCGCTTAAAAGAATAATTAAGGAATGGTCCTAATGCCCTTCTATAGAAGCATTGGTAATCGTAAACTTTAGTGATATTTTACTTGATTTCTAATAGTTTTCATTACTTTGAAGTTAATTGTTTCAAAAAAATAAGCGAATTTTTTAACTTTACTGTTTTTGTTCTTTTTTGTCTATTTGATACCAAACCCGTTTATGGACTGGTCCCATATATTTTCTGGTAATTTATAAGTTATTATGTTTAATTTTGGCTTGATTTGACGCTACTTTGACAGTGTTATTAAATTTCGTTTTTTAAATCGGACATAAATTTTTTATGTAATTAATGTTTGTTGTTGTTGTTTGATTTCGCTCTTCGTCTTGACTCGCTTTCTTAATATTGGCATATCTCGGCAATCTAAAGCATCAATTTTTACTCCACTGAGTTGTTTGCTTTGGAGGCTATCGTATCGTTCATACACAACTTTGTTGAAAATTACTTGTGCATTTTTTGGGTTTTTTGGGATTCCCAAAAAAATAATTTTTGGGTTTTTCTATCTGTTCCTCATTTGGTAGACCATTATGCCAAAATTGTGGATGGGTGGGGTCGGAACCTTATGTGCCATCGCAAATTACCGAGCCGCCTTGTTCCAAATGAATATTCAAAGTAATTGCTTAGTTAGTTGTTAACATGTAAGACCCGTGTAGAGCCGTCTAATAATGATCAAAAGATAGTGAAAGTTTAATAGAATAAGTTAAGTAGATATAGTTAGCAGAAAAACAATAGGCTTAACATTTCGGCTTAATTTGCGTACAGTTTTAGGAATTCTCGTTTTTGGCGGATAATGCGATAATCTCTGATATAAAATGACACAACGTCACTAAAACAAACTCATTAAGAAAAGAAAATTAAGATAATTTATGTTTCCTATTCCGTATTTCCACTTTTTCAAAAAAAAAAATATCTCCTTCAGAACATACAGTTTTTGGTTTGCATCTAATTTTAGTTTTTCTTTTATAAATGCATCTGCAATTTTCTCTGCTCTTTTTTTGTTTTTTAGTTCAGAAATTGAACACTGATGCTAGATCATTGCGATCTAGCATCATCATTTTACTACGTAGTGTGAAAAAGAGCCAAAATTTGTTCTCAATATATTTTTTAAAAAGTCACCATAGTCAACCAATGATGCGTAAAAGAGGAAAATTAATTTTTTTTGTTTGTTAAGAGATATGTTTAGTTCTAAAATTTTATTTACTAAGAGATTTTCTCCAAGATTTGCTATGTTCCTCTGACACTTCAGAATATGTTTATCAATTTACAAATTTGAACCTTTGTCTAATAAAGGTCTGCAGGGATTGAAAATTTTACAATCTTGAAAGATAAGCACAGAAAATTGATTAAGAAAGTATTCAGGGAATCTATTGGCATCCATTATATATTAGTTGTTTTGGAAAAGGTAAGAAGGTTTCTAAGTACACATTTTGGTTTCTAGGATTACAAATGGTTCAAATTTATGTGAAATTTACATTTTTCAAATAATCAGAGGTGCTGATGTGAAATATTTCTTATATTGATATCAGTTGAATAATAAAAACAGTGGAATTTCATAGAGCACGTGATTTTGTAAACTAATCTAAAATTTTCCACTTAATGAAAATTCATTCAGTCTTACAAAGTTGAGTGATTACTATTGCAAGTTATTCACTCACACAAGTTCTAAATTTTCACAGATTTACATTGTTGTACGGAAAAACTGCATTTCTCTTCATTTTTAATTGACTTTCTCTTTTTCTTGTTTTATGACTAGTCAATGATTGAGACGACGTTCAGAAATTTTGGTTTGTGAATTTTTTTGAATGATTTATCACAAAATAGTTCTAATAATTTTTTTCTTCAGTTTCTTAAGTAGGTCTTAATTCTCGGATCTTTTGTAATTTCGTTGATATTGTTGTAGTTTTTTTTCTGGTAGGAGGATCTAAATTTTCTCAACTGCTGTAAAAATGAAGCAGAACTGGACTCGAATTATCATACCCTAACTTGCGAGCCTTCAGTGCTACATTATTACATCAACTATCTTAAGTTCTCCAGTTTGAGTGCATCTCATAAATTCCTCCCCTTGTTTTTCCTTATCTTCAAGGACTCATCTATAATGCCAATTCTGAAAAAGTATCATGGCAAAACAAACTAAACTGTGTTGAGTTGAAACTATACGCAATTTTAAATTTTACTCTTTTCTGTCATCGAACAACTTATTTGAAGCCCATAATTTTGGGAATTTGGGGCCGAGATTGCTGGGTTTTTTAAACATTTTTCACATTTTTTTTCACGATTTGCCCATTCATGTCATAGAATTTATCTCTGATAAAATTTATCAAAAACTGAACATTTTTGTAGCGAGTTAGCATCATTTTTCCTCAAATTTGGTTAAGCAAAATTTGTGCATTAATGGCATAATTGAAAATTCCAGAGTCAAAATAAAAAACTGCGGATGA
Organism: Convolutriloba macropyga; assembly: GCF_964194025.1. NCBI lineage: Eukaryota > Metazoa > Xenacoelomorpha > Acoela > Convolutidae > Convolutriloba > Convolutriloba macropyga. Next base: position 4,730,892 of record NC_134476.1, read on the forward strand.
CCACAAAAGTTTCGAAGTTTATTAGTTCAACTGTAAACTTTACTGTCCAGCATATTTTTAATTTTACAATTGCCGCCCCAAAGTGCCCTTTTTATTCTGCTCTTTGTTTTCGAAGCACCCCCTCCCCCATTTTTGATTAAAAAACTGAAAAATCACAGTTACGCAGAGAATTTTGAACTGTGCTCGCTTTCATGGCTACAATAATGACGTCATATAAAAAGGTTTTATTGATAATCCGGGACTCTTTATATGATTATTGTTTACTTTTGCCAGGAATTATAAACTAGGAACTATAGAATTTATAACTTTGATCAAAGTTACAAACGATGTTTCTTGACCATGCTGATTTTTATCACTATTCCACTGTCGTATAAATTTGCATTAAAAAGAACTTTCTCTCAGTCAATCAAAATATTCAAATAAAGTTACAAATTATTCCAATAACTAATTTAGGGTAAATTACTAACTTAAGGCGAATTGCGGTCAACTTGCTGAGAAAGGAGCTTTTGCTCCCAAAAGGTATTTTTAGTCAATCATATTTTTACGCACATCGGTATCAATACCAAAGAAAGCTGAAAGTTGTACAAATAGAAAGTTTGAGCAGCAATTTTTTTATACCAGTGATTTTGAGTTTTGAGTTTCATCTTCATCTCTTTTCTAGCAAAAATTAAAAAACCTTCAAAAAAAATTTAAAAAAACATGTGTACTTTATACTGTCCAGCAGTTTTTGAAAAAATTAGGACAATTTTTTAATATTCTGATAAAAAAGTAATTTGTGTTTGAATTTAGGCTTCGTTTCGTGAAAATATATTTTCTGCATGCCATAATCGAATAACTTTTTGTGATTAAAATGAAAGATATAAATTATTGCGGCTCTGATTTTGATAACCAAAAAGTATCGAGAATTTTTTTAAACGACTTTCTTTTAATATTGGCCGCGTTTTGATCTAACTTTGATTTTGGGAAAGTGATGATCATTTTGCAAACAACCTAAAAATAGGAAAACGGTTCTGCCTTTCAATTAGTAGAGAATTTGAGAGAATCTTGAGAGTTCAATTGTAATGGCTTTTACAGCTTAGAGTGATAAGTTACTTGTATTTCAGTTGCGGTAAAAATTTATTTCTCAGTATATGTGCCGACAAAGATTCTACTCCGCAATTCAAACTAACTGTTTTATTAAGTTTTTCCTACTATTCTCTGAAACTTCTTACTACTTTAAAACTTTCTTACTATTCTTAACTTCTGTAAAGTGATAAACACAGAAGCCTTGAAAATGAATGCGTCGTTATAGCCGCCATATCGTAACCATGTTTGACAAACTGCAAAATCAATTTTTAATAATTTGCTACTTATTTACTGATGTTGACTACGGTAAATACACTTTTTGTATGAATTAGTATGCTCTGGTAAGCAAAAGATGTGAAAGGCGAACAGCTTTTGGAGGCTGTTTTTAGTCTCAATGATCTTGTTGGAATAGCTTATATAAATATATATATATATATATATATATATATATATATATATATATATATATAAATATATATAAGAAAAGTTGCCAGTTTTTTTATTGGCCGGAAAATGCCACCAAGCGTTGTAAAATAGATTATGTTAGAAGCCAATTTTTGAGTTAAACAAAAAAGCAAGAAACAAAGATGGTCTGCCAGACCAATGATTATAAAACCAAAAAATTTTGTGGTTAGTGAAGTCATAACGCAACGAATTTTGAGTATTTGTTTATTCTTTTTAAAAATACATTGATTATTGATGAAGTTTCCTAGTTTTTTTGTGCTGTCAGAGTGAAAGTTTCGTAGAAGAGTATCATGCAGTCAAGATTTCTTTAAGAGTCGGCACATGGGCACAAAGATTTAGCACTGAAAAGTACCGACATCTAAACTGAAATAAGACAAACAATGAAGATAATAATGATTTTTGGAATTTATTTTTGAATGTTTGCTGTAGTGAAAACATATTTCTAGCATTGAAAAAGTCAAATTCAGATGTTTTGTTTCCATGTTTTTGGTAACTGACAGTTAGCAATGTGGGACATAAAGTCAAGTTTTTTGCGGCAAATCATCTTAACTTCCGTATTTAGCCATCTTGAAGTTGCATCCGCAACATGCTTCACGGGGGCAACAGGAATAAGAGGGTAAAACACGAATAAATCCACCAAATAAATATTGTTTCCAATTCCAGTTAGAATCCATAAACCCAAATTAAATTGAATAAAACTATATGCAACCCCCTTTGCCTAAAACCGGAGCGCAAAAATATCAACAAAAAAGCTAATCAGCGAAAACACGGGCGAGACCGGACACGGGGCGGACGAAGGTGCCGTAAGCCGTTTTCACTTTAACTACTCTGTTGTTACCATCTCGTCCAGAGAACACTTCTTCTACTCTTTCCAGAGGCCAAATACCACGTGGGGTGAAGTCTTTCAGGATCCACACCACATCGTTGACTTTGAGTGAATTCCCGGCGTTTTCGGTCCATTTTGGTCGCTTTATCAAGGTCGGTAGGTATTCCCGGACCAGTCTCCTCCAGATGTGGTTGAGGAATTGTTGAACATTCTTCCAAGACTTCATGTTAGCTGGCTTGGTTGACGGGAAGATACCAGGGGGAAGAGAGTTGTAAGGACGCTGAAGTAGAAAATGGTTTGGCGTCAATGGTTCTTCGTTTTCCATGGCGTCCGACACGTTTGTAAGTGGTCTGGAATTCATCATAGCTTCTGCTTCCACCATGATTGTGTGGAAAACGTCAAAAGTAAACTTTCTTGACCCTAGAATGATCAGGAGCGTCCGCTTGACACTCTGGATCAGCCGCTCCCAAGCGCCGCCAAAATGAGGGCCATAAGGTGGGTTGAAGTGCCACTTGGTGTTCTGTGCTGCAAGTGCTTTGTGAATTTTATCCTTGTCGAGATCATTCAGACACCTTTTGAGTTCTTCTTTGACACCAACAAAAGTCTTACCGTTGTCACTGTACAAATCAGCGGGCTGACATCTTCGCGAAGTGAAGTCGCGGTAGTCGTTCAGAAAAGTGTCTGTATTCAAATCTGGACAGGTTTCCAAGTGGACAGCTCGCGTTACCAGACAAGTAAAGATGAGGCCGTAGTGTTTCTGAAGCTTATCTTTTCCTTCCTCAATGTAAAATGGGCCCAAAAAGTCTAATCCGCAGTTGGCAAATGTAAATTGTTTGTTTTCAGTCGGGAAGCGGCAATCAGGTAGCGGTGCCATAAAAGTCTCAATGCTTTGCGGTTCGAAACGTCGACAAAGGAAGCATTTGTATCTAATGCTCTGCAGTGTTCTGCGGAGACCGATTACGTAGTACCTTTGCTGTACAAAAGCCTTAGTGGCTTCCGTTCCCTGATGCACACAGATGCGATGGGCATGTTCGAGGCAAAAACGACAAATGTGATCTTTTGCATGAAGTAGTATTGGCCGCTTGGCCAACTCGAGTTCACTGGGAGCAAAAATTAGCCTTCCACAGACGCGTAGTATACCGTTCTTATCAAGCATTGGGTTTAACGACCTGTGTTTGAATTTGGGGTCCAGTTTACGGCTACTTTTTAGCAACTCGATGACGGTTGGGAAGCTATTGACTTGCGACATTTGTATCAAGTAAGATTTTGATAACTCAATGTCTTCAACAGTGTATTGATGGTGATTGTCACGCTGTTTTTTCGCTCTGTAGATCAGATTGAAAACAGTAGCTATCGTTAGCAAAATCTTTGTCCATGTTGAAAACTGTTTAGGGTCGAGTACTGGTTTCTTGGTTCTTAAGGCAGATCGTGTTGTTGCAGCACAAATTGGCAGTTGCTTTGTAGGTCTACAAAAGACATCATTTGTGGAGAGAAAATCTGGTGGCTTAAACCATTTTGCTTCAATTTCCTTGGGTTCTAAACCACGAGTACCATGATCAGCTGGGTTTAAGTTTGTCGCAATATTATTCCAATTGTCAGGTTTGCTTTTTACTTTTATTTCTGCAATGCGATTAGCAACAAAAACTGGTTGCCTCTTGGAAGAACCAATCCAGTCAAGTACAACTTGACTATCCGTCCAATAAAAAACATTGCTGATTTCAACAGAGAGTTCATGTCTAACAAAATTCAGGAGTCGAACACCTGTGACAGATGCCTCTAATTCCAACTTTGGAACGCTCAACTGTTTAACGGGCGCTACCTTGCATTTCCCGATCACGAAAGCAGTTTGTACTTCGTTGCTGGTCTTATTCAAGCTCCTGAGGTAGACAACAGCACACGTTGCAACAATCGATGCATCAACAAAAACATGCAACTGGTTCTCTGTCTCCAGTAGATTCTGTGTTGTCATCTGTCGTGGAATTTCAAGTTGAGGCATAGAGTGATAACTGTTAAGAAGCTTTTGTAAGGGATGTCGAAGTTCAATTGGGAGTGGCTCGTCCCATTTTCTACCTAACTTCCAAAGTTGCTGAAGAAGAATTTTGAACTTTATTGTCATCGGGCCAAGAAACCCAATTGGGTCAAAAATCGATGACACCAGACTGAAAAGTTTCCGTTGAGTGTATTGTTCAGCTTCTTTAGGGAATTCTCCTATGGATTTCATGAAAAATGTATCTTTTTCAAGGTTCCATTTTTGTCCGAGGACTCTTGTTTCACTCTTGGGCTCCTCGAGGTCTTCTGGAGTAGTACACTGAAGAGCCTGTTGATGGTTTGACAGGAATTTTGTTAGGCGGAAACCACCGGCTCTCAGGCAACTCTTTACTTCAAATGCAGTCGCTTTGGCGTTTTCAGGAGAGTCGAAGGACTGGATGTAGTCATCCATATAAAAATAAGACTTTATAGCGCTCTGTGCTTTTGGATATGTCTCGACGTTGTCCTCTGCGCATCTGTTTAAGACAAAAATTGCACAAGATGGTGAGCAAGTTGCACCGAAAATCAATCTGGTGAATTGAAACTGTCGCACATCATTGTCAATAGACCATAGGAAACGTAGTGCAGATTGATCTTCATTTCGGATGCCGATTTGCATGAACATCCCTTCAATGTCTGCCAAAATAGCAATAGGTTTTTCACAAAATCTGACCAAAATTCCTATTAGACTGTTTAAGAGGTCTGGCCCTGTTAGAAGATTGGAATTTAGTGACTCGCCTTTGAATTTTGACGCTGCATTGGCGACACGACGCACTTTGTTTGGTTTGTTTGCGCTTTGAACAGTGTGATGCGGCAAGTACCATATTTTCTCGGGGGGTGGGTCTGTCATTTCCACTGGCTTGACGTAATTTTTATCGAGATCTCTGACAAGAGTCTGTTGGTACATATCACTTAGTTTTGGATCATTATTAAGTCGTTTGTTCAAACTGTTTAGCTGATTGAGGGCAGAAAAATAGTTATTTTGAAGATTGGCAGGTACTTTCCATGGAAGAACTATTTCATACCTTTCCCCTGTGTGGTTGATAGTACTCTCAAGTATTCGATGGCAGACTTTTCATCTTCAGTGATAGTATTATCTTCTTTTCTGGTACCATCGTTCTCTATTGACCAAAATTCTTGTATCAAATTTTCCAAGGGTTGTTCTGGACTTTTCCGACAGACATGGTAAACAAATACTTTCGATTTATTAGAAGATTTTGATGAGCAGTTTCCTAGTGTGTTCAGGTACACTCCTGCAAGTGTCCATCCAAGCTTTGTCTTTACTCCAAAGGGGCGGATTTCGGTGCCTTGAATTACTTCAGTAGGATGCTTACAGGCAAAAGCATTGACAGCAAGGAGTACTCCAATCTTACCTTCGGCAATGTCTGGGAAATATATGTGTCGAAGTTCATTGAATGCATCGCAAACATAGTTTAGCTCAGTTACATTGGCTGCATTAACGTTTAATGTAGGGGTGCTGTAGGCTCTGGATATTTGGAACTTTTCATCAAACTGATTGAAAGGGCAAACTGTTATTGGTTGCTTTATTTTTGACAGGGGCATTTCGTAATCAACGCTTAGATATTGAACAGTAGTTGAAGATTGATATTCGCGTGGGAGTTCCAGGTAGTCAGAAACAGCATCTAATAAAAACGTAAACTGACTGCCGGGGTCAATGAGAGCATATGTGTCGAATACTTTATCTTCTTTGACAAAGGATACTGGCAGCAGCTGTAACTGCTCAAACCAATATTTCGGTGTACTGGATATTTGGTTGACATTGAAATTTTGGCTGGTAGAAGGTCCATTCAAATTCGCACGTTTCGATTTTTTCCATACCTGAGATTGCTTTTGGGTTTGAATTGTGTTATTTTATTCTGAATTGCTTCAATACCTTTTTGCGTTTGTGAGTTGTTGTCGTCTTTCGATGACCAATTTTGTTGACCTGAGGTTTTAGTTTGCTGTTGGACGTTGCTGGTAGTAAAAGCGGCATGTGTTCTGCTGAATTGTTTAGCTGGATTAAGTAGTGTTGTATGGTGAAAACCATTACACACTTGACAACGCTTCGAGGAGGGACAAGTGTCTCTGCGATGTTGATTACTTAGACAGTTTGTACACAAGCTATTTTTCTGGATAGTTTGAAATCGACCTTCAGGGGACAATTAATGGTAGTCTGAACAAGTTGCAACAAAATGCGGTTTGTGACATTGAACACAATTTGTGTGCTTGTTTGAAAACTGTTGCTCATTTTTCGAGCCGTTGTGATTAACCTTTCCTTGATCTAAATCGTTCCTTTGAGACTGTCTTGCAGTTGTTTGCTTAAACTGTTCTTGAACCGATTGTAGTGCTGTCACAGCAGAATAATTACCGTTTTTGTTGTGAGTGAAGGTACTGGTTCTATTTTCCTGGTTTACTTTGTCATAAACCCTTGCTTGAACCTCAAGCCATTTTTGAAACTCAACAAGGGTAGTTGTTGTAACATTCTCTGTCAGGGTGTATTCAGTCCATTTAAGAAGCAAGTTGTGGGGAATTTTTTCCTTCGCTTTCCTCAATAAAGTAGACGATTGAAGGTCGGCTTGAAAACCTAGGTTCTGAAAAGCCTGGACAAGTCTCTTTAGAAATGAAGGGAATGCTATGAAGGATTGCTTGTCGTAAGAACTGTTACATTTCCAGCTCTCTAATTGGTTGATAAAAGCGTTGACAACAACTGAAGGGTCGCCAAAGCGGCTCATTATCTCGTTGAGGGCTGTATTATAATAGGATGGATCACAAGAGTAAGCATGTATCAGATCCTTTGCCTTACCCGACACTGAATTCTGTAGGTAGGTTATTCTGTGTGTGTCAGTAATTGAAATGTTATTGTGAACCGTTGAGAAAAAATTATTTATCCACTCGTGATAGTGCATGGGGTTACCATTAAAATTTTGCAATTTTAATGGCGGTAATTTGATCGAGCATTTTAGGTCGACAGATGTTGGCTGAAGTTCACTATTGGTCATTGAGGGGATAAATTGTCCAGCTGTAGCAAACACTGGAGCCTGATGCTGCCTTACGCTTGAAGTTGGCAAGATGTTAGTTGGATAAAGATTAGGTAGAGGGGGAGGTCGCAACTGCGAAACTTCGTCGTTTGAATGACTTTGATTTACAGCGGGTTCAGCTGCCATGTTCTTAATGGGTAAAGGATATGATAAATAAACGTGTGTGTTGTTCTGACCAATATCCACCATACTGGTTTGAGTAGCCGGATTGAAGCTATGGACTGGTTTGTTCGCTTCTTGAGAGGTTGTGGGATGCGTTGTAAGAAGTTGTAGATCGCTCTGCACTGACTGGATGTTTGCTTGCGCTGGCGTAGTATATGGGTAAACAGGAGGCCTTTGAACTGCTAAACCCTGAATTGGGAAGCTGTTTGTCAAGGTTGTGTTCTTTACAGGATCATTGGGACCGATGTTGAAAGAACTGACACGTTGCACAAAACTGTTTTCAGGCTTTTGAGGTTTGAGTTGAACATCTTGTTCTTTTGAAAAACAATAGCTCTGGACATCCGAAACTACGTTTGCAGCTGTTGTTGGTTGTAGATTGTTTGTGAAACAATAATGCATAGGCTGAACGTAGTTTTGTTTAGATGAGTGAGGGTTTTGATCTATTGTCGCGTATTCAGGTCCAAGATTAAGAGGCTTGTCAATAATTGCTCTGCCAAGGAATGAGTTTCCACCTTCATCTTGAAGGATTAGACAAGGTACGTTGACGTTTCGGATGCCTCTCTGACTTTCAGGGGTCAAAGATAAACTGAAACGGTTAACAAACTGCTTTTGATTGGATTGAGAACCGCTGAATTTTAAATCCTTTGCCGTTAGGAAATTGGGTTCTTGGTTCAACTGATGATCCAAGTTTGACGTGTTGAGAGGCGGCAAAGTTAAGGTTTCTTGCTGCTGATTAGCTTTGGGTTTTTCTAGGGTGTTTGATGCCGTTGGATGATAATGACTAGCATGATATGTTGAGTTGGAGTCATAAAACTGGTTTCTGTTCTGTTGATGGAAATTTTGTTGTTGATTTATCAAATGGCTAATAAGAGGATCCTGGATTTGCTGGTTGTTCAGGAATAGTGATGGCTTGATTGGTCTTGGAGGAATGGGCGGTGGATTAATGAAGACTGTTGTGTCGTTCGGTTGTGAACTGGCTGCTTGCTCGACAAATGTTTCTTCAATGATAACATTGCGTGTTGGTGTTGATCGTTCTGAATCCAGTCGTCGGCTGCTTGGGCGAGAAGGAATTGTGACGTCATCGCGAAATCTTGTTGAGGACTGGCTTAATAGACCATCATCGTCCAATGTGTCAACTTCCAGTTCGGATTGCTGCAGTCTGGATGTTAAGGCTTTCTGTCTGTCGAGAATCGAAGTTGCTGTACTCTGGTGAGGCTTCGCCCTCAACACATCTTCTGTCTTCTTGTCCAATTCTGTTTGCAGCGTTTTGGCTCTGCTTATCAGTAGATTTAAAGATCGGAAGCTCTTTCTATCGTCTATTGCCTTCTGCAACAAATCAAGCTGGCTTTTCAAAGAACTTTCCGTTGATTTAAACATGTTCACTGCAAACTGACACTCGTCGTTGTTCCTTTGCTACATCTTTGATCTCTGTTGTTGTTGTTGTTATGCTTGTCTTTCAGGTTAAAATGAAAACGGCTAAAAACCGGAGCGACGAACTTTTGATGTCAAAATCTAATTTGGCTAATCAGCCAAAATTTCCTATAAAAGTTCAGCGACGCAAATATTTTCAAAAACAAGAATCCTAAGGTTGTGGTGGTGCTAATTATAGTAGATTTTATTTGCTAAAAAAATAAAAAAAAACTCGTTCGAACTTTTATCGTCTTTTTCTTTCTTGCAGGACCAAATAACTGCTACGAATAGATTTTCTTTTTGTTTTCAAATAGTTTTTTTTTCGGACAATGACTGTAATGGTTAGTTTGTGCTTTCTCCCTGAATGTAAGCAAAAACAATTAGTTCTATTGTTTTACTTTCACGAGAGGCCCAAAAGGAGGTTGCTGAAAAAAATATATATAATTTTTTTTTTCTTTTTTTTTTGCGGAGCGACTAGGCAACGAGGGTTACAAGAAAAAACGTTGGTTGTTGAGTTGTCTCTGTGTTGATTTAGGAAAATCCACTAAAGACTTTACTGTGTAGAACTGCTTGAGGTTCTTGAGAGATGTTTTGCTCTTCTTGAAATAATTGAAATCTTCTAATTGGGGTGACTACTGATACCAAAAAGAAATGTCTTCTCATTTCACAATGGTGACTTCCGAAACCAGTAAAAATTATCGATTACTTCTCGGTAACTACTGGAACCGTGCAAAATTTGTTCTTTTGATTGGTGACTACTGAGACCAGCAGGGGAATAGGGACTTCTTCTCGGTGACGTTTGTGACCGCGGACAAGGAAAAAATTAAACGGTTCTTAAAGGGAAAACTTTTTGCTTTTTTTTTGCTGAAGGCTATATTTTATATATATCGTTTTGCAAATCTTTTCAAAAAATCAAAGCTTTGTTTTAGTTGGGAAGTTGTTTTATGTGTTTTGCTTTCTTTACCGGAGGTGTTCTTGGGATTTTGTAATAAGTTTTTTCTATTTTTAAAGAAACCTGTTTCGAAATTTTTTCTGTAACTCCTATTGATTCCAGACTCCGGATATAATATATTCGAAAACAAAAATTTGAGACAATTTCAAAATCTTACTCAAAAAATGAGTTAGACTGTTTGATTCACAATTTAGGTTTTTTTTGTGCAGTCCGAAAAAATCGAAACCGTTTTTCTTTTCTTTTTTCGAAAGGCCTTTTTAACTTCTCTTCTTTTTTCTGAGGCTGACTCATATATCTACTAAAAATCGATTTTCGGCAATTGCACTGTAAGTCAAGGGGCTAGTTTGACAACTTGGTTTGCTTTCAAGGCGATGTGTAGTCAGAAAAATAAACTTTTTTTTCTGAATTTTTTTTTTCTGATTTCAAAAAAGTTTTCTTGGCAATTCGCGATATTGAGATCACAATTCGATGTATTGACCTAAATAGCTTTCTCTCCAGTTAACTCACAGGGCTAGCATAAGAGATCAAACTGCAAATAGACAGGATATAAGGTCAGGAAATCAAGGAGTTTTTTTTTTTTTTTGTTTTTCCGGCTTCAGAAAAAATTTTAAAAAATGCCTGATCTTTCTTGTTTTTGAGATCCCAATGTACTGTATCGACTAAAACAACTTTCTGGCCACTGCAAAATTAACTCAAAAAGATAGTTGAAGAGCGTATTTTGTGAATTAATAGGGTATGGGGGTCAGAAAATTGAAATGGGTTTTTTGATTTTTTTTTTTGATTTCAGAAAAAAATTTCTGACATTATTCGTGTTTGATGACTCAGTATACTAAATCGACCAAAATAGCTTTCTGGCTACTGCAAAACTAACTCACAAAGATAGTTTGAAGGTTTATTTTGTGAATCAATAAGATATGGGGTCAGAAAATCAAAATGGGTTTTTTGATTTTTCTGATTTCAGAAAAAATTTTCTGACAATTCTCGTTTTTGATGACTCAGTATACAATATCGACCAAAACAGCTTTCTGGCTACTGCAAAACTAACTCAAAGAGATAGTTTAAGAGTTCATTTTGTGAATCAATAAGATATGGGGCCAGAAAATCAAAATGGATTTTTTTTATTTTTCTGATTTCAGAAAAAATTTTCTGACAATTCTCGTTTTTGATGACTCAGTATACTATATCGACGAAAATAGCTTTCTGGCGAATCCAAAACTAACTCAAAGAGATAGTTTAAGAGTTTATTTTGTGAATCAATAAGATATGGGGCCAGAAAATCAAAATGGGTTTTTTGATTTTTCTGATTTCAGAAAAAATTTCCTAACATTTCTTGTTTCTAAGACTCCAGTATGACATATCGACTAGAATGGCCTTCTCGCTATTTGGAAACTAAATCAAAAAAAGTAGTTCGAAGGCTTTTTTGGTATTTCCTCAGAATATGCAATCAGAAAATCAAAATGGATTTTTTGATTTTTCTGATTTTGCGACCGTTTTTCTGACTTTTGGCCTTTTTCTCAGCAAATTTTTCTTTCAAAGTAGTTAAATTGCTTTTACTTGCTATTAGAAAAATAAAACTAGTCGAAGTTTATCAATCGAGGTGTTATAGTAGCAGAAAACAGGTTTTTGGGGAACAAATTTCAATTTTTTGGTGGCTTTTTGTCTAAAAAATTAGAGATTTTTGGCTCGATCTAACCGGGGAACAGGACATCAGAGGTGGCGTCTGAGACCTCGGGCGGACTTCTGCTGGTGACGTCTGAAACCAGTAAAGAAACTAGAACCTCTTGTAGGGGTGACGTCTGAAACCCAACTTCCAAAAAAAATTGTTCTTGGTGACATCTGATTCCAGTAAAAAATCCATGCAGGAGATCGTTGTCTGCTCTTGTCACAACCAAGTAATCGTTAGCGTCTGTGATTGTAACATCAGAAGGTTGAATGTTGGTTAGTTACCATTAATATTTAGTGAAAACATATTTCTAGCATTGAAAAAGTTAAATTCAGATGTTTTGTTTCCATGTTTTTGGTAACTGACAGTTAGCAAGGTGGGACATAAAGTCAAGTTTTTTTGCGGCAAATCATCTTAACTGCCGTATTTAGCCATCTTGAAGTTGCATCCGCAACATTTGCAATTTAGAAAAAGTCATCAAAATTAATTTTTTTAAAAAAAATAGTGATTGCATGGTTGTTTTTGGTTGTCCAATTTTGTTTTTTTTTTGGTATATGATCACCACATTTGGTTAAACGCTTGGAAATTTCATTCTATTTGCCTTTTCGTTGATTTTTAAAACATAATTTGCAAATATTTTATTTTTAGTTTTTCACAATTTTTAGAAACATTGAGCTCATATCAGAAATTTTGTTACGCAATCTTTTGCTTTTCCTAAATAGTTATTACATATGGTCATTCAGGTCTGCTGATTACCAAATGTTACCACTCTGGCAAAAAGTTGGCGAGTTTTTGGTGTACCCTGTTAATCAAAAATTTCATTTGAAAGCTTTTGACGACAAAAAGAAAACAACGAACATCCAATCAGTTATAAATGAAAAATGGAGTGAATTGAGCGTCGAAGTAAACAAATGTGAAAAGTCAAATTCTAACAAAAAACGAACGAAAATTTATTTGGATTGATTCTGATTTTCAGTCGATATCCGTAATAATACCACGTTTGGTTCCTCTTGTTAACATATTTGATATGCATTTTAAATTTTTTTTCAAAGCATTTTGGAATCAAAAACATTCAAATAACCTTTGAATAACTATTTTTAATTTTGATGTCGTAGGATGTGTCTTATGTTTCACCAAAATGCATATTGCTAGTGACAGTAACAATACATTTGCCGTACGCCAGTAGGAGCGGTCAAATTGCGAGATCTTGAATTTTTCTTGAATTCTATAAATTTCACATAAATGAACCAAAAAAAATTTGGAGTGATATCCTATTTTTTTTGTCGATTTCTCTAATAATGCCATGTTTGTTACTCTGTTAATACAAATGATCAGTATTTTTGCCTACCAGTTTGAGCGAGATTTGCGACACACATTTGGTGTCTCTATTAGTCAATTGTTTTGGTCATTTACAGAGACAATCAATTTTGTTCAGAGACAGTCAATTGCATATAAGAAGAAAAAATATTCCGTATTCAGGACAGACATTTTTTAGACAGCCAGTATGATGTTTTATGAACAAGCAAACAAATTAACATTAATGCTTCGTGAAGAGATATTTAGCTCAATCTCGATTAATTGGAATTTGCGCTATTAAATGGTTAATTGGAGCAATCCATTTTTAAAAAAAAACTATAACTGGACTCTTAGTCATAAAATTTTGATTCGAACTCAATTTTCGATCGTCATAATTCGAATTTTCTTTTTCCTCTAACGAACTGCTATTTTCCTCTTTAAGTGCGATTTTGTTTGCTTTTTGTCTGAATCGGTGCTTAAAGCCTGACATTTTATGTTGAAACATCTTTTAAAAATCTTTATTTGTTATTTATTTTTGTTTGTAAATTGCTTACTTTTGGTCTAAAAACTATGAATAATATTGATAAGCTAAATTTTAAAGTACGCAACTAAGTTTTTAGCGTACATTAAAAATTGATGGCTTCAAAAATTCGGTCTATACATGTATATACTTCAATTTTGGTTTCAAAGCGGCTTTACCAACTATTCCGAGGCGGAATTTAAAACAATGGCTTAATTGTGATTAATAAATAAGAAAGCCTCTGAAAACTTAATTCTTTGTAATTAATTTGGAATGCTTTGTTTGTTATTGTTTACTTAAAATAGACGATAAAAGACGCTTAAAAACAACATTTTTATAAGTAGATCTTAATGATTGGTGAGTTGATTTTATTTTTGAAATAAAATTGGAAAAGTTCACTTGACCGACCGGTGGTTCCTTTTTGATTTTTTAGATCCAAAACGCAATTATTTAAAGCACAGGAACATTTTGTTGAAATACTTGTGTCCGGTCAACATTTTTTTTTTACCAAACTCCAACTTCTTTGATTCCTTAAAAGTACCTTGATTCCTTAAAGTTTTTGTTTTTGACAGGAAGCGAGGATTTGAAAAAATTGTTCTGGTAGGAACTGAAAAAATTGATTTGAGGTTCTTTTCTGTGTGCTATATCTAAAAATTGAGAGACTTAATGGATTCAATTTAGTTTGATAAAACGAAATTTTTTATCGTATAAGATCTGAAAAGACGGAACTTTTGTCGTGTAAGATCTGATAAGGAGGAATTTTATTCGTGTAAGATCTGATAAGACTGAATTTTTATCATGTAAGATCTGATAAGACGGAATTTTTTATCATGTAAGATCTGATAAGACAGATTTTTTATCTTGTAAGAACCTACAAGAGAAGTTTTATTGTGTAAGATCTGATAAGACAGAAGTTTTATCGGGTAAGAACTTACAAGAGGAATTTTTATCGTATAAGATCTGAGAAACGTCTTATCAGATCTGATAAAAAGATGCATCCCTTTACAGGCTATTAGCAAGATGGCTTTGTCAGAAATATGTCAGATTTTACACGATAAAAATTCTACAATCACTCGAGGTTTAACATTTTAGACTTTTAAGAAAAAAGTATTAACTACGAATACTCGAAAAAAATAATCGAATTGGCCATTTATATGTCAAAAATTTTGTTAATAGTGGGTAGTTGAGAAATTGTGTGTCTTTTTTCAACAATCTGTTCATTTGTAATTTCCAGCCGTCTGCGTTCTAGTGAACCCTAATTGATTAGGAATAGGTAATCATTTGGAATAGTTTATTTGAAGCAATTTGGAATCGAAAACATTTCAACAACATTTAAATATTAATCGCCTTACAAGTATTTCTGCCAAAAGTGGATCATTTCCGCTAGCAACATCCCAGGTGGCGGTAAAGCAAGCCAATAGGCAAGCAAGCCGAATTTTGAAAGTGGGGTCAAATAAGCCGAAAAATTTTGGGATACCCGTATTTTAAGTTGCCCATTGTGGGCCGGTGGGCGCGCTTTTCTTCCGTCGCAGCTTTACCGCGATAACCGGCCCTCATTTTCCTGATTACATCCCACAGCCCGTGCCCTCTAGATCTCCAAAAATTGACGTATTATTCATTTTCTGGTGCATTGGAATACATTATGTACTATAATACTATGCGCAGTGTTGATTGTAATGGTTAACAATGTATTATTTTCGATAGATTACATAACTATTACAAAACTTTCGGCTTGTTTTTATGTCGGTTTACTTTTACCTCGGCTTATTTTGCGTCCCCACAGGCCTACTTAGCCAAAATTTAGGCACCCCCCAAAAATTAATGTTTTCCTCACTTCTTAAAAGGTTATTTATCTTCATAGTATCGTTCCTGATATAATATATCAACAATCGTATATGTAACAATTTTCAAGAAGCTTTACAAAACTCTTAATTACTCAAAAAATACAATAAGAACAAGTTTTTGCTTGATGTTTACAGTATATGCAGTGACTTATTGGTGTATACATAATTTTTTCAAACCTCCGCTCTAATAGTATTTTCTAAATGCCTATTCGTACGTATACATACGTAATAACTCAAATGCATACATTATGTTTAAACACATACAAAGGGGGGAATGCCTAATTTACTGGGAGGGGGGCGCTAGCGGAAAAGATCCCTAAAAGATTACAATCAATCTAACTTTCAACTGACAGGTTCATACAAGTTTACCATACAATCTAGAATTTCTTGCAAAATCA
Source organism: Convolutriloba macropyga (assembly GCF_964194025.1). Lineage (NCBI taxonomy): Eukaryota > Metazoa > Xenacoelomorpha > Acoela > Convolutidae > Convolutriloba > Convolutriloba macropyga. Next base: position 4,746,559 of record NC_134476.1, read on the forward strand.
ATCCGACTTACAATTTATCTATCCATCTATATACTAAACAATTGAATTTACAAGAATTTCATATGAGTTATATGTTCCTTCAATGCGCGTTTACGTGTCGATCTGTTCAAATTTCTGACTGACAGCTTAAATTTGACCAGATAATCAAAATCGAATTAGAAAAGTGATGTCATATTTTAAATTTCAGCAGAATTCAAATCACATTTTTATCTTATTAAACATATTTCAAAACCTTCGACGAAAAAAGTACTTTTTTATTTGTAAAAGCAAACAAGTGGAACACATTCATCAAAGGTTGAAGATGAAAAGTTCATTTTGAACAAAAAAGCGTGAAATAGGGACAAAATTGCTAAAAACTCTGCAACAAAACTGCTATAAACTTTGTTTTAACCATTTGCGTCTATATATCTAAATCTAAGCCTCTGGTTGATAAAATTGTTTTTTTTTAAATAAATGTAGTATAAACTGAGAGTCTTGGAAAAATGTCAAAAATTTTGTAATTGCTGGAGAAAGAAAAAGAATTGAAATTTGGCAATAAATTGTAATTCGACTTAGAACTAATAAAAAAATTGATAAAAATTGCAACTGCTATTAGATCAATCTACTTAGTGAAACATCTTTTACCGTTAAAAGCAGGAACTGTACTTTTTTAGTTCAATTGCCCATTCACATTTCGATTTGATTGCAATGTTTCTCATATCTCTGCCAGCTTCATCACTTCTGAGAATAAAAAAAACAAGTAAATTGGGGTATAAAGGTTTGCCATATTCGTAAAAGGCAAACGAATCTTCTATTAAGAAATAAAATTTTACCTGCAGAGCTTTTCAATGAAAAAAATTTTCCTTTTAAAGTTTTTTTGATTTTATAAAGCGTTACAAGGAAAGGAGTCAAATATCCAAAAATGTCTTTCAAATGTTTGAAAATAATTGAGATGAGAAAAAAGCCACAAACTGTCGTTTTTTGTTTGATATTTTGTCAATTTGTCAATGTGTCAATTAACATAGAGTGAATGATCATAGTCGGAAATTTTTCGAGAAAGTGGAACAACTTGCCAATAGGAATCCAGAAAGAAAAAACGAAAAATAACATTAAGGAGAAAATAACTAGCAAAATAATTAAATTATATGGACGTTTTTGAATAGATAGACAAGTAAACGGTTTTAGAAGTTGTTTTCACTAGTATTTTAAGGACCAAACTTTTAATATGATTTTAAAGTGATTGTTAAAAGCAAATACTCAAGCAACCTTTTGCTATGATTATAAAATTTTTATTTTACATTTTTCAGATTTAGAAAATGTTGTCGTTTTTCAATGAGCTGTTCATTTATAATTTTATACCACCTGCCTTCTATTGAGTCTTTATTCAATATGAGTAAGCAAAGCAATTGAAATAAATTTTTTTGAAACAATTTGGACTCAAAAACTTTTAAATAACCTGTGAATAACTAATTCTAATTTTCATCTGTTCTAAGTTTCACTAAATTAAATACTGCCAGTTGAAGCGCCAACACATATGCAGTAATGACTTTTTGACCAGATAGGAGTGGTTAAATTCTGAGAGCTTGCAGGTTTCTCAAACGTTCTTAAACGGCGATTCATTGCCTGACAAGTACTTCTGCCAAAAATTTGCCAGTGAAACATACAACTTACACGTTATTACAAGGTAAACGTACAATTTAAAAGTTCTTGCCAAACTAATATTCCTACTTAAAATTTTTTATAACTTTACCCATTTGCCTAAAAGAATTTTACATGAGATACGAAGGTCATCCCTTGACCGTTTAAAGATCATACTGTTTAAAATTATGTCTGATATTGTAAATTTTGACAAGATAAACTCTCTGCTGATTCTGAAAAATGGAATTAAAAAAGTAATGCAATATCTTAAAGTTCAATATGAATCTATACATAGGAATATATATATATATATATATATATATATATATATATATATATATACATATATTTATGTATATTTATTTATATATAAATATGTATATATATATATATATATATATATATATATATATATATATATATATTTATATATATATATATATATATATATATATATATATATAAATATATATGTTTGCATATACGTCTACCTTTGACTGATTGATTTCAAGGTAAATTGAATTTTATCGTTTTATAGAGATTATAATTATATACACTTGGTAGAATTCTCTTAAAATCACAATTGGACGTAAACTTCCAAAACATTCACACTTATTGTTTTAATATCTGAATATTCACAGAAACACTATTTTTTGTTCTCTGTCATTCATTTTTAACGTACGGCTTCTCAGTGTTTTGGTCCTCAGCTTGCACGTGAACTTAATATTGTTGGATAAGATTGTTTTTTAAAACCAATTTTGTTAGTTTTGAAAACAATTTAATCTAAATTATTTCAAACCGATAAATCATTCTTATTTTTACAATAAAGCGAAATTGAAGCTGCTCATTTGAAGTTCGAAATATATAACAAAAAGAACAATTATAGTTCTTCTTTTCTTACAGAAAAAGAATAGTATTCATTGATCTGAAAATTAAATTTGCAAAATTCCTAGTGATCCGAAACTCACGCATTTTTCTGTACAAATTACGATCGAACATTCGGTGGTGCTCAATTAGGTTTTGAAGATGAGTCATGCTCTAGTCGAAAAAAATTGAATTGTTCAAGAATCTTACAAAATAGCAACGTCTAAGATTGTAAGATTTTCGGAATATCTTGTAGAATTTATTTTGCTTCTCGGGTCGTGGTTCCCCAACAGCAAATTAGAAAATTTTTGACTAAAAAGTCACATAAATTAACTGTAAACGCAAACAAGTTGAACAATTTTGCCCATGGTTGAAAAAGAAGTTCATTTTGAACAAAAAGCGTGAAAAAGGTTCAGAATTGGCTAGCAAAGCTTTCTGTTTGAACCGTTTGTTTCTATTTATCTCGGTCTAAGCCTCCGGCTGATAAAATTGCAATATTTTGTTCTTCGTCTAGACATAAATACATAAATTTCCACATTTACAGCCAGTTATAGGAAATTTTAGCACATTTAAATGGTCGCTATATACATATATTATGATGCAGATTTACAACCTGTAAAACAAAAATAACTGGAGGCTCAGGGCGCGCCAATTTAATGTTATTTACGGGTTTTTAATAGTTATACTGCTGAGACGGGGTGAAAAAAAGGTGGGATTTTGTTTTGGCTAGGGTTGGATTTTACAGAGAAGGTGTTTCTAAGCAACAAACCGTGTTGTTATATATTAACGCCCGACTTAATTTTACTATCACTTATTTATCAAATAAACAATTAAATTGGGAACAGCCGTAGACTGATCAACATTGTTTATTTGTTTCAGCTTCAATTTATAATTCCATAAAAACGTTATCTGCCACAATAAATTGTTTAATTGCTATTAAATACTGAATATTTTGTTTTACAGACGCTTTTCTCAGATGGGTTCATTCATTATACAGTTCACAGACGGACAAAAATTAATCAGTGAGCGTTTGTTTTCTTTTTTAAATACTTTTTACAGAAATTTAAATTTACATAATTGAAACAGAATTTAGCATTACGACGCAGAGGTATACCCCAAAATTTCCGCCTTAGTAAAAATCGCTCGAAAAATAGATACATAAAATGAACAAAATTAGGAGACAAGATTTGTATCTTAGTTTTCGCAAAAGGGGTTGCGCCATTTTTTGCGAAATAAGGATAATTTAAAATTCTAAAATAGGTGACAAGTCTTGTAGCACGTTTCCGCTCATTTTAGGTATTTTTTTTGCATTAAACGTATCTGTAATCCGCAATTGAGCCTAAATAAAAGGAAATTTTTCTGTTGCTATCTCTTGTTTGCCGAAACGCACTTGAATATATTGCACGTTCGTATATATTGTAGTATTACGAGAGCCGTTACAAATGAGCGGATAATTAATCCCGCATTAGAGCGAACGTATTTAGGCGCTAATTAACCATTCTTTCGCCGCGCGCTAAACAAACTAACGCTTGTTAAGACTACCAGTACACAAGTATTTAAACAACTCAGTTCGACTTATTTAAATAACACAACTTTAGGCCTGGATCTCCTCGCTTATATCCAGGATAGAAAATGTACGTTGTTGAACGTAGGCGGCCTGTAAAACCACAGTTTCTTTTGATTTAAATTACTTCTGCTTTTGACAGTTGCAATGCAGATCTTTCCCCCCAAGTTCAATAAAGATGAAGCAGATTGCTTCAGGGGAAAAGACAATAGAGTCTCATAAAAAGCCCCCAAGAAAACCATAATTGTTGCGGTTTTAGAAGAGGGGAAAAGCAGAAAACAGGCGCCTACGAAATCAATAATTGATGCTCTCAGCTTTTTAGATTTTTATTATTTTTTGGAGTTTCAATAATTTTTCCGTGAGATAAAAAAGAGTTAATTCTCTTGCCTTCTCGGCCAATAGGAAAATTAAGAAGCACCTCACTATGAACGTGAGTTTGTGATTCGCTCCCTATCGGCCCAAACGGAGCTGAGAGGAATTAATTGTTTCTCTCAGCGAAGTGGGACGGAATAAAATTAGAGAGACAAATAACAGAGCCAGCGACGAGCAGCAGACAACTGCTTCATTTTTCTTGCAAAATAAATTCCTAAATTTAAACAGAAATTTTATTAAAGATTTCCAACTTAGCAAATTTTCCAACAGAACATACTTGTGAGAAATCAACTGGAAGAAGTTTTAGAAGTTTTCAACGACACAATCATTTAACAACAACACAATCGGGTAACAGCTCAGCCCGGTTTAATACTACTCAGTGTAAGTTTGTTCATTTAAACTATCTATTTAATTAATTGAACTTTTCAGCCCCCCAACTACTTTAAATTGAGACTTATAGCACAGACAGGTCTTAGGCATATATCTTTGCCTTCGATTTGTTATATCTTTTGTCAAGTTTGACTGGCATACATAAAGAGATCCCGTATTGTGTGATCTGTAGCAGCCCAGCCAAATTTGATAACTGGTGCGCCCAGAGGAAAGAATCACGCCTGAATTTTTGTTTTTCTATCCGATCGGATTAAAATAGTAAAATAACCACTAGCACAGAAGTGAAAGCACACTAGTAGCCAAACGAATAGAGTAATTTATATCAAATTTACGGCCGAAATACAGTAAATTTACATTAAAATAGTAACAGGCAACTGATTCTTTGCTCTTGTAAAATTGTTCTGACCCGGGTGGGGGTAATCTATGTCCAATTTTTAGTTTATTTATATAACAATTGAAGTACTTTTACATTTTATAGTCAAAATTTAACCAAAAATCATCCCCCCAAAACCTATTTAGCCTAATTTTCACCCAATTTTCATCAAATTTATGGTTAAATTTTAGTATTTACACCTTAAATAACCGAAATTCAACCAGATTCTATCCCCCCAAAACATATTTAATTTGATTTTAACCCAATTTTCACCAAATTTATGGTTGAATTTTAGTATTTTCACTCTAAATAAATGAAAATTATACAAAATTCATTCCCCCATAACCTGTTTAGTCTATTTCTAACCCGATTTTGACCAAATTTATGCTTAAATTTTAGTATTTTCACACTAAATAATCGAAATTTATACAGAATTCACCCCCCAAAACTTGTTTAGACTATTTCTGACCCGATTTGGACCAAATTTATGGTTAAATTTTAACATATACACTCCAAATTACCAAAAACTATCCAAGTTTCACCGCCCCAACACCTAATTAAACTAAACTTTAGCCGATTTTCACCAAATTCACAGCAGAATTTTAGCATTTTCACACTAAATAGCCGATTTTTAACCAAAAATCATCCCCCCAAATCATATTTAGAGTAACATATGTCTAATTTTTACTGAATTTTTGACCAAAATATAGCATTTTCAAACAATTTAACGTAAATTTAACCAGAATTCATCCCCCCAATAGGTGTTTAGTGTAATTTATATCTAATTTTCTACACATTTAAGCACACGTTGTTGCATTTTCACATTAACTAACCCAATTTTGGTTAAATTTAAGCCTTCCTTAGTTGAATATTCACTCTGTTTTATCAATTCCTTGACCCGGGTGGGGTAATATTAATCAAATTTTAACCAAATAAACATCATTTTGACCTAAATTCTCAAATATTAACCAGATTTTAACAAAATTAACGTCACTTTTATCATAATTTAACGGATACTAATCACATTTAAGCCTTAAAAACATCATTCTTATCCAATTTTAACCAATAATACTCAAGAAAATAGCCATATTAACGTCATTTTTACACAAAATTAGTAAATATTAACCAAGTTTTGACCACATAAATCTGAAAAAGGCTCAAATTTAACAAAGAATAACGGGTTTTAAACTAAATTTTATCCCCCCAACATAGATTTTTAGCCTGAAAATAACATAAATTGATGAGAACTCCCCCATTTTAACCGGTTTCACTATAAAAATTTCACCAATAGAGGTTTTAAACAGTGCATGGACCAAACTGGAATAGTTATTGTAGAACATCTTAATCTAACAGCAATAGAAAACACTAGAAGGGGTAAAATAACACGGTTTATTACTGACGGAATTACTTTCTTAGCTATTTTCTACATGTTTGAACATAATTCTCCCGCTGATTTTTGTATAACTTATGCATCTGAGAACCCAAATTTTCAGAATTTACTAACTTTGTTAAAAACTAAAAACAGTGTGATCGAGATTCCCGCAGAAAATTTAGCCAATAATTAATTAAAAGAGCGTAAACTAGCCTTTTTAACCCAATTTGTACACAAATTTATCATAGAAAAGTTGTTGTCTCATGTTAAAATACGGTCATTAACAGACTCAAGCACTTAAGAAACAATATTTAAACACAATAATAGCTACAAAAATACTACTTCTGATGTACTAAACATCCCGTACTAAACGTTTTTATACTGTCTTCTGTGTAATTTCATAAAAAAATACATTAATAAAACAACAAAAACAATTGTTCTATGTTATTTATATGTCATATATTAAAGTAAACGTTCAAGATCTAAATATAAGTATTAAAGTACATAACACAATAGGCAAAGTTTCATATTATTTAACTGACAAGAACAGAAACTTTTTATGCATTTACCATCACTCTTCTAGCGAAACAGAAACTGAAATCTACATAACTTACAAGTGGACCAACCCAAACTTTAAGGAACTTTTGTGTGCTCTAAGAAATCAGAACAGTGTGATAGAATTAGCATAAACGTTATCATCTTGTGTGTGGATGAGCCACCAAAATAAAATTCCCCCGTTTGGTTTACAAATCTTAAAAATTATTAAACCAAAATACATCAACGTTTCTCCTGACGATCCGAGTTTACCAGATAGAGTTAAATTACTTATAAAAACAGAATTTGTCACACAAATTAGATTTTCAAAAATAAACAAATTTCACCAATACTCTGTTGAATTTAAACACTCTGAAAGCACTTATCCTTGGTTATTAAATTTTACCGTTGAGCAAACCGATATTTACTCTTGGGTTGAAATTTTTAGTACTGATAACGGCGAAAACTTTGAATTTAAAATACAATCATTAAACGGTCCTAAACAAATAAAATTCATAACACAAAACAAACAGTTCAACTTTCTACTTTAGTATTAGTGTTTTATTACTTAATTGTTATAACAAAAATATTTTCTACACTAATTACCCAAACCAATAGTACTTTCGTATAAAATATTCTTTTCATACACTAAAACAAAACATGGCAGCGAACGTTGTTGCGTACCCTGACATAGCGTTAGAGAAATTTACAGGTTTAGATCCATCTGAAGATGCCCAGGAATTCTTTAGTTTAATACAAAGAAAAATCCAATTCTCACTAGGAACAAGAGATCCTGCGGATGCTGATTTGCAAGCAGCATACGACGCTAGACAAAAAGCGTTGTTTGGTTCGGTTTTGCGTGGGCCCGCAGCCCAATGGTTTGAAACCTTAGCACCAGGTTTAGCATGGAACGAAGTTAGAAATCAGTTCATCACCCGTTTTACTGATGCAAAGGACAAGTATAGGAAAAGAATTGAAGTCGAGAGTATTAAAAGGCAACCAGATGAGTTGATAAAAAGCTATACACACCGAGTAACAAAAGCAGTTGAAAAAGGATGGCCAGATCCAGATTTTAACAACGACCAGCGTAACGCTAAGTGTATGGAGTACTTTGTAAGAGGATTAACGCCACCTACACTCAAGCAAAAGGCACATCAGCGGTTAATAGAAAACCCAGCTACAACTTGGCAACAATTACAGGATCATGTAGCAACTAAAGACTTAAGTTTTTCTGTTAGCAGTGAATTCACGGGTACTGCCTCAAGTAGTATCGACAATAAAATAGAAATAGAAGGGTTAAAAAACCAACTCACAGAAATTGCAAATCTAATGAAAGATCATAAAATAAACGCCACATACAACAACGACAATCCCAGATTCAAACAAAACCAGACTAGATTCTGCAAGTTTTGCAAACGTTCAGGTCACACAATAGCTTTCTGCTTTAAGTACAAGGACTTTAAAAACGAAAACCGAAACCCACCTCAACAACGAGAAAAGTTCACAGATAATTATAAACGTAGTAGGAGCCATTCACCAGGTCAACAAAATTACAAATCAAACAATTATGACAATCGAAATTCTAGGGACAGACAAAGAAATAGTTATAACCAAAATCAACCCAATTATCAAAACAACTCTAGATCAGATTACCGACATCGATCACCGTACCCATCAAACTCTTCAAATAATTATCAATCATCTTCTTACGATAACCGATCACAGGAACGAGACAATAACCATCGAAACTATTCTTACAGAGATAACAATAGGCAAAGTAGTAGGGATAGACAAAACAACGGTCCTCCAAGATCGGATAATCGATATCGTGATAGGAGTAGAGACCATGACCGAGATAGGACACCTACTAGACAAAACAATAATACTCATTCAAGAGATAACAGTGAAGGGCGAAGCCCTCGAGTTCACTTTACCAGTGAAACTTCCAGAGACTATTACAATAATGAGAATCACAACGACGAGTATTTAAACTAGACAGGTCTCCGTTCATAAACACTACTGATAACAAAACAAGTTACTCACATATTTATATTAATTTATACCAATCCGTCGGAGACAAAAATAAAAATAACGGCTTAGAAACACAGTTTTTATTGGACACAGGAGCATCAAGCTCTATAATTAATTACCACACTTATCTTGAACTATGTAAATTACAACACATTGAGATGAAAGCTTCAAAAAATCATACTTTAGCGGTTAATGGTGAGAAACTAAAACTTCTAGGTCAAATTACTTTCAAAACTTCTTTCGACATTGAAGGAAAGTATCAAGTGGAAGTTACCACATGGGTTTCAGCCAAAGATGGTTGCAAGCCGAATTTGTTGGGAATGGATTTCCTTGAATCTACTGTAAAATCTATTGACCTAACCACTCCAAAAATTGATTTAAAAACTTACCCCGAAGTAGCCGTCACATTATCTAGATACCAAACGAAAAGCTATCCATACATTAGCTCTTACAAAATTGTAACTCTTGACCAGCAACTACCATTAGCACCAAAATCAACTCGAGTAATATCGATTAGACCACCGAATGAATTCTTCAGAAAGGGAACCTCCTTCGTAATTGGAAGTGAACTGCAAGCTCAAGGAATTTATACCTACAACGTTCAGTGTTTTAGAAAAGAAAAGGAATTACCAATAATGCTAAACAATCCTCAAAACAACAAGGTTGTCATCCAAAAGAGTCCTATTGGGCACACTTTAGAAGACATTGAAATTCGACAAGACCCAGAATTTTCTGTAGTTGACAACGTTGCATTCATAAACCACCTAATGAATAATGACACTAATTGGGACCAAATATTCCATGTTAGTGAAAAACAAGGTCCAAAAATTTCAAAAATTCAAAATTTCTTTGCAGGCAAAACTCCTGAAAAACAAAAGAAAACAGAAAAGCGAAAAAGGCAACAAGATTTTACCAACAACTACGAATTAGAAACAGACTTTAGCGACGACCTCAAGGATCTTAAGCCACAATTAGAAACAACTGATGAGAACATCAGACCCGTTGAACTTCCCAAAGAAAAACTTAACAGATTTGACAAAACCGATCAAGCGTTTCTCAAAAAATTTGATTTCAGTCAAGCTGATATCAATGACGAAAACTTAGACAAGTTACTGAGGACTTTAACTAAAAATAAAGACGTTTACTCTCAACACAAATACGACGTTGGTAAGATAAAACAAAAGTTTCATGTTAAACTGTTACCTAATTCAACTTTGACAAAACAAAGACCATCCAAAGTACCATTACATTATCAGGAAAAACTAGAAAACCTTTTGGAACAACTGTGTAAAACAGGTATAATCCGGGAAATGGGCAATGATAAAGAAATGGGATCAGAATTGATTAATCCAATCATAATCCTACCCAAGGGGAACACAGTAAAACTGGTTATAGATGCCCGATATCTGAATTCAATAACAGACCTTAGTCGATATTCATGGCCACTCGAACCAATCGGAAGTCTATTAACTAGATTAAAAGGTAATTTCTTCACAACCAGTGATCTTTGTTCAGCCTATAACCAAGTCCCTCTAACTGAGGAAACCAAACAGCTGGTGAGTTTTGTAATTGGTCCAAAGCAATACACATTTGAACGCGGATTTTACGGCCTATGCGGTCTACCTAATTTCTTCAGTCGTATAATGACTATCCATTTTGCACCATTAATTAGAAAAAAACAAGCTATAACCTACATTGATGACACCATCATGCAAGCACAAGATGAAACCGAAATGTTTGAAATAATTGACAAGTACCATGAACTTTTAAGGAAATCAGGATTAAAAGCTCAACCTGAAAAGACTAAATTTTTCCTTAGGAAAGTACAGTTCTTGGGACATGTAGTAGGTAAAGATGGGATACAACCAGTCAAGAAGCGAGTAGCAGATTTAAAAGCACTTAAGTCGCCTGAAAACAAACGTGATGTCATGAGAGTTCTAGGTTGCTTAGGATTCTACAGCATGTACATCAAAAATTTGCATGTTGACTGCAAACCATTTTATGACCTAACCCGCACAGAAACTAAATTTGTCTGGACAACGGAACACGAAAAACTGTTTAACGACATTAAAAACAGAATTAGCGAAGATACTATCTTAGCAATACCGGATACTAAATACCCTTTCCACGTGCATGTAGACGCTTCCTCTATAGGAGTAGGCTCAATTCTCGTTCAAGAATTTCCAGAAGGGAAACGAATAGTGTCTTTTAACTCTAGAATTTACACTAAAGAGGAACAAAAAATGAGCACCACAGCACGCGAACTTTGCGGTGTAATATCTGCACTACAAACTTATGAGCATTACCTAATTGGTTCTCCCCATCCAGTATATGTGTACACCGACCATAAGCCTTTAATGTATCTATGGGGTAGAAGAGGAAAACTCTCTCACAGGTTTTTTAGATACCAGTTAGTAATATCTCAATTTCAGAACTTGAAAATTATTTGGACTGAAGGAAAAAACTTAGCTTTTCCTGACATCCTAAGTCGCAATGTGAAACTTAAAGATCTGGACAAGTATCAACTTAAACACAAAAAGATACCAAAAGACATTAGTTTTTACGACGAGCATGGTAACGAGGAAAAATACTTCATTTTGCGTGATAATGAAAAGGGATCAATAGATGACTTCTTTCCAATCCTAAAACAAAGCATAACGGGTATCGACAAATTCATTTTCAAAAATGACAAAATGGTAAAGCAAAAGTACGACAATAATCAAAACAGACTTTGCTCAATAAACAATATTTCGGAAGATTTCTCGTATGGTTCATCAATTAACCACTATAGGCGTCACCGCAAACAAGAAATAACCCCTGTGTCAGAACAGGAGGAAGACGAAACGTCTGATCATTATACAGAAATTGATTCCTACCCTGATGAAGGGATAACCGAACAAAATTTTGATCCAATTTCGGAATTTGAATTGTTCAATGAGAACCAGTCACCGGAATTAGATTTTGACAAACTCTACATTGATCAAACTAACACCACAGACTCGGAGTACAGATTCCCTCTAGAATACGATAAAGTTTTTCTCGTGAAAAATAGCACTTGTATAGACAAAACCGAATTAGCAAAAAAATTTCCCGAAAATACAAAAATACAAGATGCAAGAGAACTCATCGATAAACTGACAATCTTGTCTAAAGAAGTTGATTTAAATACATCGGTAATTTGTCAAAAACAATTAAAAGACCCAGTGATACAACAAATTCGCCAATTAAGGACGAACAATAACAAAGATGAAAAGAAAATTGAATTCAGACAATCTAAAGGCATAATGTCATACATTAATAACTTTGAGAAACTGAGTTTTGTAGGTAACATCTTATGTATTCAACAACAAACAGACGAACCAGATATTGAATACTTAAAAATTTGCGTACCACTGTCATTGTTCTTTAAATTTTTCAGCTAGCTCATTGTGAACTGTCAGGTCATGTAGGTTTAGATAAAACACTTGCTAATGTAAAACGATTTTTTTATTGGCCCGGAATGTATAAATGGATTGAAAACCTAATTGCTGATTGCCTTGAATGCCAGAAAAATAAGCAAAAACGGAGAGACCTCCACGAAGCACCTCTCGAAAACTGGACTGATACAGTCCCATTCCCCTTTCATACGGTCCACATTGATCACAAAGGACCTTTAAATCCACCATCGAACGGTAAACACCATTGTTTAGTTATTGTCGATTCATTTTCACGTTTCATTCAAGTATACCCCGTACGTTCCACAGACGCAGTAGACACCATAAAAGCTTTAGAAAAGTTCATCTTGTCTTTTGGAATACCACAAAAACTTGTTTATGATAAGGGTTCGGCATTCATGAACCAAGATTTTGCGAGTTACATTCATGAATTAGGTATAACACCCGCACCTCGAACTGCTTATGCGCCTTGGACTAATGGTAAAGTCGAGATCCAAAACAAACATCTAGGAGCACATTTCCGAATTTTTCTAGAACAAGCTCGAGGTAAATGGGACGAACTGGCACCAAAATTTGCTTTTTCTCATAACACGGTTCCAAATGCTAGTACTGGAATCTCACCTTATGAAATTGTGTTCGGACAAAAACCACAGATACCTCTGTCACTTAAGTTAGGACTCCTACGAAATTCGCAACTCACATGCTCTTCCGAGTTTTGCAAAGACCTGCCTCTTCACAGGCATACCTTGCAAACTTCAAAAAACACCGAAATTGACAAGCTTCTAAAACCGAATATTAACAATTCGTTGCTTATGCGAGAAAACCAATTCAAACAAATATACAATAACGCTTATAAAAAGAGCTTAGAAAACAATAACCGCGCACATAAACATAGAAACAAACACAAATTAGGTAAGCCACTTGAGGTTGGGCAAAAAGTTCTAATGGAAAACCATCAAATTGAGTTAGGAAAGTCAAAAAAACTAAATGAACTAAGATCAGGACCTTATACTGTAGAAAAAAACTAACCAATGTTAACTATGAATTAACTTTAGATAGCAACCCGTCCACAAGGAAGGTCGCTCATAGAAATCACCTAGTCGAGTACTACCCAGCTACTGAAACTATACCAGAGTTAACCCTAGAGTATGGTATAGATAAAAATAATTGTGACACATTTTATAATAATCTAATGACAAGTCAGATGAATAAACTCAATAGTCCTTTGACTAAATTCTCCTTCCAAAGCCCCACTAACACCGAATATTTCCCCGTGGATAATTTCATACGAAGAGACTCCCCTGTGCAGAACTTCGACCCTGACCGAACACCTACCAATTTTGATTCTGGATTCAACGAAGCAAGTTCAGGTGGTCGTGATAACCCACCTCCAGTCCAAACACACCTACCTAGCGGTAGTCGAACAAGAAGTTCAACTCCTCGCCCACAGCACAATTCTAGAATACCTCTAGACCCTAATTTAAGTCCTCTCCGCCCTAATACATCGGAACAAGGACCTTCTAATTTACAAACTTTAGAAAATAATAATAATAATAGGCGAACTTCTAGTCGCTCGGCCAAGCCGCCATCACGCTATCAAGCCGGATTTACTTAACTTTGTTTTAGGTAGCAATAAATCCAGTCAACATTTACTGGCAGTGCCTATTACTACAACTCATAGCCTTAATTCCCGACTTGAAGCGCTAAAAAAGAACAGGATGAAAAGATATCCTTGTTTTGAAAAACTCTATTTTTCTTATTTACTTATAAGTCTTTTCTACTTTTGTACTCTTTCTATAGTTATTAACGCTACTGAGGATATTAATGATGTATCTAACAAACTTAGGGTCATTCATTATGACTGCTCTAAAATGAAAGAAAATAAAATGTATGCTTTAACACAAGTTTCTCCTTGCAAAATTACACCCGAAAACATTCAGATGGTTGATACACATGTAGCACTTTATCAACGGTCCTATCGGACCTTTGTTAAAGCTCTTATGTGCAAAGTCACTGCAATGCTCATTCGTTATAATTGTGGTATGTTTTCCCATTCATCAATTGTACACAACGCTCCAATAATAACATACGATATTATTGTTTCACCCGAACAATGCCTAAATGCTAATAAAACTGGAAAAATTACTGTTACTGAATTTGACGATGATGACATGGAAATTGACATAAAACATGGAATAAAAACTGTCTCCTATAAAAACCAGGGAGTTGATCTTGAAGGTGAATCATCAACATCTTGTGATAATCGTGGTCAAATTAAACACTTCTCTTTTGAAACCCTGATGCAAGAAACTGTACTCGATATTGATCTTAATGACAGAACTGTCTATAACAGTCAAGGACTAAAACTTCCTTGTGCCCTCTCAGAAGGAGGTTGTCATTCGACATCACTCGACCCCTTTGCATACAATTGGGAGGCACCGGAAAATTGTATTGTTACTAAAAGATTTTCACAAAACGCAAAAATGCTAAAACATGAAAACGAACTTGGTAACGTACAGTATTTCATAGTGAGTGATGAAAAACCGGAGACGCCCTATGAAGGACCAGGAACGTATTCTCCTGCTGAAATGGACATAAAAATTAGAGTAATTGATGAAAAAGAAAAGGTGTGTGGAAAACCAGAATTTATTTACAGAACAAATTTAGATTCTTTATATGTTTCTTATAAAGGCGGATTTAATATGAAGACTGGCAAACCTTATAAAACAAAAACTCAACAATTTTTTCATAAACTTCGTGTTGAACCTGACAATAGCCTAAGTGTAAATGGGTTTAATAGGAAGCCTTCAGATGAACAGATCCGAACATCCGACAACGGTTTTGTTGCATGGGAACACTTAGACAAAGACAAGTTAGACTATGATCTTAACCTTGCGGTAAAAATGGATTTTGTCATATATCATAATTACATGCAAATAAAACAAGCATGGAAAGGTTTGGTCATAGAGCAATGCGAACTTGACCGAACTCAAAAACAAATGATACTAATGCAGGCTATCCAAAACAATCGTTTAGCTGGATATATGTTAACCGGCAACCGCTCGATGTTCTTAGACACAGATGGTAGCATAGGTTGGCTGTACCACTGTCCAAAACGAAACTCACCACTTCAGGTTCTTGAACAGTGTTATGATAGGATTCCTATTCATTATGATGGTAGGACAATGTTCGTCGACCCAATTACTCGACAAACCTACCCTTTTGCAAACGAAGTAGATTGTGTTGGAGGCTACAAAAATGCCTACCAATTAGATATTGATAATGAAAATTCATGGTACCATTTGATGCCAGCACCTGTTCCTTTACAACCGCCAAAAATATTCTCTTCAAGAGTTATTAGTTCTATTCCAAAATTTACCGGTTACGAATCGCAACGTGCCGGAATTTACACACCAAATCAACTTAAATCATTTTGGGACAATATCTTGCATTCGGAAGCTTCAAAATCTGTTTTGACAAAAATTTCAAGAGAAGTTCTAGAAGGAAGAAGCATAGACTATTCTCAAAAAGATATCTATGCGTCAGCAATGGGAATTAACAGACAAATTTATCTAGATTCTCTTCTTTCACCTACATTTTTTACAAACCAGTTCAAAGGCACTTTTGGAATCATCACTTTTTATCTGGAAAAAATTGGAGTTTATTTTGCTTGTTTCTTGTGCATAAAATTCTTAACTGATGTAATCGTAACAATCATAAGAGCGTTCGAAATCCACAAAATATCCAACAAAACAATGGGTTTTTGGAAAATTCTATTAGGAGCAACATATAATCTTTGTATCTTATCGTTCTTTACACCGGTATTCTCTAACGAAACCAAACCGTCGGCCCCGCAGAACAACAATCATTTTTTACCGCTTAGTAATTATCAACCTTACAGCACAATAGAAAAAACTTACAAATGCGTTGAGAATCAACCTCGAGAAAATAAAATTGATGAGCATTGTCATACAGAAAATAATAAAGTAGAATACCCAAATCTGGCGTCACATCAACCACAACCACAAAATGATGCAACCATTCTAAGTGTGGTGGCACCTCCTTAAAGCTGTTAATAAAAAAATCATCTTTTTTATAAAAAAAATAATTTCTCTCAAAAATAATAAAAATTATTTGTATTAGACTCTATAAGTTAATTAATATCTTGTTTAGATACACCTCAAGGATGCTATGCTATGCAACCCAAATTCATAAAACAGCCTAACGCTTTATTCATTCGATTTGGACAATACACCGGACAGATATTATCCTCAAGTCTTTCCGATTTAAAAACTACTGTAACTATTAGAGTTGCATCTTTCTACTTCAGTGACATTATAGACTTGGACGTACCGCATTCAAATTTTCAATACTTCTCATTGTTAAGAGCCCTGATTGATGACACAATTACTTTTGTAAACATTGGAGTCGAATACGAAATTGTTTCAAAGCGTCTGAAGAAAAATATTATTAGACTTTGACTTTTCCTGTAAGAGACATGTGTGGATTCCTTCCTTGCTTTTTAATTCTCATAATCCATTTTCAACTATGTAATCGCAACTATGTCTATCTAGCTATTGCCTGCACTCTTCCTCTACTCCGATTTTGCTGCAGTGAATCCGATTGATATATTAACTATAATTATCAATCGTTGTCAATAATCCTCCTTTCAGAAATAATTGACACACCTTTTTTTATCCTTTTTTTACATTTACATACTTTTATACATAGTTTTGAAATGAAGAACAATAAGTTAATTAACAACTAAAACGCTTCCATTAATGTACTTTTTGTTTCAAGATAGACTCGTTACAATTTATCAAATAAAGAAAACTTTTGAAGAAAATCACGGAGACATTTTCCCTCAAATCGTAATAAATTTTGAGTTTTGGGACACTTGGGAAAACGATACTGTGATTTTAACTCCTCATTCGTTGTATTGGAATTATTTCGTGTATTTAGCACAATTCGACCCTAATAGTCTGCCAAATGAGCTAGATCAGCAACATGATTCATTTAACTAATAGAAACTTACAAATCAGAATCGGAAACCAAAATTTTGAGCTATTAGCCGTATACTATGTTTCCGCTATAAGTATAATGACTTTCGCAAAAAAACCCATGACAAATATTTACAGACTTTTAACTATTTTCATTACTCATCCTCAGTTCGCCGAATTCACCATTTTCCTAGCATTCAAAGAGAACTCGGTATTTCAAGTACAACATCCAATCTACATTGCTTAGGTATCATTCTAAACTATGATATTTGCAGTTAACAATAAATTTGTAGAGTTACAAAAAATTCAACGATCTTTTGATGCATACCCAACTCCTGTACCTACTATGCTAGTAACGCTCAAAGAAATCCAAAGTGAAAAAATTTGTTTAATAAGTATTAATCCTCTTTCAGTTCATTGGAAATTCTTCCTCTTTATTCTAGAAAACCCAAACTGTGTACCTCACAATCTTTATTTTGAATTGCCGAAAAGTGATTGTTCTCAAAACGATTTCATTACTAAAGAATTGGAAACTATTAACAATTAAAAGCAGCAATGATATTCTCATACCAAAATTGCCTTATACAAATTCAATTTTTTGAAAAATCATTTGTGACAACAAAAAGCAACAGAGTAATCCCACAATTAATACTCCATTTTGAATATTTAAACATTTGGACTGATGGAACCATTACCTTAACACCATCTTCCCCCTATTGGACATTCTTTATAAATATATCCTAAGCTTTAAATGGTTCTAAAATACCTTTTAATTTAGATCTTCTATAATGCTGTTCCACTTTGGTGAGCGCCTAGTCAAAGTAGAGTCCCTCGAGAGATCTTTCATTGAAACTTCCACAGCAGAGATTAAACCCTGTATAATTATACACTATACAGACTACGAGCGTGGATGTGAGGGTTCTACTCGAGTAACAATGGGAATGATGCACTGGGAATTCTTTCTCGCACTCATCGATATCGAAGAGCACTTCCCAGTCAATTTGGGCGCTCTTCAGTAAAGTAAATTGTTTCACATAACTTTCTCTCCCCAAAAAAATAATTTTTTTCCCTTGCTCATTATTTCTATCCTTTTTTCTGATCAATTTGTTCTTTTCCCCTCATTTCTTTCCAAATTGTTAAAACTAAAATGATTTTTTTTATTGGTAAGGAAAAAATTAAAATCGTTAAAGTAGAAAGATGGTTCAATATTTGTTTCACACAGTATAAAGCATGTATCAAGATAACTTATATGTTTTTAAGCACCGGTACCATTAATCATTATTACATTTATCCAAACGAGAAACACTGGAATTTCTTTTTTGCTATTGCAGATCTAAATGTAACTATCCCCAACGAACTTGAACACCATGGATTAGAACTCGTATACCCGAATCTTTCTAATTTGTCCTTATAATGGGAAACATTCTGAAGATATCGTCTCAGCAACCTCAAATTGATACAACCCCTAAAGTTGAATGCCCTGTTTGTTATCTCCCTTGCCGTCAATTCAAAAAATTGCACAAAAACCCAAATGGTCAGCCGCCCCATTTTGCTTGCATTCCCTGTAGAAATGAATTATTTAAATATTGGAACCAACCTAAATGCCCCATTTGCGTAACCCCCATTTATACAATCAGTCATTGCCATTATTTCCAGTGTGATTCTTGTCAAGAAATCAAAAAGTTATCCACTTGCCGCAGCCACTTCAAAAGCCTACACCCTGAAAAATCAATTTGTTTGCAGTGTATGACCTTCACAACTACTAAATGCCCCTTATGCAAACAAACAATTGACCCAAACAACCCGTGGTAAAATCCTTGATTCAAAACTACCTTCACAAATTATCCAAAATGTTTATCCCCAAAGTACTTGATTTTTTATTAATGGCCCTCATGATTATTGCAGCAGCCTTCTCCTTCGTTTTAACCGTTTTCCTCGTAGTTGTAAGTATTCCTTTCAATTTTTTGATGTTAGTAGTTATATTAGTAATAGACCAAGCAATAAAATCCCAAAATAATCAACAACCAAATCCTCCAACCATACCAGTCCCATAATCCCCTCCAATAACAATCTTCCGAAAATGAATACAACTGACAAAGAAACCAATACTATAGAATCCAAACCGGTCTCATTAATTTGTTTATGCTGCAGACGTGAAACAATGGTTTTCAAGAAATTACACGAAAACCCCCCTAACGAACTACTCCACGTAATGTGTCTGCTCTGTTACCAATATGTTATAAACGATATGGGCTACGATTTTTGTCCTAAATGCTCTAAATTTAATGTTATCTTTTCAATCTTTAACTGGTTTCAATGTGATATTTGCAAACAAACAAGATTTCAATATTCTGTTGCAAAAACGTTTCATCACAGTGATCACAAGCCCGTCAACTTTTGTAAATTTTGCGTAGAAGACTATAAATTATGCCCTCGTTGCGAAAAAATAATTACATAATGCGTCCAAAAACTTCCAAAATTTTAATTCTTTTCCTGCTTTCATTTTTGATCCACTCGATATCCCTAATTCAATTCAGTTTTTACCAGGAGCAAATCACCTCCTTCACCCTAGTTCTACACTACTCATTGAATTGACAAAATGCATCCCGTAACATTGTTCATTCTTCTTTTCCTCCTCTTATGCGCATTGGCAATATCCCTTTTTATTAATCACTACCTCCTTTCCATTTTCTCCAGATACGGAAAATGACCAATCTAGACCTATCCACAAAAATATTTATCTTAATCCTAATTACCTTACTTGCAATATCGTTCCTTATTAACCTCATCCTACTGCAGTTTCTCAGAGGTTTTCCTGTTTTTGTATAAGGAAAATAAAATAACAGTCACTCGATGGGTCTTTCACAATCCCTGTTCGACGGTTTTCGTTGGTTCTATCCCCATAAGGACATTATCTGCCCTATATGTTCACGGAAAACCGTTATTGTAGAAAAACTACACAAGCAATTCCCCAAAGAAAATCCCCACTATGTATGTATTCCTTGCAGAAAAGCACTTTTTAAAAGATACCCAAACCCTAAATGTCCCATCTGTCTTCGACCTTGTCTTCCCGTCCTGATCACATCCTACTTCCGATGCAATTTATGCAAAAAAATGAAAACAGAATTAGGAGTAACAAAACACCCACATTTTTCCCAACATGACGAACACCGATTCTGTCGAGTGTGCATAAATAAGCAGAAAAAATGTCCCATTTGCAAAAATTTTTTAGACGACGTTGTCTAATAAACCAAAAACACTCAGGCCCAAACGATCTTTTTTCTCTCTTTTAACTTTTCCTCGGGAAGGGGTTACCTCAGCTTTCTCCAGCCTGCCCCCCTGGCTTTTGAACCTAAATAATTCAGAACACTAACACGATAATTGAAATTTCCAAAAACGACCCGAAAAATTTCCTTCTTTCAGCTAAAGCAAGGTTGTCTCCCCAGCTGCACGGGTCGTTGCAGCCGTGTTAGTGTGACGCACGCCCCAAGACTCACACCTCCGGGCAGCGGAGAAAGACGTACTTGTGCCAGGGCTGCCCGCCTGGCATAAGTATAAAAATTTTTTAATTTATGACCCCCCTCCCTTTATTAAAGTTAACTTTGCATTTAGCAAAACAAACGATTTTCTACCAAACTTTATTAACAAATGCATTTAGCATTATAATTTTTAAGTAAAGCAGTTAGCAACAAAACCTTACAAAAACATTTTTACAATAGAATACTTTTTTATATTAGCAATACAATTGCAAACTTGAAAAGAAGCCATAATGTGTGATATTGATGACACAGGCTAACCAAAATCAAATAATTTTAGATCATCCACAAGGAAACACTAACAATGACTACCAGACCCACACTCGCAAGCGTAATAATCCCCAGTCAACATCAACAAGTGACAACACAACAAGAACAAACACAAACCCATTCTTCCCAGCCTCCTATTTTCTCAAAGCCTCCATTTAAACCTCAGAACACACAACAAGTTACTACAACTATTGCATCTCCATCAACTTCCAGTCAATATGATCCCGAAAACAACTGGCAAATTAGCAGAAAAAGACAATTCCCAATCCAACAAATTAGCAATGACAAAAACAAAATTATTAAGATGAACAACATTGAAGATCTCGTTCCCGACGCTATCAGGAAGATACCCTCAGAATGTTTGAAATTACAGAAACCGCGAGAGGAAAACATGAATAAAGAAAACCCGAGGTACGTTAACACCCTCCTCTATTTCCTGAAACCAAACTACAACAAATTTGAGGTTGCTAGTAAAATAAACATCATCCAGTCAAATGGACATCAACAGATACTAGTCAACAGCGAAAAGCTTCCAGTTCTGAAAACCTTCTCGCTCCCCACAGAAAACAACAAGTGGAGAATTAAAAATCGCGACCCTAAGAATGGCACTTACACCCTTAGGAATAACATGCTCGACGCATATATTGAAGTCCCCTACGATGCCATTTCCGCTTTTCCTGTCGACATGCCAGAACTATCAAATATAAACACCAGTAGTTTAATAGAGGAAAACACCACATTCAGGCAGGAACTATTTCAAAAGGAAACAGAGTTGCAAGAATTGCAACTGAAATTTGAACAACTGAAAATGGAATCACAGAAACCACCTGAGGAGAAGCAACTACCTAACGACTATTGGCGGCGCCAATATGTCGTTGCCCATCAACTCCAAAAAACCAGCGAATCGAATGCACAAACTATGCTAAAAACGTTCTCCTTGAAACATCTAGAAATAACAAACGCCAACAAAAAACTTGGAGAAAAGAATCTGGAGCTAGGAAAGAAAATAACACAATTAATGAAGGAAAACGAAGAACAAAGAAACAAAATTTCCGAGCTCAAAAGGAGAGTTAAAAAGCACAAAAAGCGACAATCAATGGATAAGGAAAAACCAACTGAGGACGATATACAAGAGGTTCTTTTGATCGAAGACGATGGTAACAGTCCGATGTCAAGCCCAGTCATTTTGCCCCCAGAATTTTTGAATAATACAGCACAACATTATCGCCCTTTGCGATTAATTTTATAGCATACCATTGTCGCCCTTTGCGATTAATTTCATAACTGTCTGAACTTGTAGTAACTCATTTATATGTCTCAAGCGCAATAAAATTATATACGATGCAATATATTTCTTCTTTTAATTTTTTCTTTTCTATCTTAAAATCGGGGTGAGCTGTAGTATTACGAGAGCCGTTACAAATGAGCGGATAATTAATCCCGCATTAGAGCGAACGTATTTAGGCGCTAATTAACCATTCTTTCGCCGCGCGCTAAACAAACTAACGCTTGTTAAGACTACCAGTACACAAGTATTTAAACAACTCAGTTCGACTTATTTAAATAACACAACTTTAGGCCTGGATCTCCTCGCTTATATCCAGGATAGAAAATGTACGTTGTTGAACGTAGGCGGCCTGTAAAACCACAGTTTCTTTTGATTTAAATTACTTCTGCTTTTGACAGTTGCAATGCAGATCTTTCCCCCCAAGTTCAATAAAGATGAAGCAGATTGCTTCAGGGGAAAAGACAATAGAGTCTCATAAAAAGCCCCCAAGAAAACCATAATTGTTGCGGTTTTAGAAGAGGGGAAAAGCAGAAAACAGGCGCCTACGAAATCAATAATTGATGCTCTCAGCTTTTTAGATTTTTATTATTTTTTGGAGTTTCAATAATTTTTCCGTGAGATAAAAAAGAGTTAATTCTCTTGCCTTCTCGGCCAATAGGAAAATTAAGAAGCACCTCACTATGAACGTGAGTTTGTGATTCGCTCCCTATCGGCCCAAACGGAGCTGAGAGGAATTAATTGTTTCTCTCAGCGAAGTGGGACGGAATAAAATTAGAGAGACAAATAACAGAGCCAGCGACGAGCAGCAGACAACTGCTTCATTTTTCTTGCAAAATAAATTCCTAAATTTAAACAGAAATTTTATTAAAGATTTCCAACTTAGCAAATTTTCCAACAGAACATACTTGTGAGAAATCAACTGGAAGAAGTTTTAGAAGTTTTCAACGACACAATCATTTAACAACAACACAATCGGGTAACAGCTCAGCCCGGTTTAATACTACTCAGTGTAAGTTTGTTCATTTAAACTATCTATTTAATTAATTGAACTTTTCAGCCCCCCAACTACTTTAAATTGAGACTTATAGCACAGACAGGTCTTAGGCATATATCTTTGCCTTCGATTTGTTATATCTTTTGTCAAGTTTGACTGGCATACATAAAGAGATCCCGTATTGTGTGATCTGTAGCAGCCCAGCCAAATTTGATAATATCTGATTCTATCGGCCATATGTAAATTCTGTAAATTTGAAATTCATATTTCAACCAACATCTCAAGTTTTTTCACTGGCTTTGCTACCAACAAGGATTAATGCGATTTTCCCCCTCACCCCCCCTCCTCTTCCTGCAGCTCCTCCCTCCTCTTGACCCACTCCAAAAAATACAACATTATTATTTTACTACCATATTTTGGGCGCGTTTCAGTCACTACTCAGAAAATTTCGATTGATAATGCTCTTTAAAAAAAGAGAAATAGACACAAAATTGCGTTCTCTACAGAAAAAAGTAGTTTTTGTATTCATTTTTGATGCAAATGAAACCTTCTAAGTGCTTTTTGATTCGACTTAGGTAATTGCGTTAAAGCTACCCCAATATATTTTGTCTGAAAAAAAGTGTTTTACTTTTCGTCGTTTATTTTTATTTTGCTAACGTGTGAAAAATGACGTACGTGTCTAGACGTTCAATTATATTTTATCTTCAACCATCATAATGATTTTTGGTTGTTATCAAAAAGATCTTACGTAAAGCAAATCGTTGAGCTCTTGGTTTCATTTTGAGATTTAAAAATTTATTTTGTTTCGAAATCCAATTGCGACTGTTAAAAATAATGGTTTTTTAGGAGTTCTTTTGTGAGTAAAATTTAAAAGAGCAAAAATAGAAAGGTTTCTGGCTTTCGACCATTTGTGCCCTCCACCGAATGCGATACAAGATGTACCCTTAGTGTAGTGATCTATCTTGTCTCTGAATATGGAGTTGAATCATTTAGTTTTCAAAAATAGTAGCAAGCAAATATTCAAAAAACTAATTCGCAAAGAAGACGTATTCGTTGATCACACTGGGAGGTGGCCTGGGGTAGATAAATTTTTGATCCTAGCAAAGAAGAAATTCACAGATTGTTCGTATAAATGTTCTCGTATAGATTTTTTGTATTTTTAGAATTTGACTTTTATGCTCTTACATGACATGAGGATGACTGGTCTTGGATATGACCAAAATACAATAAACTTTAAATTTTTGAGCAGACTTGAAGAGTTATTCCCCTCTAAAAGCGCAATATGTGTTTGTTTTAAGAATTTTTTTGAGTGACGTCAATTTTTCATGGTCAGATATGTGATTGAAAGTTACCAGAGACTCCATACATGGCTTTGATATGGTTGCCAGGAAAAGTTCATTGTGATCAGCCCATGATTCGATAAAAATATATGAAGGAATTGGGGCTACGAGATATTTTAGGAAAGTTATTGGATTTCATTCTGTAAGTAAGGACTGCAAAGAGGATATCACAGAAAAAGATAGAGATATTCGTAAAGCAAAATGACCTGAAGTTGCTTCCTTATGATTGTCGGTAGAAAACCTATTTCTGCAAATGACCTCAAAGATCTCTGACAACAATGAGGGTTTCAAGGGCTTCTTGAAAAATTTGAACCTAGTTTTTGTTCAATTTTTAAAATTTTCGTCATTCTTATTCTCAAAAGTTAAACAAACACAATTTTAGGAAAAATGGGATTTTGAGTTTTTGATGAAAGAAGTAATTACAATTTTGGTTTATACTTGAGCTGTTGCTGTTTTTTCAATCATATTTCTGTATCTTTTTTCTCAAGATATATATTACTTCTTTCACTTTAAAGTTAAAATATCAAATGTTGGTATATAAAAATTTACGCATGATACAATTGTAGTTTTCGACGTTTAAACAAGTAGCTGCAATGTAAATGACTAAATGATTATAATTCTGTGTGTTCAATTGTTTGAGAAACCTTATTCGATTTCTGTACAATCTTTTAAGTTTATTTAAAAGTTACCAGAGACAAAAATAGTGTATTAATCTATTAAATCTTTCTGAGTTGTAAAAATCAAACTTAAATTATTTCGCCGTGATGGCACTATGAATATATTTGAAAATTGGAAGATGTTTTTTTTTGAACAGATGAATCAGACTTTGACAGCTGTTCATTTTCAATATATTTCAAAATTGTTATCGGAACTATAAATTTTTTGAGACCTTTCCCTCCAAGAAAAAAAACATTACGATTAGCAGTCAAAACACTTTCCGCAGATGCACAACAAGGCTAGTTTTTAGTTTTAATCTCTAATTCCAGTTTAGAGTTTAACTAAAGTTTCAAGTTATCATAAACGACAGCACCTCTTGAGAGGAGTTATTGACTTGTTATAGTTATCAACTCGTTAATAGCTGAAGGCTTACACTTCTTACCAATGTAAAGCTGATTTCCTTCTGATGCGAAGGAAAAGCTTAATGTTGGAAAACAATACAATATTTGTCTGATTATACGTAAACATTAGAACCAGATTTGTTAGTAAATTGTTTCAAAAGGTAACGCACTAGCTTTTTTGCTTGCTTTTCATGTGTGCAACAGCATTTACAACAAAATTTGTTAAAAACTATTAGTAGACTTCACACATGTTAAATTGAAACGACTGATAGACACTGTTACTAATTTCAACAAGTTTTACCCAAATTTTAAGTAGATATTTTTATATGATCTGTGCTTTGATGTATCCGATTATACAAATTGCAATTATTGTTACAAGTACGCCTTGATCAATCACTTACTACTTTTGTTTCATTTCTATACGTAACAATTTTCCTAATTATAACATCAAACAAGGATGTTTAATTCAAATATTTTATAATCTTCACAGGGGCTTCTTATCCATTCAAAATTTGAAATCAACAAACGCGTCGCATACTCTTTTGCATAAATATGCCCAATTGTCTTTCCTCAAAGAAGGAGGACCGAGTGTATTTTTTTAATTTTCTAAAAAATAGCTATCACTTAATCAGTTTAGAATGAGCCCAATACTGTAAAGATCTTTTTCAAAAACTTCGAACAGCTTATCTGAGTCTTAATTGAGACTAATTGCGCTTGAGTTTTCCATACAAATATGTGATGTCTAAGAAAAACTGCCAATCAAAATGATTCTCCCAAAACACAAAAGATATTTTTTGAAAGGGAAAAAGTGGGTTTTATTCATATTAGTGTTTGAAAAAGAATGATAGCAGAAAGTAAACTTTTCTTGATCTGCAATTTTTTTATCATTTCTTTTTCATTGTCAGAAAATAATCTGTGTTTATTGACAAAATTATCTACCAGGTGTTATTCAGTAGGCATTATTTCGTTTAGGCTGCTTAGCTCCTGATTTTTGTTGTATTGGTATCTGCATGTTCTCCAATTTGAAAATTTATTTTTGTTAAAATTATATACTGTTTAATTATGTAATATTTTTACTGAGTAATGCTATCGGTGTCCGTTTAAACTATTAAACCTATCTAGCAGTTTTAAAAATGAATTCGCAAAGCAGCAGTCAATTTTTTTCAAAAGAAAATGAGAAGAAAAGTAGAAAAACTCTCAAATAATCGAGCCTAAGTTTTTGCCAGACGTATTATAAGCGTTTTTTATTAGCCGACATTTATTTTTAGCCCAAAATTTGCCAAACTATTTACAAACTGCCAATTTTTTGAAGTATTCAACTCGTTGTTTATTGATTTGTGAATCTTTTTTGTGCCTAAAATACCAAATTTAACGCCGATGCGCCAAAAAACAGCAATTAAATTAATCATTCTATTTTCAGTATCTTTTGCAGTTGTCGTTAGAATTAAAAATGTATAAAATGTATTATTTTTGAGATTTTGAGACTTTTAAGAACAAAAAATTAGGAATAGCAGTCAAAATGACTTTCAGCGGATTTACAACAAGGTTATTTTTATCCAGTTATAGAGTTTAATTAAACTTTCAACTTATCATAAACGACAACCCCTCTGGTGAGAAGTTATTAACTTGTTATAGTTATCAACTCGTTAATAGCTGGAGGTTTATTCTTTATGAGAACAAAACTGCTTTTCCATCAAAATCAATTTAATCCTTTCAGCGTCAAATTAAGTCTCTCAAATTGTAAAACTTGTCAGGCGATTTAGACAAACATTGATTTTGCCATTAATTTTTCTTTTTGGTAGTTTTGAATGTAAACTTCTTGTATTTGAATTGATGTTTTCTTCAAATGTCGTATATTTGTTGTGTCTGATAACAATTTTAATCATTGTTTGACAACTTTACAATTAATTTTCCTGACTTTTGCTTAATTGTTTAATTTTCTGTTCATTGTTACACACATTCCTTTTTGCCACTTTTATTTTGTGAAATAGAACAATCGATTATAAAAATTGTCTCCGAAGTAAAAAATTTCTGTAGTTATCAATAATTTCTTCAATTTTTGTCTATGCTACTTTTTATATTTTATTCTACATGAAACAATAATTTGATTTCTACATACAAAATTTTCTTTAATTAGGCCATATTGTCTTAAAATTTCCCTGTTTTTGTTTTTTTTCCATCGAATTTTGTTGTTTCATTGGTTTGCTACTATGTCCACACAAACAGGCTTGACTAAGCATAAACAAGCTTGACTATTTTATAACCACCGGTTATTTATTTATAACTGGCCTCGTCAGAGACGGAGCACAGGTGTGATCATTTTCGGTAACAATCAAATTTATGAGCTTTTTTCAATCAATTGTCGGCAAAGTGACGCCGGCTAACGTCTCATTTTTCCTGAAATGCCGGAATTTGGATTGAAAGGTAATTTTTTCTGTATTTTCTATATATATATATATATATATATATATATAAATATATATATATATATATATATATATATATATATATATATAAATATATATATATATATATATATATATATATATATATATATATCAGAAGTAAAGCTCATTTTTGGAGGATAATTAAAAATTTGACTCATTATATTTAAATATTATAACCAGATTTGTTAGTAAATTGTTTCACTAACTTTTTAGAAAGTTTATATGTGCAACAACATGTAGAATAACAAAACTTTTCAAACAATCTTATTAGACTTTACATATGGGCCACCCATATTAACAATTTTCAAAAAGTTGTACCCTCAAAAATGGGAAAAGAGATTTTTCCCATTTTAAGTAGTTGATTTTCTATTATCTGTGCTTTGATGTATCCGACTTTACAATTTGCGATTATTATTACAAATACGCCTTGATCAATCATTTATTTTTTTTGTTTCATTCCCATCCGCAACAATTTTCCTATTTATAACGTCAAACAAGGATGTTTAATTCAAATATTTGAATGTCTTCACCGGGGGCGTCTAATGCATTCATAAAATCGACAATTCCATCGTATACTCTTATGTATAGTTATACCCAAAAGTCTTTGCTTAAAATATTGATCCCTTGATTGGATTGCGTGACTTCTGGTTTTTTTGAATAGAATAGCTAACGGTTAAGATTGGAATAAGTCAAACACTGTAAAAATGTTTTTCTTTTTATTTAGAATTTTTTTTCAAAAATTTTGAATAGTTTGAACCTTCTCTGAGACTAATTGCACTTTAATTTTCCGCACACCGACACACATAAAACACAGAACTTATCATTTAAGAGACTTGGTCTTTTTAAGGCACCTTGATTGGCCAAATAATTTGAAAAAAAATAAAGAATAATATTATTTCAGATTAAAATTAAGTTTTTGAACAACGATGAAAACGTAACGCATCAAATGAAAAAAATTGAGTTGTTATCGCGCTGCAACTTTTTCATCATTTTTTTTTGTCAGAAAAGAATCTGCGTTTTTCAGTATGGAATAATTTGTTCAGGCTGCATAGTTCCTGATTATTTTGTGATTTCTTATCTGTAGGCTTTGAAAAAGATCTTGCAAAAGCAGAAATCAAATTTTTTCATTGAAAGGAGCAGATAAATAGAAAAAAATTTTTAAGTTCCGAATGAAAACACCATAAAAGTGGTCATTAGTCAAATAACACCGCATCTTTTCAGATTTACACAGCAAGAACTTTTTATTTTTTTAAAGCTAATGTTTTTTATTTTAGTCCTTGTAAAATTTAATCGACGATTTCTGATAGTTTTTATTTTCTCATAATTTGATTCTTAATTTTCTGAACACCCAAAAATTTGCAATTTGGCCAGAAAAACCACAGAAGTAAAAAGTTCTTGCTAGCTGACTTTTTTCATTATATGGATTTTCTGGCGAAATTCCAAATTTTTGGGTGTTCAGAAAACTGAGAATCAAGTTATGAGAAAATAAAAACTATCAGAAATCATCGATTAAAATCGAACCAAAAATGAAAAAAATAACTTTAAAAAGTTTTAAAAATTCTTTTTTTTGAAACATTTTGGAAAATATAGCGAGCCAATGTGCGTTGAAATTTGAAGCGGGATTCAAAAGCCGCCAATAATCATGGTGTGTGTATGTGTTCTTTTGTGGTTCCAGTAATTAAAGTTTTGGGATTTTTTTCTTAATTCTTGGCAGTTGATCGTTTTTATTGTTCTGCGAGACATAGGGTATTCACTTTAAACTGTGTTGTGATATATTTGGCCTGGAATACATAATGTCCTTTTTGACTTGGAGCTACTTGAAACTAAATCTGAGCTTTTTGCTACAAACGGCACTTCAGAAAATTTTGAAGACTAAGAAAACTGTTTTTTTTTTTACAAAATCACATTATTTTATTCTACTAAATTTTATTTTTGTTATCTAAATGCGTTGATAAAAGATTTTGCGGTGCTATAGAAAGAATTTGACTTGACGGTTATTATTACATTTGGAATGCAGTTTTGGTAGAAATATTTAAAAAAAAGTATCTCACTTTTGAACTTAACTTTTAATAACTAATTTGATCAATTCAGCACAGCAAATTGGAGGGAGGCGTGTTCCATATTTTAAGATTCATTTTCATATCCACCAAAGTTTGAAGATATGATGAAATAATGTTAATTTTGTTTAACTGATAATTAGAGAAATATAACCAGACGAGATAGATGTTCTCTTAAGACTAATAACTTTTTTTATCCAAAAATTAAACGCAATTCTTTCTCCAAAAACGGCAGCCACTTTTATTATTTTTATTATGTTAGTGCTACGGGCATGTAAAATTGGTATAAAAACAAACTTGACCCGACTTTTGTTTGGTTATTTCTTTTATAACCAATTTTGTTATTACATTATGAATATTACATGAACATTATCTTTTGCCCTTTTGAGGAGAATTATCATGGGTATGTTATAACTCTTACATGTTAGGGTGGAACCTTACTTGTGTGTTATTAATATTATTATTACAACTAATATTACTCTTTTTCATTTCGAGTTCGACCTCAGAAAATGCAAATTCTCCAGAGAAAAAGCCCAAATATTTTCCCTATTAATATAGATAGAAAACACTGATAATTTACCAACCCAACCCTTAACCATTGTCTGAAGTTATGATAAAAAACAACCAAAAATTGAGAAATAAAACGAAGCTGCGCCAAATTTCCGCCCTTTTTGTTAATTTTTCCACAAAAATAGCAACTTTTTCATTGTGTTATTATCGCTCTAAAAATTTTGAGATAACTTGCTTTTACATATTATTATCCTTCTCTGTTCTTCTCCGCTTCTTTTCCCAAAATCAAATGGAAGACCAATTTATTCACAGAGGCACCTATTATTCTTTCGGATTTTTGGAAGGTCATTTTTTGTGTTTTTGAACCCCTTTGTTACATCAACAATTGATCCCGCCTTTCGCGCCGGACTTTTAAAATAATTTTCCAGTTCTTTTCAATTTCTCAATTTTCTTCAGGCGCCGCGGGGAAATAATTCCTAGGGAATGAATTTGATTTTTAAAAAGCTACGGCTCGACGGGTAAGTACCAAATTTCTGCACTCTTATATTAGGTCAAAAGAGGGGAGTTTTTTCAAATAGCTGCGCAGCAGATAGTCGAGATAGAGTCATCCTTTTAAAATTAAAAACTGACTCTCAAAAATAAAATTTAAAGTCAAGTTTGTTTAACTGCAATAAAAAAGCTCTTAAGATATGTAACAAAGAAAATAAATATATTTTTTTATCTATATTTTTTTAAGAATCACAAATCTTAAGTTTAGAATTGGCAGCAGAAACTGGTTCATTCTTGATAGTTTTTATCAAACATTTTCAGTCAACATTGTTTCATTTAACAATTTTTTTTTTGGTAGAGTTAGGTCATAAGGACTAAAACACATATTTATAAACCCATGTTATTTATTTATGTTTTGATAACAGGGCATTTTTTTTCTTTCAGGTGATAGCTTGTTCCCATTTTGAAAACATAAAAAAATTTATGCACATATAAGAAAGATGTTTTGTCGCAGCTCTGATAGCAATCTATTTTTTATTCATTGTGGTATCAAATATGATGCCATTAATCAAAAAATCTGAAAATACATTTTTTTCTTTCAGGTTTAATTGTAGAATCTGAAAAACAACTTTTGATACACCCTGATTTTGTCTCTCCCCTATTAAGAGCAGTACTGATGAAAAAAGCTCAGGTGAAAGCTATAATTTCCATGTTTGTAGTCGTAAACTTCTAGAATTGTCAGTGGGCAAGAAAGCGTAATTTAATTTTAACTCACAGTATTACATACATTTTTTTCGTATGAAACCATGATAATACAATAATCGGTCACCAATTGAAAAACATTGCTCAAATATTTTAGATATACTTTTGATGCGAAAACATTTTTTTCTTGGTCATAAAATTCAATAAAAATTCGTTTAAAGGTTTCATTGATTATAAAATTTGTTTTCAACTGGCAACTAGAAAGATTTAATTTAAAAAAATGATGATTCGTGCACTTTATATACGTCCAACTTCCTTTGATAATGGACTTCGAGGTATATAATTTCTCATGAACCAGTTTATATTAAGTAGGATCTAGAATGCATCGTGTCCAGTATTATTTTTCAGCTGATGGCACTAAAAATCGGAATTTGAAAGGTGAATTGAATTTATTTTAGTAAAAAAAATTAACGTTCCAATTGTCGAAAATCAGAAATTAAAGCCAAGGAAACTTCGGATTGACTCCTTGATGGTTAGTTGTCAGCTTCCAACAATACCGCTTTGTCATTTGAATTAGTTTTGCTCTTTAAATTTATGCTTCCAAATTTGTTAGAGCAATGTAAACTAGAAAATGCATCAAAGTCGTGTTTGTGTTTGGAGACTATAATTGTTACATTTCGTTAAAACCTCAACAATAAAAATTGTTTTTTCTCCAATTTATTGAACTTCAAAGATATTTCTAAGGCGTAAATCACGTTTTTTTCTTTACTGGAGATGTTACTCTCCAGTTTCAGTAGTTCACTATCAGTTCTCTTAGTCGGCAAAGATGTGTATTTCGTATGTTACTTTTTCTTATTTTTCATGTCGAATTGTTTAAAAATCCATTAACTTTTGCCTATAGTTTTGCCATTGTCCAGAAAAGAATGATTCTGAGCTAATGCAGAATTTTACAAATTCTTTTTGCAAATATCAATGACATCTGATCTAATACAACAGATCAGTTGTGTTGAAAAACAACAACTTCTATTGAATGTCAACTACTGAATAAGTGTTTAAAATGGCAAATTTCTATTGATTTCAAACATTTTTTAAAATATTTTTGTCTTCAAATTTATTTTTCCTTTTTTGCGCGAAAAAGCAAATTAGTTTGGATTATATATGAAACGGACGTCGCTTTAAGATTTAGAAATATTGATTTCTGATAATCTATTTGAACTGCACGCCAGTTACTCTTATATAAACACTTCAGACAACACAGTCATAAGTAATATCAGATTAATGTGATTAAATTTGAATTCACCAAAAAAGAGTTGTCATTAGATTTTGACCAGAAAAAATTTGTTTATTTGACTTTTTTACAAAATTGCTATTTGTTTTTTAAAACAACGTACTGTGAATGACATTATCTATGATTGATATTGACATCTCAATAGCCATGATTGGCAATTTTTATGTTTTTTGTTATTTTCTAAACTATTTTATTCCAATTTCCTTGAAAATCCTTAAAACCATTTTGTTATTTGTGTTTGTTGAGTAAAAGTGACTACTTTTTCTTCCGAGAATATTATGAAAATGCGGAAAAACAAGGTCAAAACGCGTATGTTTTGCAAAAATTTTTTACGGCTGCCCACCTAACTTTTGAAATTTAAAATTATTACGTAATTTTCCTCACTTTTTTAGTCCGGTTGTTCAATTTGCTTGCATTTAGTTCCGTTTCTTAGTTCCGTCAAAAATTGCAAGCGACAAACTCAAAATAAAATTTTGACAAGTTCAATAAATTCATGTACTCCCCATAGAATAAATTTTAAACTCGATAGTGGAAATAATTAGAACCTAAATAATTCATTCTATTTCAGGAACAGGCAAGAGGAACTCAACTAAATGTTCAACAGTAAACAAAAAGGAAACGCGTGAACGCCTGTCAACAGCGGAAATGACGTTCTGACGATACTGATGAATAAACTCAACAAAAACGCAAAGAATGAAAAAAACCTGAAGAAATTTTGAAGGCGAATTTCAAATTCTCTCCAAGAAACTAATCAAAAACCAGTCAGCCGTTTAAGACACTTGAAAGCTGAAATGCCAAGTCGAATTTGTCCATCGATGCGATGAGTTATGGAAAAAAGACTGAAATATCAAACAGCGAAAGTGTAAGAGAAGCGAGTTTTGAGTGGAAAAATTGGCCTAAGTTGCAAAGCGACTGAATGCGATTTTAGACAAAAATTTGAAGTCGATAAAAACTCAAAACAGCGACTGTATCGATATCGGAATTTGATTAAAGACTATTTTTGTTTAAAATTTAGTAACGCGGTTGGTTTGCTTGATTAAATTGAAGTCAACAGCTTATTAAGTGCAGAAATAGCTAGCAAAAAATTGACAAATGAGCTTTAAATTTTGCTATTTATTAAAACAAAAGTCCAAAAAATCAGTGAAATTTTTTCAGAACACATCAGATTCGTTAAATTTTCGAATTTTTCTTATATTGAATGAAAGTTTCAACTTAGATGATCTTAAATCTTATTTAATTATCATAATTTTTCCAAAATTTAGTTAGATTGAAGATTATTTGAGTCCCAAAATCATGCAAATGTCATCTTATATAGCAGCAGTTGCCGCAAAACACGGAAATCATTCCTTTGGTAACCCCGCTATTGAATTTAAAGACCCGAAAGTCCAGTCCAAGATATTATCCGACCAAGATTATTCCAAAATTGTCAACTTTCAAAACGGATTAACTCGACGATCCTTAGAAAAATCATCACATTTTATCGGAAATCAATTTAGTAACTCAAACTCATCAAATTTGTTACTGAGTAGAAGTTACGATAATTCAAGAATGGGTAGCGCAGGAGATGGTTATAATAACGAATCATTACCGGATTATAACAATTCATTATTGTCAGAGGACAGGTCAAATTTACCTGGTAGTGATAATTTAGTACCCGATAAGGGTAGTTCGGTGATTAACATGGAGTACCTTGCAAACCAGTTGGAGTTATTTATGAAAGAACTTCGGGTGTCGAATGATGAGAGAATCGAGCGCCATTTTGTTCACTATTTGGAGAAGACGACCTCTAAGAACCCGCTTCCGTTCCCCAAAGTGACAATGAACCCGTTGGACCCTTCACTGTGGTAAGTTTGATCTGTTTATTTTAATCCTTCGGCCACTGAATAAAATTTTTTTCTTTCGATTCATTAAAAAATGTAAAATTTCTGAATAGCAAGAAGGCCTGCTTGAATTTGTGCGTGACACAGAACTGTCCAAAATTCCTTTTTGAGCGACAACAGCATAATAAAAAGTCAAGCTAATCTGAAAAATAACACAGGAAAAAAACAACAACAGTGGATTCTTTTCGATGTGGTAGGTTTGATCTGTTTATTTATACTCATTAAGCGGCTGAGAAACATGATTGTTTCTGAGTCTGATTCATAAATGTTCATAAAAAATTTCTCGAATAAGAGGAAGGCTGGCAGACAAAACAAATTGCAATTCAATGAGTGTGGAAAAATGAGATAAACAATATAGAGCGGGTCGAAAAATGAAAAAAAAAACGTTTCTTTTCTGTTCAGAAT
The DNA here is from genome assembly GCF_964194025.1 of Convolutriloba macropyga. Classification (NCBI taxonomy): domain Eukaryota; kingdom Metazoa; phylum Xenacoelomorpha; order Acoela; family Convolutidae; genus Convolutriloba; species Convolutriloba macropyga. Next base: position 4,782,374 of record NC_134476.1, read on the forward strand.
ATATCAGTCGCTGAATGAGGTAAAATCAGCCAAATGTATAGAAAAAGTCAGAAACAGTAATGATTTTCTCAAAATTCCGGATTCACTTATAAGTTTTTCGGCCGTTCCTTTTAAGTTATTATACTTAACCATTCAAGTCATAAAACTTATAAGTGAACTCGGAACTTCGAGAAAATCATTACTGTTTTTGACTTTTTCTATTCATTTGGCTGATTTTACCTCATTAAGCGGCTGTTATACTCTGAACAGGAAAGAGATTTTTTTCCTTTTTCGACTCGCTCTGTATTGTTTATCTCACTCTTCCACTGTCAGCTCATCAATGAGATTTATTAGCTGACAGTATTACTTAACCTACTTAACTGAGATGTATATTTGACTGTACATGATCTTCACACTGAGCAGACAAACGGGGTTTGACTTTTAAGACGGGGTTTGACTCGGGACAGAAGTTATTGAGTCGGCAATTGGTTCTGCTCAGACAACAGACATCATTATTTTGTCTGCTCAGGCTAAAACTTTTCTATTTATGGGTTTTTTTAATGTTTCAGTCATGGTTGTTATGCATATACAATTTTTCAGCGGTTAAAGTCTCAGAGACCAAGTTCCGGGATACAATACGCTTATGATATAAATTATTTTCTATGCTTTTATATTTGCGTAATTAAAGTAGAATAAGTTTTTTCACTCTGTAGTTGATTAACAGAAGCTTGTTTTCAGCTGTCCTTTTATATCTCCCCACGTTCTTTTTGTGAGTTTCATTTTCCTTTTTTTGGTGGATGTCACCACGTCTGGAATCTGAAACTTTCTCGTGGTCTCACCCTTGAAATCAGGATTTTTCAGGCAGGAAGATCGGATATTAGGCGAAAAACCTTGTATGTGGACAGAATTGTTGTAATCATTAGGCAAAAATTCTGAAATTAATTCTTGTTAAAGTTGAACGAATACTAATTAAAAGAATTAAGAGATGTACTTCAAAACGAACTTGATGCTATAAAGTTGTCAAGTATCTCTATGAGTCAACTTTACTTGCAGAATAGTTGTTAATTGATCATGGCAAAAGTATAATTTTTTCATAGTACTCATACTTTTTATGCTGTTATCAATAGTCTTATTGATATTTACGGTTGAAAAAAGCACAGAAAATTAGAAGAGTTGAACTTAAATTGCATTAAATTGTTACAACGATCAAAATTTTAAAATTTTAATCAATATTTGTTTGCTTTTGTAAGCTTACTTTTGTATGAAGTCTATTATTAGTTTTTTTAGAAACATTATTTTACTAAGCAGATGTTGCAGAACCTCTTTCGCATGTTTCAACGATATTCGCCTATATTTCATAAAATTTTAGTTCAGAATTTTCACCTACTGGCTACAAAACTTCCTTTTGGCCTTATCTAGTTTTCACATAATATTCTACAACCGATCAGGCTGTGTTTAAACCGAAACTATTGTTAAGTTCAACCTAACATAGACAGTTCAACGGTAGCAGTCTTGAAGAAAAAATCTAGTTAGTTACTGTTGACTACCGAGTAATTGAAAATAGAAAATCTTACAAGCAAAGCAAATTTTTGTAGCAACCTTATTGCCGAGAACCAGTTATAGCAAAATTCAAACAAAACAGCTGAAACGGTTGGTCATTGCCACTGTGAACAAAGATAGAGTTACGCTACAGTTTTTCAAAATAACCCAGATATCAAACTTGACTACAAGTAATTGTCGAATGAAAAGGCTAGCAATTGTTCTAGATTTTTCGCGATTCACTTCAGCTTTTATCAAATGACGTTTAACAAACAAATTTTGATGTCATTGACTGCTCTCGTATATCAGAGCGCATGCGCGAAAAATATATGACTCTTTTTTTATGAAACCATTTTTAAATTTCAGTTAAAAAGATTTTTTATTTCTCACTTCTTGTTCAGCTCCGCAATTTGCTCACATATGCGGTGTAAATTTTTTGCAGAAATTTTGCAAATAACTTTTAGTTAAGGCCTCAAGGTTAAATTTGTCTCTAAACTGTCTTTCGTTTTGACATTTAGACTAGTTCACGTTTGTTTATTTTCTTATGGAACCCTTCATTTGTTTAATTGAAACAGGGAAACTAAACAATTAGGCGGGAAGTCAGACCCTGAGAAGAATATCGCCCTTTACTTTATTTTAAGCGACAATTTATCACAGTTGCGCTTTAATTTTTCTAAAACAATTACTAAACTTCCTTCTATTTTATGGTTTATTTTTCATGAAGTTGTCTTTTTATTTACTTAACTTCATTTGCATTTTTTTCAAATTTAGACAAAAGTCGCACCAAACTCCACCTGTAAATAAATCCTACAAAAACTCAACCCAATTCCGTATCAGTATTGAATCTTACACTGATTCATGCAATTTTTCGGCTTGGCTTTTATACTTCAAAAAAGACTCATAGCGCGTGCTGGGCTCAAACCAAGGATATTTGTCACTCGGGCCTGGTTACAATGTCTGCGCCAACTATAATTGAAATTTTGATAATCCGAGTTTTTAAACACCCAGAGTATAATTGAAAGTAGTGATTACCGGGTGAGAAATAAAATGGAATTTTTTTTTATCTAATAAAATTTCAATCCAACTATAGTCTTGAACTTAGTTAGAATTATTAGAAAGAAAGTTTAACTTACCAGTTTACTGAGACAATAGTAAAGTGATTCCAGTCACAAAGTTTTCAAAAATGAATCGTCAATGAATGGTGCTTAGAATCAATATTCGGTTCAGACTGGTGACTCTAGATAATTATTGTTAGAGTGAGACTTTTTGATGTAAATTTTTCCCAGCTTGTATTGAATGGTTATGATACCACCGGAAACAAGAACGGATTGTTAGAAAAGTGTAAATGCATACTATATTTGGTACCTCCTGCAATTGATTTCCAGAAAAATTGCAGAAGCAAACCATATAAGGTAACGCTCGCGACCCCCACTTCATTTCATGGTGAAAAGATTAGTTTTGTATCCACAAAGTATAATTGGGAGCTAGTAGTGAAGTCGACAAACACAAAGCACGCTATGCAGCGAAGGGTTTCAAACAAGTGGACGGACTGGAAACCTTCGAAACTTTTGCGCATACCTGTAAGCCAGAGAAATTCAGGATCCTACTTCAACTATCAGCGAAGCGAGGCCATCTGATGCAGCAGTTTGATGCCAAGACGGTTTTCCTGCACTCACCAATGGAAGAAGAAGTCTTTCTCCATCAGAATCAGAATATCAGGTCATAGCAGCAGCAGTTCAAGAAGCATTGTATCTGAAACAACTTCTACAGGTTTGGAGCATCCAACAAAAATATCCAATAGAAATTGGAGAGGACAATCAGATTTGTATCAAATTGTGCCAAAACTCAGTAATGCACAAGAGAAGCAGGCACATTGAGACAAAATTTCACTTCATTTGGGACCCAACGGAAGGTTGAACAATTTCAATTCATTACGTGCCTGCTGACAAAATGACAGCCGAAATATTTTCGGAATGTTTGCCCGTATCTTAGGTTGAAATATTCAGAACAGTTTTGATGAGAACAGGCTCTACGCAATCAGCTCAATTCTGAGTGAGATTGTTAGAATTTCGATCCAAGTATAGTCTTGAACCTAGTCAAAATCATTAGAAAAAAATTTCAACCCACCAGATTACTGAGACAAGATTAATTAGACTCTAGTAACGAAATTGATAGAGATGAATTGTCAGTTTTTGATGCTTAGAATCAATATTCGGTTCAAAGTGGTGAATCTAGACAACTATTGTTTGAGTGAAATTTTTTAATGTAAAATTTTCCCCGCATGTTTTGAATGATTATGATACCACCGCAAACGTGTAGGAGCTCTTAGAAAAGTTTAATTGCATACTATCTATGGTACCCCCTTCAATTGATTTCAAGAAAAATTGCAGACGCAAACCATATTAGGTAACCCTTGCGAACCCCATTATAAATCATGGTGTTAAGAACAGTTTTGCATCTTGACTTTCTCGCTATGATAATGGGCTTGTATACAGCTGATTTTTGATTTTTTTTCATCTCCAAAATCTAATGATCATATTAATCGAATAATCAGATCTCTCCTGTAAATCTCTAAATTCTGCTGTAAAATATCAGTATTGTTTTCTTCTCATTTTGAGAAAATAATTTTTCTTAGTAAAAAACGCTTTTTTTTCCGCTTGCGAAAATCCATAACCTAACAATATCAATAAATTTAATTTACAATTGTCCAGCGCGATTTTTCAAGGGTAGTATTAGGAGAAAGTATCAATTGTTATAGCATGCAGGCAAAATATCCCGATGAGCTCTTGAAGATGTGCTCTTCATACAGAATATACAGCTAATCAAACGTTTTGCTGAAAATAAATGGTTCAGGTTAAAATTTGTCGTGGTTGTTTACTTGACGATAGCGATGCACACGCTTCAATAACTGTGCTGCTTGGGACTGTCAACATAAACGCATGCTGTAATCGTTTCTTAGACATTAGAGCAAAATTGCTTTAAATTGCATTGGTCAAATAACGTCAATTAAACAGCAAAGCTATTTGCTTGATAGTGCTTCAAATTTTTCAACAAACCAGATTATGAAACACATATGTTTTGCATTGTTTGACACGCTATACTTTTGTCTAAAAAATTTTTTCATAGGTTTTAAATGAGTCGTGGGAGTATCATGGAAGTTAAACTTGAAAACTTGAAAAGTAAATGTGAACAGTTTCGTGAAAAATGAATGTCTAAAATTATTTCAAATTGATTAAATCGATGGAGTTTTTTTCCTTTAACACTTTTTGTCTCAAACGTATCATTTTGCGCAAAATTTGTTTGAATCTAATTGCTATCAAATTATTCCGATTTACATTTCATGAAGAATACTCTATTCTATGAAATATTTGAATTATGTGGATTGATTGACAAATAAAAAAACTTTCTGGTTATAAAATAAAATGAAACTTTTCTTAATAGCAGTATTTTTCCAGTTTTGTATAGGTAATTCGAATTCTTAAGCACACGATTAAGAGCTGTTTTTTTTGTAACTGTATTATCTGCGTCTAAGTTATTTGGTTAACAATTTATGTATATTAAATAAAGCTCTTTTAATAACCACCATTTCGTTCCGCTCTTGATCTTAATCATAAAGGCTGAGAGATGCTTATGGTTAAATTTTGTAGTAATATTTGCCGACTTTGTCATTTTTCGGTTTGTTGTTACATTTACTGAATAATTACTGAGTTTTGCTGCCTTGAAGATTCAGAAGTCTCCCACAGAGATCTCCCACTCGATTAGAAAAACTTTTTTGCAAATATTTTTCCAAAATAGTACCGAAATACAATAGTTTTTGTATCTGTCGAAGGGGCTCAACTTGGATGTTTTTTTTTCTCATTTGTAATATTTTGGATTGTGAAGTAAACATATATTGTCGTTAAAAATGATCAACTTAAAACCCTCAACCCCTGGTTTTAAATGTAAATTTACTCATTCAAAAAAGGAGTCAAAATTCGATCTTAATTTCTTTCACAGAATACCAAGTTGAAACTCTATAAATTAAGAACATATGATTCTTAAAGAGTTTAAAATTTATTCTAAAACCCTGTGAACTTTTCTAAACTGATCAAGCAAGCCTTAAAAAGGCAGTGCTCGTGTCTCTTTTTCCGTCTAGTGCTGTCGAGATTTGAATTCAACTGGGATTACAATTTCATCATGTAATTAATTTCAATACAAAGTCCGTCTAATCCTGCTTGTCTCAATTTCGGATTAAATTGTTGTTCTTATCCTTTTATAAAATAATTTCTCCGCCCCAAATCTGTTCAGTATCAATAGACTATGAGATTTTTGTTTTCAGCGACTTCATGTCTCGTTTCGACAAAGGATTGAACATAGCTGACGGCAAGGTTAAATTTTGAGACAATTCAAATCAACATATTCGAAAAATTAATATTTCCATCTCGTGAAAAGTTGAAAATATCAAAAAAATATAGAATTCACAGTTTCGAATTCGAAATTGTTTTTGAAACTGACGCATCGGAATATATTCTTATTAATATCGGGTAAGTTTTTTAGATTAAGTGAAGTTTTCTGTCTTTATTCCGTCGAATATTTAGTTAGTTTTTTCAGATAGTTAGATTATTACAAAGCTAGCAAAAAAAATGAATTCAGGACGATTGCATATAAAAAGGAAAAAGGGAAAAATGTTTGGAATCGTGCTCGCATTTTTTTTTATTTTTAGTTGTAGACTGCCGCCCTATTAATGAGAAGCAACTGGTGCATTTAAAATATAATTCAAATCATTAACCACATCATTTTTTGTGGAAGAATTTTTTTGGATTTAATTTCATTTGAAAAGGTTAGCCTATCTAACTCCAGTTTTCTTAGGGTGTTAAATTCAGTGCGGTCATATATTTATCTATTTTAAAAAAGGCAAAATTGAAGATTTTCCAAATTTTCATTAATGAGTGCAATTATTATTCTCTTTTCGGGGAAACGAATACGAATCCCAAGAAGCTTTCAATCCAATTAATGCGTGGGGACCCAAATATGATAATTACCCGTTTCGCCTAACTAATGACAACAGATGCTTGTACCTGATAAGTGCAGAGTTCTATCATTAAATGACTCGCATAAACCAATTAGATATTTGAGTTTTTATTCTTACCTGAGCAAAGTGGGGAGAATAGAAACATATATTTCTTATCTGGAAAACAGAAACGAGCTGTTGAAAATTGATTTATTAAACTGGTGATCTGTTGTTTTGTAAACCTAGTCATGGTAACCAAGTTAATTCATTCTTTTTTAACCCATCTTTACAAATAGAGTTCATGATATTATAATATCAAATTCGCGCCAGAAGTTTTTTTCCTTTTCAGATAAGATCAAGTGAGCAAAAAGTAATTTACACAGCTCTAAAGCTATCTTCTAAGGTTTTACCACAATCCTAGAGGTACCAAAACAGCCGATGTTAGTTTATTAATTGCTCTGCAACGAAGTTTGTAACAATTAATGTATGCCTGTGTATCTTTTCTATTCAATTGTTTTTTACTCAGCCGTTTTATTAAGAACATTTTTTTATTTCAATTCGTGGGTAAAATTTCCAAGAACGATTTTTTGATTTTTATGAATTCCGCTATTAGAAAATTAGGTCTCTTGCAAAAATAAACCCGATTATAAGCACGCGTAGCGTAGTGGGTAATGTCACCGAAGCTTAAAAAAAAGGTCACGTGTGCGAGTCTAGTCAGACATTTTCATCCATAAAGCTTCTGTAGCCTCCTCAATCGTTCGAGAGCATTTCGTTCGAGGTTAGTATCTTTATGTTATCAAGGTGGACATATTCGCATAAACAGCTTTTCAAAGTTCTATGACTTTGTTACAAATTTCAATTCCCTAACTTCCAGTTTTTAAGAGAGCCGCTGTTCTGCAGTTTTTTGGCATCATTATGTGGGCTATAACTGCATCAAATAAAAGTTTAATCACTGAAATAGAAGGTGTTTTGGATGGCTCTTACACGGTAAAAATGAACATTACTAAACAGTTGAAAAGCATCTTTTTCATTGCTTTTCTTTGCGAAAAATTCGGCTGTAATATTTTGGTAATAAATTAGAATGAATTCACAAAATGAGCTACCTGAGGAAAAGTCAAGCCGCTAGCTTGATTGTGAAACTCTCTGGTGTTGTTTTTTTTAAAAAAATAAAACTAGGCAGCTGAAAATTTCGGCATGCCCTCTGCAAAATCATCTTATTCACTGATTAAACTTTAATATGATGCAGTTATAGCCCTCATAATGATGCCAAAAAACTGCAGATTAGCAGCTATTGTAAACTTTGTAAGTTAATAAGTGAAACTTGTAACTTTTCTAACTTAAAACTTAAGTTCTACAACTTGATTGCAGATGGTTTAACCCTAAGTTTTGGGTTTAAAAAATTAACATCTGAAATAAAATTGATAAAAATGAAAGTCAAGTTAGCGCTCAAAGTTGCTTAGTTCCCAGGTTAAACCGCTAAAACAGACAATAGCAAAAATGTTTTGCATTTTTTCCACTTCCAGTCAATCAGAGTTTTTTTGTCGAATTACAATCAGGAATGTTAAGGATAAAAAACATCATTAAAATGGAAGTGCATTTCTCATTTTTTTAAAGAGAAGGTGTCATTAAATTTTGCCTATCGAAAGCATTCCTTGCTAATTCATTCTGTTTGAAAAATTTTTCTTAAAATTATACTTCTAAAAAGTATTCATGATTGAAGTAAGTGTAAGTAAAAAATTGTCTCTGGAGTTAATCAAAGAAATTTTAAACAGTACTCGGAATTTTTGACGGCCATATACCTTAAGGCTGCGTTCATTGATGCGACAACCTTCTACATGGTAAGGTAATTTTTGTGTCTAGAAATCAGTAGCAGCTACAATTTTTTGTGCGAAAATGAACCTACTTCATATAATTGTTCACAACTTTTTTTTGTTTATCATAATAATGTTTTTCTTTTTAATGCGATGCGAAGGAATGTGAGTAAAAAGCCTCTTTATTGAAATCATGTAATATTTTTCAAACAATTGGTGACTCTTGTTTATTTAGTGTAATCTTTTCTAATCTTTTTTGCCGATTCTTTTTCTCTCTTAATCATGCAAGAATCTTGCCAGAGTAACGTTGTCGTGGAAGAGTTCACGTGACTTTGTTTTGCAGTATTGGTTTGAAAAAAAAAACACTTGACCAAGAAATGAAAATCAGATGATCTGGTCAATGTCCTAGTAAGTTTGTCAGGTGATTTGTAATACACATTTTTTTAAATCTAATTAAATTATTATTTTTATTAAATATTGTTACTGTTTTTCTATGTGGTTGATTGTCAAAGTCAATCTTGCAGAATTTTTGCACGGGTCTTGAAAGATTCACTTTGTTTAGCAAGATCGTACAAGATAAGCCGTCACTTGCAAGACTTTGCAAAATCACTTTTTTGCATGATTAACTTTCGTTTTTGATCAACCACAGTTATTAACATCGTGTTATTGCTTAATAGAGTTCTTCGTTTTCATTCATTTTTTAAAATATTTTTAGAGTAATTTTTACAACTTGAGTACTTTTTGTTATCGAGGCTTTATTTTCGCTTTTTAGTAGTTTTGTTTTATAATTAACTGAAATACTAACAAGCTATTTTCCTTCATGGTGCTTGCCATTATATTAATGGGCACTTTGGAAACTATAAATCAAATGCGAAAACTGTTGTAAAGCCATCAAGTTTGATTGAGAAATGACATTGAATGCTCTTTTTTATTGGAAATTTTTCAGCTTATTCATTCTGTTCTTTTATTTGAAACCTCAATTTACTTTCTGTCTAAATTTTACACCCTAGTATAAGTTACAATTTTTCTGCATTATACAGGATAATGGTGAAACGAAAATTAATATTGAGTTCAAAATCTGAAAAGTCAACTTTTACGCAATATTTTACGCAAGACAATAAAGTTTTCTTCTTTTTTCATTTTACGCAAGACATTAAAGTGTTTTTTTTTTTAAAAAAGATTTTAAGCTCTCAGAAAATTATATAACACCATTCAACTTTGAATATTGAAACGTTTCTTTGAAATACACCAAAATTTTAAACAACAATCTTCATAGCTCTAAATACTCACTCAGTACAAAAACAAACATTTCAGCTTCAAAGCAATGTGCGTCTTATTTTTCTTTACAAAAATCAAAGTCGATTTTGGGAATTTATGTTAAACTGAATTCATATTCCTTATTCCTTATCATCTGTAAAAAGGCGACTGGAAAATTTGACATAGTTGTGTTAGAACGGTTTTCCCGTTTTTCCATTATTTTTCCTTTTATTTTCCACAAATCTCTGCATCGGCTATTATAGAGCGAACAAAAAGTAAGACAAGCTTAGATCTCCTAAATCAGATCAACCAACACAGCAGATGTTCACTAACTTATTATATTCTAGTTAGTACTGGTTATAACAGACCTAGACAGCGCTACAATTTCAGTATTACCAATGTATTCATATTTGAAAAAATTGAAGTCGATTTTTGTTGTTGAACTTTTGCATTGTAGATAAAAATAATTTGCGTCATTGTATTGCATTTCACTGAGAAAATTTTGAAAAAATTATGACCATTATTTTGGAAACGCATCTTCGATTTTATTTTGATTTATAATGTATACAGTTTTAGCATATAGCTGATATTGAATAAAATTAAAAACTTTTAGTATAATTTACTTTAAATGCTATTTGTATTGCGTATTTAAAACCAATTTAGCGTACGTGTGGAAAAAATGTTTCAATAATTTTGCTGGTTAATACATTTTTCGTGAAATTATTCTTATTGCAGTTACAGACCCTATAGTTCCTACAGTAGATTTTTTAAAAGAAAAACGACGAATCTTTCCATGTAAATGTTAATCGGAATTTGTAATTGAATCGTCGCAATAATATCGTCGTTTGCTGAATGAAATACTATATACTATATTTCTCGCCTCTAAAATGTCTTTTTAACACTTCTTTGAGAATAAAAGAACTGCAAAGAATTATGCATACTTTGAAACGAAAAAGGCAAACTTTTAAGACATCGTACAAAAAGTTTTTTTTAATTTTTTTGTTTATTCAAGAGGATTATCGATCACTACTAACAATGTCTAAATACACCATGTTTAACTGTAAATGAAAAAAAAACTTTCACGAAATTGCATATAAAGATTTCTATTTGTCTATGTATAAGCAGTTTTTGAGCTGATAAGCGGACAAAAAATTCTCAAATAGTGAAATATAATTTAGTTCAGAACTTCAATCCAAAACAATGGTGCTAGGGTTTTTGGCCGACAAGGCATTTAGTCTGCAAGGGAAAACTGGGAAATTCAGCCTTCCGTTTTACCATCATTAGTAAAAAAAACATCGCTTGTTCAAAACTCAGTAGTTTGGTGGACTATTATCTTTGGTGTGCGGTCGGGTGGCGCTCCACTCGGCTTTTATATTGCCGCAGCCCCCTAATGGGCGTAAACAAGGATATACCTTCCTTACTCTAGTTGATAAAAACCGTACCGTATATTTGCACGCTTACGATATACCGTTTTAAAATAGCCAATCAGAGCTTCAGAATTAATCTAGTAGTGAAATTTGCGTTAATTGTCGGCTAAAGTTCTCATTCTGTGTTTGTCGGCTAATTGCGCTGGTGGCGTTTATCTGATACGCTGTTCATCTTTTTGATTGGACCACAAAACTCGCCGTTTGAAGAAACATCTTTTAGAAACAAAAAGTGTATCAAATATTTCTTAGTATATAAGTGTGAATTCATTCTATTTGAGCTTTTGAAGCATTGAAATTTACATCATATAAATGAATCTCATAAAATCATTTTTAAACCCATTATGAAGCAACTTAAGAAGCAAAATTACTTGAAAAACTCTGTTCGAAATTCTTCTCAACTCAAATTTTAAGATAAGTTTAGTTTCAATCTCAATTAGAGTTTACCTACGTCTTTTACGGCTTTCAACTAAATTTAACGAACAAAACATAAAATTGTACTTCATAGAGGAAGAAATCAACACAACAACCTATTAGAAGCTCAGCTGACATCAACCTTTTGTCGTGACTCTACATTTATCAAGGCTGTCTCGCTGTGATTTTCAGGAAAATTAATGGTGAAAATTGGCAAATTTTCATTATTTTATACGATTTCCAAAATCTGTGACATTTTCATAATTTGGTTTTGTATAAAAAGTAAAAACTATTTTAAAAATAATTGCAGTTGAAAACTTTTTGTTAAATTTTTTAAAATTATCCCTAGCATAAACTACGATCATCAAAAGAATCTCTTCTGAATCGTTTTTTTTTAGATTTATAACGTATGTTTTTGTTGTGATTACGAAAAATTTCACAACAACTTTGCTGTAGTTGAAATTTTGAAATCAGGAATGACGCACAAAGTCGGCCTTGAAGTCAAATAATTTGTTGCCGATTTGTTGCAATTTGTTATTGTGTGATAATATGCATGTGCGCTTGCAGCTTGCAAAACATGCAACAACTAATTGAGTAGGGGGGGGGGGGGGGGGGGGGGGGGGGGGTTGGTGGGAGGCGGGCAGGAATTGGTTATAATACTTCTGACTAGAGTTTAATTTTGTTAAAAAGCAGCAAATTTAAATTAAGATCTCAGACAAAGATTAACCAAAATATTAATGATCTTCGTATCTTCCAAAAAGTAATTGAAGAAATTTGCAAATACAATAAGGTCAAATTTTCCCTGTTTACCTGTGAAGGGTGGTAAAACCCGGGTCATTACTGGGTCTCAGGTTGAGATATCACAATTTTAATTTCCAGTTTTGCTCCCAGTTTTTTTCCATTTTAATTTTATGGCCGAACTGAACTGAGCTTTACTTAGTTGCTAATTATTTTGTATTCATTTTTTGCTCTACAACCTCACTGAAATATCCCAAGCAAAATTATCTATAGCCCACCTAGAAATTGGCTTTAGAATAATCAACAACTTTATTGTATCTGAACAAGGGAAAAAAGTAATTTGCGCAATTATTTCTATGGATTTTTGCAAAAATGTTTACCTTGCTGGGGTGTTTTATCCAGCGAAGGAAAGTTAAACATATCCATTAGAAAACATTGGGTGGTGAAATATGGACCATGTTTATTTGTTTATTTGACCGTTCCAGCAAATTTTGCAAAAATATTAGAACTATCAGAACAAAAATTTTGTCCCCAAACCCAAACTTTCCAAAGTTAAAATTATCACAAAAATTTCTACCATTAATAGCGAAGAAATTATTGATTACAGGTAAGAATTTGTTTAGAGAAAATAGTTTTTCATCTTTTTTATGCAGTTTGGCTATCATTTTTCATTTGAGCTAAATTTGTGCCGCTGCAATATTTTCTTCTCATGAAAATGGCTGTTAGTTATTTTCTTGCAATAAACAAAACAAAAGTTAAATCTTTCGAATTTGATTTACCAAATCAAAAAGTAGCGCCAATGTTTATTTCATTTTGTTTTTCTTCGACCCGGAGCTTTATCATTTATTACTAGTGTTATCAAATCGTTCGTTAGAAGTAATTTTAGTTTGTGAGTTAGTGATATTCAATTTTTCTTAGTGTAGCCGTCAAGCTGTTACCGATGTTGCGCTACTTTATAATTTCACAGAGGTGTCTTAATTTAAAGAGTATCCGTTGTTATTTAATAAAACGAGACATCCAAAATTAAAATTTTTATTAACAAAAAAACGTGTTTTTTCAAAAACTTTTTTTTTACTTATTACAACTTGTGTACCAGCAAATTATAGGATAAAGTATACATTGAAAAATGAGCTCTGTTTTCTTCATTTTTCGAAAAATAATCAAAATTTTAATTTATTATTTGGAATAATTTGTGATATTTAACTGTGCAGGTTTGATAAGATATTTGGCTAAAACTACAAGGCTGTGAAACCTTAGCTCAGCTCCAGATAAAACTGAAAAAAAATTAATTTTTGATACGATTAATGAAACGAAACAATTCGACCACATTCTAAAACAGATTCCTTAACATTCAATTTTTCTTATAACAATGAAAACTGTATATTTGTTGCGATTATATAAAAACAGAAGCAAGCAAATTAATGTTCATTGTCAGACCAATAACTTCTTGGAAAAATTGTGCCACATAAATTTAATGAAAAATATGTAGATGGTAGAGTTTATTCATATAAAAATAATGTTTGTCGAGCTAAAATGGATTTATAAATGTACATTACGAGGCATTTAGAAAGAAATTGGAATCCCAGTTTTTCAGCAGTTTGTTTATACTTAAATTCGACTTCATGCACAATATAGATTAGTTAGGTGTCCTGCAGACAAAACATTCATCCTAAGTATTGTTCTTCGATTTGCTCAGATAATATTCACTTTATTCTGACGGATAGATTATTCTGTTTAAACTTTGATAATTCTAGTTAGGTAAAAAAAACTCGTAGTAAAAATTTTTTATCAAGTTTTAATTAAAATAAATTTTTCACCTAAAACTGAAAAGGAACGTCATTTTAGTTTTTGAGTCTTCGGATTAACTTGTTGTTAAGTTGTTAGCCTTCTGTATTATTTCAAAAGGAAAATTGGATTCCAGTTTTGCAAAGGTTGAAATAATTATCCTTAAGATGGGGAAATGTGTCAATTTTCTGGTGATTAACTTATTGAATAACAATCTTTGCTATTTATTGAGTAGTAATTCCGTTAATTTGATGAAAGAACCAAATTTTTTGTTTGGTTAGCCCTGATCTACGGTAAGGTTTGAATGAACTGGTTTATGATAATCATTGGCCATCTTCCTTGCCTTTTCCCCTCAAAGACGAACAAATTTGGAGTGATTTCTACGGCTCTCACATTTTTTTGCCTGATATAAATTTTAGTTAGAATCTAGTTTGCTAAACTGAATGTTAGGTTGAAATTTTTGCGACCGTTTTTTGCGACCGTTTTTGCGGCCGTTTCGCTGCTACCGGTTAAAATGGTAAACGGAAAATTAATCATACGATTAAACGGAAACTATACAAAACCTACGTGAGCACAAACTTTTGAAGTTAATTTTATCGAGAGATTTTGGCTGCAAAAACAAAACTGTCCTGTAATTGGTAGAGCTTTCTGCGCACTTATGAGTGCAAAAGAATTCTTCCCTCTGGCTTCTGTTTTCCTGAATTTGAAAACCACACAAAAATGTATGGTAACGGGTTGATAAACCTGCAGAGAAGAAGGAATTGTCAATTAAAAATATAATTGATCTAAAAAAACAATGTTTTTGCAAATTGCGTTCAACGTCAGGTTTAACAAATAAAAACATAATTTTACAAGGTATTTAAACTTGTCTTTGATCTTATTGAATGACTTTTACGAAATGAGTTAAATTATCAACAAATTTTTGAAATGATTTGCATTTAAAATTACAATTATACCATTTTATTTATTTTTTGTACACCAAAATTATTTCAAAAGAGAAATTATTTCAAAAGAAAAATTATTTCAAAGAATTAATTTTTGAACTACCCGGGTATTTTGTTTTCTATTTCTGAAAAAGAGTTTTTACTTTCATTCTTATCGGTTGTCATCTTTTACTTGTTAGGTTTAACCAACTTTTGAATTAATTTTTACCAGACTAATTTTTGAATTTCAAAAGTCAAATGTTTTGCATTTGAACCTACACTTCATTGTCAATTCCCAGCACGGGTACTCGTCGTGCGTTTTTACTTGCAGTTACAGGTTTTTGACGTACATCGTTTTTATTGTCAGTTGTTTTTTAACCCGTAACACACATCTCAAATCTCCCATTCATAATGATGAGCTGTACCACAACATTCAAGCAGTTGTTGTCCCACAGGGGAATGATCTTTTTGATGCCAAAAAATATTAATGGTGATATGTCGGCTGTTGTTGCCAACATAGATGGAACTGCATCCACTATATGTAATTTTATCTACCACATGCGATGTCAGTTTTTTTATCAAAAAAGATGGTTTCAGAGTGGGCATGCAAGTTCCTAGTTTCCTCGTTGTGAAAATGATATGAACATTTTGAATTTTCAGTCTACTAGCAAAAGTTTGAGTGATGTCTCTCTGTATTGAACAAAAAAAATCGTTTTAAGTTGTTATTTATATTTGGGGGTTTGCTGTAACCACTTCCTTCTTGGCTATTTCATCCAGCGTCTACTTGAAAATACTCGAAGATCACTTATTTGGACACTGATTTTCAGTCCGGATCTCCTGATTTCTTTAAAGCTAAATTAGAGGAGTGCCAGCCACTGGTTGCAATGAAAATCAATGCAGAGTTCCTTGATTTAGATTTTTTTGTGTTGTAATGGTGCATAACTACAAAAACATAAAATTATGCCGGTGTCAGTCAATTTTTGATACCAATGAAAGCTAATTCTTCTTTTAGAAATTACGTGTATGTTCACATCTAGGAACGCCA
The DNA here is from genome assembly GCF_964194025.1 of Convolutriloba macropyga. Lineage (NCBI taxonomy): Eukaryota > Metazoa > Xenacoelomorpha > Acoela > Convolutidae > Convolutriloba > Convolutriloba macropyga. The sequence continues at coordinate 4,798,279 of NC_134476.1, forward strand.
GGTCTCCATTGCCATTGGATGTCTCAAGAGTGAATTGCAAGTTTCTGTGAACAGAACTTGCAGGCTCAAGGTATTCCAGAGAGTCCCCTTGACAGTCCACACAATGTCGTTCACATACCTCTTGAATAGTTTTAACTCCTATTTGTCCACTGTTGTACCTTATTGTGCACAACACGAACAGATCTATAAACATTCTTGCAAGTTTTCATACACCTTGTCGGTGATACATTGGCATTTTGCATGAAATCAGTTTTTGCATGATTCGAACTCGACTCCTTTCCCTCGGAAAGTAACGCACTGGTTACAATTAATGCACATTCGTTTTATGTCAGTTTCAGTTCCCTTCGTGTTGATAAGATGTTAAGCGACAAAAGAGAATAAAACTGGATTCTCAAGAATTCCTTCCAAATCTGAAAACAATTGAAGTTTGATGCTAAATGTTGTTATTTTCGTGAACAACAATCATTACCAAAAAGCAATTGTTTTGAGATTTGGAAGGAAGAGATCCCTTGAAAATCAAGTTATCTTTTCATTTGTCGGAATATTTATCAACACGATACCATAGATTTTTGCGTGGTTTTGTTGTGCTTTAGATCTTAATTCTGACAAATTTCATTTATGAGGCAATGGAAAAAAGCAAGTTGAAAATGGCTGACAGCTTTTCTTCTTGATGGCAAAGAGCAATTTGACACAAAAAAATCTAATAGCAAATGCAAAAATTTAAAGAGACAATTTCTTAACTGATTTTAATCGTAGACCTAGACCTAACAAAAAAACAACAAGAAGCACAATGTCAACTTTAGGTCGAAAGCACAACGTTCAACTGAAGAAAAACTGACTGAAAGAAGTGCAAATAAAGAGCATTTACTCCGATCAAAAAAATTAAAGTTGAACGTTGAGCGCATAATTTTGGTGAGAAGAGATCTCATTTTGACTTAACTTCTAATCGAAAAAAGCCGGGTTTGGCCAAGTTGAAGTTTGTAAGACATGGCTATATTATTCGTTACCAAATCCAGCTGGGATCTCTGGGATCCCGCAAAAAGTGAAATTTGGAGGAATTAATCTGGCAATCAGTAGTTCAGTTGAAAAAACTCGTTGTTTTTTATATTCGGGTTGGAGACTTTTACGAAAGTTGCTTAACTAAATTAAAGCCATTTTTTCTAGGTCTATGTCTTGTTTTTTCTAACCTCTTGATTGGTTCCAAATATTATATCAAAGTTGCAGGCCACAGAAAAACTACACCTTGTCCTGGATAATTTTGGGAACATCATTTCATGAGTGTTACATACGGCTTTTTTGTGCGACTTCATTTTAGCCTCTCTGAATTGGGACTTCATGAAGTCTTATAGGTCCGAAGACCAGATACTGCTTGCCGGAAAATGTTCATTGGAGAAATTTATTCAAAAACCAACTCATAAACATGGAAATTTTGTGGACTTCGCTATCGTTTTTCAAGTGGAGGCCCGGCTTTCGTTCTGCTTATTTTGAGATATTGGTATCATAAACCGCTTTTTCTATCCTACTCAGCAGATTGTATTCTATGTCATTTTCTATCCGAGCATTTTATGAGCAGTGTTACATGACAGCCATTTTGAAGTCTCTAACCATCAAAAGTCGATGGCCAAATTGTCTACTAACTCTCTTCTCAAATCAGTCTTTTCAGTGTCTCGAATTAATAAGTTTTCATAATGCGCTGCGCTCTTCGTTAAAAATCAAGCGCAAGAAGTGGAGGTCTTTCTTTTGCTTTTTCATAATTGACCGTCCGTTACCTGAACAAGTTGGAGACTGCAAGTAGGTGGAAAGCATGTCACACAGCCATTACAAATCTTCAAAATGAATTTTCAAGCAAGACAAAGCCTCCTGTTTGAGCTCCGCTAAGTTCTTATCAAACAAAGGATGCGTTCAAATTATTGAAACGCCGTAGCAGTATAGTTTTTTTTACCATTGAAAGTCAATTGGAAAGATGCTGAAGCTGCAACAGTTACCCAAAAAGGTTAACCATTTCAACTACTTCTTCAAATTAGTCTATTATAGAAACAAGAACGTTTCTTGACATTTAGCTCGAGAACTTAACTGAGATATTTTTTCTCTCAGAACTTTTTTTAACAGTCAAAAACTCAGCTCTGCAAATTAAATAGACGTACTAGAGGTACTACTGCAGCTTTTGGCAGCAATCCTCTTTCTCATTATAAATCTTGTTCGGAACTTCTACCACCATCTGTTCATTCTTCCTTCAGTTTTATCCTAAGAACAACCCGATAGCCTTCTTTCTGGAAGTGTGCTCATGTAACACCTATTCATTAGAAGGGATAAAAGTAATACATTGAAAATTATTGCCCAAAACTTTCCTACCATTGCTCTTCCTTCTCTATGAAAGGTCTCTTTTTTTCACTCAAATATCTGACACACATTTAATTCTACTGAGTACGATTTTTAACACAGTCACTCAATTAAAGTACAGCGTATTTTTTTCATAAATCAGGAAGTGATGCAGAAATGGACAATAATTGAGAGCAAGTTTTGCTATAATACCTGGAATCGAGTAGAGCATTTGATATTGTCAATCACATGACCCCGATTAGTAAATTGGCCTGCTTATTTCAGATCGTGAGTTTTGATAGTTATTTTGCAGACACTTGGTGGATAGCTCATATGGAGTCTATATCACTGTAAACTTTTCAGAGCTTGGGCCTTTATCTAGTGTGCTCGCCAAGGAATTGTTTTCTGTTAACTCCGGTTTTGATTTACATAGACGATAAGTTGTCACTTTCAAAAGACTAGTTTTTGCTACTCTGTTGATCATAACTTAACAAGTTGGTGTGCTCTGTAGTCTTTAACAAACTTTTTTAAAGACTGCCAGAAAGACGTCAATCGAATGTTTGTTTGGTCTAAATCTTAACAGTTTGAAGCTAGTTGTGCCAAAAATTTTGATGTCTTTTTTGCAAAGAGGATTAATTTTGTTTTGGCTGTTAGAAAAGATAAAACAACGGAGTGTGGAAGAAAATGAGTGGTCTTTGATTTAAAGATACCAGCTGTCTCAGACGAGACTTTCACATTCGTTCGCAGCTAAAGAAAACGGGACAGAAATTGACTTGCTCGAGACACAATTTATCACACAGTTTACCGAATCGAAAGCACTTCTACCTGAGTTCGCAATTGTACTGTCTGTTTTATTGTTTTGTTTGTTCTCCAGCATGGAATGCCATTTTAACTCACTTGCAGTTTGTCGAGAAAATTAGCAGAAAATGTTTCGTTTCAGTGGGTGTTTTTGGTAAGAAGAGCTATAGTGATCTGTTATTAGCTGCTTATACGATTCCCACATCATATCAGCTTCTAATTATTGACCTGAATCTTTTAGCTTTTTGTTGCTTCCAGAAAAAGTTGCATTAAATAAGAAAAACAGCGCTTGGCGATTTATAAATGCACAAGAAAATCTGTCACTGAGAGCCTATTTTTTATCAGATTAACTTTTTTGGTCAACAATTTTCATTACTCCAGTGATATCAACATTTTGTTTCCCCCAGAAAATATTAAATCGCTCTTTAAAATTTTCTTAGTCAATTTTTTACAAACACAGACACAAACAAACAAGCACACACACACACACATACACACACAAATACGCATACACACAAACACACACATATACACGTACACATAGACATACACATACACATACCCTTAATTATACGCATAAACACACACCGACCTTTTCATTTGTTTTAAACTAGGAACGTTGCTTCATGAGCAAAGAATACTGCGCCCTTCTTATCGCCTTATTATTCTTCTATGCTATAAATGGTTGTAACTTTTAATCGACTATTTCGTCGGAGTTTATCGCAAAATGGCTTGTTGTGGGTGCCGACTATATTCATTCAGCAAAAATGTATCTTCAATTTTCTTCAATCGTAGACTAACCGACGACTACTGATTTAGAAAACGCAATAGCTTTTTAATCTGATTATCCATATAATTAACTTCAATTTTTCCGTTTGTTGTTTTCTAAAAGCTTTGTAAAAGCTACTGCATTTATGATTAAATTGAGCCATGCAATCTAATGATAAAATTTCAAAGCTTGTTCAACTTCTTAGTTGTAATTTCAAAATTCTTATCATTATTGTCAGATTTTAACCATATAAGTATAACATTTTCAGTAGTATTGCACAATTTTTGTTGTTTTTTCTGCAGTCTAATATTTTGATTTCACGGGCAACTATGTTTTTGGATAATTGCATTGAAGCATACACGTGAAAGCCTTGCCGGTTTGACGGGGAGGTGGGGGAATGGGGGAGGGGGGGGGGGGGTGGGTAAATAGTAGTTTTATATTTTTGAAACCAGATTTTTGGTCTTTTTTTCAACCTTCTTTTGTGAACAAATAATTAAGGATAAAAAGAAACAGATGTCTTTTTTGACTTTTGAACTTAAAAACTTGTGAATTAATTAAAGGACTCAGAAATTAGTGATAAAAAGAGTGAAAATTTTTTTTTTCTTGTGAGCGGTACAGCAAAAAACATTCGAGGCACTGAAATTGAAGTCTAAAATGTAACGTTTTTGTTCTCAGATTAGATAATTTCTGCCTTTTATTTTCAAAAAGAAACAGCACTTTCTTTCTTTTTTAATAAATTTTTGATTTATTCTAATTTACTTCGACAATGTACATAAATGTACGTCACCAGGGCTGTTTCAGTTTTGGTATAACAAAGATTAGATTTCATATATGTTAAATTTAAGTTACCAAAAAGTTGTCGATTTTAAAAACAAACGATTTATTTTCCTCCAGGAAGAAAATTATATGTTGATCTGTTGTTTGGTCTGGCGCTATAACGAATTCTATATCTAGTGCTATAAAAGGAAATAGTTTTTAATGGGAATTCGCCGCCTCAGAAATTATTATAATATCGTTATAAACAATGAAACGCAGCTTGTGATCCATGGAATTATGGGCTGAGGCGAAAAGGGATCAATTTGGGAAAAATTTCCTAGGAAAAAAGTGAAAATATTAGTTTAATCTACTTCATTCTCTTATTCAGCTATTCAGCTGATATTAGTTTTTATTTGTGTTATTTATTTTCACGAGGCGTCATATTTATTCCAAAAATTTGTTTTAAGCGTCACGCCATCAATATTGTTTATTTATTTTCAAAAAAACTTTATATGCTGAAAGTCGTTTGATCAACTTGACTTGTTATATTCCAGCTGTTCAATTATAACTTGTCTATTTTCAAAAAAATTTAAGGGCTATTATTAGTCTATCTAGTTACGTTTGTTAATTTTTTAACCAGCATTGGTTTTATAGTTTTTTTGAACCCTGGCGGGCGAGCATTATGAAACAAACTTTCAAGATACGTAAGTAGGGTGAACAAATACTCGAGTTAGACAGTATTTGACAGAAAAACCAATTAAACTCAGAAAACCCCAGAAATAAATAGTACTAATTTTTATAGGTTAAGAATATCTCTTTATTACATAATGATCGCGGCGACATATTGTCTAATATTAGGTCTTTATGAAGCTATGGTTGCTCGAGCAAAAAAAAACGCAATGCAGCACCACTAAAAAACTAAAATAAATGATTATTGTTGAAATTGGTTGCCACCAAAAGATAGTTACCCCTGCCGAACATTAGCATTGCGCAAGTGAAATTTAATTGCAAATTAGCACTGATTCAGAGATCAATTCATGTCATTTTTCGGCTTGTCAGTTTTCTTCCATGTGTGATTCTGCAATTCTCAGACTTCCGTGAATACTTTTCCAGAGATAAAGTATCCATTTAGGGAGCTTGCAGTTTTTTGAGTAAATTCATTTTGCTACCGTATGAGTTCTGCTTGAGAAAAAAAGCAACTTGAGTTAACACAAAGTTACCACAAGTCAACAATTTAAAAAGTAAGCGCAAGTCGCTAAAAGATGTAAGATTTGCGGTGAAATTGAGTAAAATGTGTAAGATATGCGCTCAATGCGATTAATGCGGTTGTAAAAATTTTTTAAAGTGAAAAAATTTTTCACCGCTTAAGAGTGAAAAAATTTTTTTCAGCGCTACCAGCAGAATGCCGTGAAAAAGTTTTTTTCACCGTCACCTACAGAATAAGCTGAAATTGCATATCTTACAAATATTCATCGCTAATTTCAACGCTTATCTTACATTCACAGGAAATATTATTTGAGTATGTGACAGATGGCGCAGTGGAATAAGAAGTAGGATTTCATGCTGGAAGTGAGTGGTTCGAACCCCTGTATGGCAGTTTCTTTTTTGAAAGAAATCGGGTAACTGCGGTGAAAAAAAATTTTTCACCTCTAAAAACCGCAAATCTTACAAAAATTCACTGCTTTCACCGCATTCAACGCTAAAAGATGCGGGCGCTTTGCGGTGAAAAAGGTTTTTTTTTTCACCTCTATTCAACGCTAATCTTACATTAATTTTTGGGAAAACCTCGATCGGGGTTCTTTCCCATATTTAAGAATCCAGCATTTTCTTGAATTTTGTTTGTTCTAAAACAGACAACAAAATTTCACTTACGCAGAAAGATAACCGAAGATAGCAGAACTGGCGCAATTTTTTTTCTACTCACTGTTCAGAAACAGTTGCTATACAGTAATGAATTTTAAAAGCTTTATGATATATAAGTGAATAATCATAGATGTTTTGCAACAATTGATATTATCTTTTTTCTAACAGGAGTTTAAGAGATGTAAAACATTCTCGGCAACCACGTTTTTCCATGAATAATGATTGACCAAAACTCACAAATAAAAAATAGTTCTAGAAACCTCTTTTCGAAAAATTTAAAACACAATTTTCAAAAATTATTTATCTAACGTTTTCCCTATATATTATCATTAGTCTCAATTATTTGTTCGCTAACAGAACATTTAATTTCCGATTTTTTTTTTCGTTTTGAGATTTTTTAAAAAAAATAGTTGACATTTAAAATTCAAGCAGCCGGAACTAAAACTTTTTCAATTATCATTGACTTCATTGAAAACAAGAAGCACATCATTAGTTGAAGGAAAATCCAAAATGACCTGAATTGTATCCGTATTGTTGATGCTTATCCGCAAGAATTTGAAGAAGACTATTGGTCTAATCTTCTATCGATCAGCGACTTTTTTCAGATTTGGTCAATCAAAGTTTTTTTTGAAAAGATTAATAGCGCTCAATCAATTTTTTGAAGCTTTGAAAAAAAGAATTGATCAGTGAAGATAGTTCTTCAAATGTGACACCTTAACTGTGATATAATAGAGAGGCTCAAAGAGTTGCAGCCGTTCAGCTTACGTTGAACTGGTTACCGTTTGGGATCAATAAGCTGACAAATTATTGAAATTGTCGTGGTAAAATTTTCATGCTTTTAAAGTTTTTCATGCTTTTTAAACTTTCAAGTTTCTTTTGAAGTGTTTCGCAACAATTTTTGTTGAGGAGAGTTATAGTGATTTCTTGCTTCGTTTTTTTAGCAATGAAAGGTCGTTTTTTTATTCTGATTTTCAATGTTTTCTTTCTGTAGTTTTTGCTTGCCTCAAATAGTCATGAAATGAAGAAAAGTTTTGTATGTTTAGATTTGTTTAGGATTTAATCAAAAACAATGCATTCAGAAGCTTAACTCATAGATCATGTTTGTTAATTGTTTGTAGATTATATTAACAATTGTTGCAATATTTTAATTGGGACTATTTTGTCTGGGACTGTATTGTTTTGCAATTTGGGACTGTTTTGTCTGAGACTGTTTTGTCCGGACACGATTTGATCAAATGAATCCGAACTCGGTATACCTTTTTTTGCCTTTTTCATTTTAAAACCCAAAGTCCAATGAAGTTTTTTTGACTCAAAAACTAAGAGAACATCGGTTTCAAATTTAGAACAGAAATTTGCCCTCTTATCTTTAAAGCCCTGACTTATATGTTACTTAACAAATTATGCAAATTTACAAGAGCAGTTTATCAACAAGCTACATAGACACAAATTTGTCATTTGAAATGGTTTTGAAACACGAAATGACATCAAAATGCCTCAAAATCAAGATTCTATCAAGAAGAATTAAATATGCAAATTAAATCGCAATTTTCAGTCATTTGAGGGTGGTCGAAAATGTCACGATCAGCTCGATAAGAGGTTATAACTATTGGTTTATGACATAATTTAATTGCTGGGTTAAACCAGGGCCGAGATAAAGTGTTTTTACCTTCAGTTTAAAAATCATTTTTGATATTGAATTTTTGGGTATCTTCAAAAAAATTAGGAGCCAATTTTTGGGGTTAAATTTTGGGCGAGATTGAACGCGGAATAGAGTGCACTTAGAGGGTTAGGAGGTAAGTTCTTTTAAACCCTCTTTTGTGGGGTGAAATCAAAAAGCCTTGATCTTTGAGGAACAGAGGGTTAAATCCCTAGATGCTAATCTGGCTAATCCAAATCTAACCCAATCACCAGAATTTGCCCAATTTTGCCCAATTTATTCAGACCTCAGGTGGTAACAAATTGACGGCGCCACTTTTGATATTATTTTTCACAGATAAATCGGCGAGGATTAAATTTATGTGAAGTCAAAACCGTTTTGTTTTTCTAAGAGTTTAAAGAACGCTTTGTTCGCGACTTGGATATTGTCTATCTCAAACTAAATTTCATTTCAAAAGTCTAATCCATATTCTGTTTTATCACTAAACAAACGCTGATTTTAGTTCTTGATAATTAGTTTTAGACAAATTGAATTGAGTTATAATTTAGATAAATTGAATTGAGTAGTAATAATAAATAATCATTGCTTTTTTGATAATTTAGTTCGATAATTTATATCGATTTTTTTCAACATCATATCTAGAGTAAAAAATTGCATTTATAAAGGTTATTATATTAATTAGGTCAACAAAATTGATAGTTTTGATGAAAATTTAAAAACCCGTTAAAATTAAATTAAAAAAGCATTTTTTTGCAAAGTCTCGCCCAATAGCACATAAACAACCAGAAAAAATAAACATGAAAATTTTTTGACAATTAAATTTCAAATCGCCATTATACAAATTTGTTCACGCTTGTAGCAATAATGACCAATTAAACAGACCGACTCAAGCGGGTTTCTTTTTTATCACTATGAAAGCAACCCAGCTTCAAATTTGCCCCCAAAATTTTCCCCCTTTTTATTCTCTCATCTTCTGCGCACCCCGCTGTGTATTTACCCTTGGTTTCAATTACACCCCGTGTGAATAGAGAATTAGAGCCTAATTGGGAGGTCTGCTGCATTATTACCCCATATGAATTTGATCACACTAATGAGAATTTGGAATAAATTTGCCCACCAGAATTTGTGGTTTTCTTGATCTTTTTTCGTTAGATTTGGGCTGACCTCACCAAGGTTGCCTCATCACCCCCCCCCCCCCCCCCCCACCACCATCCCACCCAGAGGGTAAACGGCTCTTGCTAAATGAACTTATTGCTAAAATTGCGCGAGAACGTCTGTGACGTGGGAAATATTAATTAAGATTTTAGTTTACTGTTTCAATTATTTATCTCAAATTGCCGCGCAAAAACGTGCGTGAAATTGGTTTCAACAAAACTATTTCAAATTGAAGGGAGATATTTCTTAATTTGAGTTTGTTGCAATAACTGGATTCGATTATTGTGAATTTTCTCAATTTTTGTCACTTTTATTCTTATTTCGTCAAAATTTAACATTTTTTCCACCAAAAATCCAATTTATAGCATTAGTTTGGTTGCTATTTAACCTAACATTGTTAAAGTACAGCAGTTATTTTGTTCCTAATTATTATTTAATGCGGCGAATAGTTATAACTAGCGTCATTAATTATAATTCTTTTCAAAACCCATAAATCGGTCAACTTTACTTGATTGTTACCTTTGTTACCTCACAGTAAATTAACCGATTGCCGATTCTGGTCAATAACAAAAAATTACGCCATTCACTAGTTATTAAAATTATAAGTCAGTTATGAATTATTAATAACTCGAATTCACGTCGCAATCAAATTGGACTGTTTATTGTCAACAACAACACAACTATTCATCATAAGAACGTACTTAATAAGTCAACAATTACAACCCCCCCCCCCCCAAAAAAAAAATCAGAGGGCGAACTGAAATTTGTGTCAACATCCGATTTGACTCTTTCCCAATTTTCCCACTTTTTCCTCGTTTGTGCTCCATTGTACTTACCAAATTACCTGTCATGCTGAATCATCGTTAGAAGAGGCTAATCAATGCATGGCCTTACACGTCAGAACTAGTTATTAATCCAATCAGTTATAACTGCTTATAACTGCCAAGTGGTTAGTAAAATACTGAAACTTAAATTCCCGCGAGGTCTAACTTCAAGGTCTCAGATTTAGTTCATTTCTTACAATTGTCAATCTTCATTTTGAAAAACTTGTAACTTTAATTTGCGCACTTTTTTGAAGGTTAATTTGAATTTTGAAAAATTTTGAAATTAGTTTCATTTTATTACTGGGCTGATTATAATCGACCGATCGCAGGACAAACCTTTTGACGGAACGAAATTTTTAAAAGAATTGACGGAATTTATAGGAAAACGCTATATAACTTTAAGATTGATTTGTCATTTAAACAGTTTTTATTGCAAATTAATTAGATTTTTTTGCAATAAGCAGCTTCATTTATTTGCCAGAAATTATTATAATTCAGTTATTATCCATTTCCTTGAAAATTACTTCTGCTTGTTTGAATTCTTTTGACTAAAGAGAAATTTTCGACTCAAACTTGAACTCAGCTATTGCAGAAAATGTGAGTACTTGAATTCAGTTTCCTCTCATTAATAAAAGGATGTTCTAACTGATTAGTTAAGTTCATTTTTTCAACTCAATATTATTGAATAGAACACTATGAAGTCGTTTTGTCCTATTTAAAAAAGTTTACATTATTATTGCGACGACGCTTAAAATCTCTCTCAAATCCAGCATTTAACGTTGCCTCAATGATTACTGCAAGCCCATTTTAAATATCGTTTACGCAACTCTGCTTGAAGTCACTAAGAATTTCTGGCGTTTAGCGGGAACCGCGTAGCCAAAATTTCGAAGTGACTTTTGTAGAGTCACATAACACACTGGCTTTGTATATAGCAAATTCTGGCATTTTGACGTCTGGAACTGTAGATTTTCAGTATTTTAAATCGTGCAAGGGCACGGTATAACCTCGACTATATCAATTGAACTTTATCATTGAGTTTACAAGTTTGGAAAAAATCAACAAAATGAAAAATGATCACCCATATCTAAGCAACAGCAGGTTTCTTGTTTCTAAGTTTTGAGAACATTTCTATGTGTGCTTTTGCAATGATGATCTTCGATATGGCATAATAAGAGGCCGTTCTGCTGTTTATAATAAATAGGTTCATTACAAAAATTGTTGTCACTTAAAATTGCAGGTCCGCTCATATTCAACTCTGGTGATTTTCGATAATTTATCAAAGTTATCAAAACTTTTTTGAGAGATGATTGTCCTAAAATTGACAGAAATTTGATGTGGGACACAAATGGAGTGTTTTGTTTCAAAAACAAGTGAAGTGACAAATGTTTTTTGGTGAGCCAAAAAATTTGACACAAGGTTCACCAAGCTAAAGTGGACGCAAGGTTTCTACTAAACAACAAGAAAAATATTTAAATCTTGTTTATCTTAGACTTGAAAAACTGTTATGATAATTGTTTGAACTCTTAGTGAATTGGATGTATTTTCTCCAGAAGTCAATATCAAAGAAAAGCAAAAAAACTCACGTGGTTTTACAAGAATAACCAGCAATCCGTAAAAATAAGTACTAACAAAACTCAGTGCCTAAGTTTTTCCTACTCATTACACCGCAAAAGTATACCCCAAAATTTCCGCCTTGGAAAAATTCGCGAAAATTAGATACACAAAATAAACTTATTTTTCGGAAAAGGGGTTGCGCCAATTTTGCGAAATATAAATATTTAAAATTTTCAAATAGGTGACAAGTCTTGCAGCACGTTTTCACTCATTTTAGGTATCTAATATTTACATTAAATGTATCTTTAATAATCAATTAAGCCTAAAAAAGCGGGCATTCTGAGCATGAGAAAGTGTTTTAATACTTTGTAATAAGCACTTCATTAAAAATGTCATTGAGGCTTTGAAAACTTTAAAGCGAATTGAAAACAAAAAACCTTAAAGACAAAGTCAAAAAGCTCGTCTATCATTTTTTTTCGGAAAAATTCCTCGCTCAAAAAAGACCTTGCATATCAATGTGGCTGTTATATCTTTTGTCACAGAATAAGTAGGATTCGCGGTGCGAATCCGTTGTCTTACAAATTGAGTAGTATTTGCTAGTCGAATACACAATTACTTGTGTAGCGTGAATTATGTTTATTGGAAACGCGGCGCGGATCCACTGCTAAGACTAACTTAGGAATATGAAGAGCAAAAGTAGAGCAACTTGAATTCAGATTGATTATTGAGATTATGATTGTTAGTAATAAATCAATATGAACAAAATATGAAATAATTTAGTAGACTATCGGGAATATTAATATAGGTGAATAAATAGAAGTCATAACTTTTAGTTTATAAAACGCATGATATAATTATATATATAGAGGGTAAATAATTTAGTACACATAGAGGTTTCGATATATATTTAGGTATCCATATGTATCACATTTCCCTCGTGACAAAAAAAAATTTTAATGTATTTACAATTTTTTAATATCTGCACAAAACATGAAATTGAATGAGACAACATAAATGAACTTAAGATGTAGAAGTACTACTGATGTTAAATAATGGTGTAAATGTCAAGCAAGTACGCGTCATAATTTAAGCGTGTGAAATGAATACATTGTATTGAATTATTTAAGTGCACAAACAGAAATGAGTGGATTCGCAAGGCGAATATTGAAAGAATTAAAAGTTAACAAATGGAGATGAATTGTAATGAATTCAAAGTAAAATTAACATTATTTGTGGATTAGCAGAGCGGAAACAAGACTAAATAAATGAATGGAGTTTAAAATAGTTTTACTAAGTTTTTGAATTTAAATTTCATTTTCGGCATCCCACACCGACATTTCTCGTTCTTGTTCGTATTCGAAATATCGAACTCTGGGATCCGGTGGTGACACTTGTCCCAATTGTAAGTCAGGTCTGGGGGGTGACGGGATTCGAGATTGTTCTGCCGTTTGTATGAGGGCTACCACTGAATCGGATTTCTTTGTTTGTTTCTTGTCTTTTTTAGTCTTACGCTTCTTTGGCTGAGTAGAACTTGTGGAGGCGAGCGAGCTTGTAGGGGAGATGTCGGCATCTGTGAAGCCGTAAAATTGAGGCCGATTGCGTTTGCGGCCTTTTGTTTGATCATTCTGTGTTTGTGCGGGAGGTACTTGTGTCGTAGGTGTAGGTGGGGCCGGTACAATTGATATAAGAGGCTGGTTTTGAGTTGAGGTATCTTCTTGTATATCAGCTGTGGGAACAGTAAAGCGTTTTTTAACTGGTTTATTTGGTTTGCGGACTGTTAATGCTCGCGAGACGTTTGAATTTACTGAGGATACTACTGATGTAGTATCATGTTGGCGATGTCTGATCTTGATTTCGCCCCTCTTTTGCTTCTTGAGATCATTACTGTGTTTCGCGATTTTGAACTCTGTAGTTTTTTCGTACGGGGCAGGGCGTCTTTGGGCGTATACCCACAAGTTGGTAGATCGTTCTGCTTTAGTCCCAAATTTTGCGAGGTCGCTATCTCGGACTTTCACTGGTGTTCTGCCGGGCTCGTTTATTATCGTCGTTGTTGGTGACGATTTGGTGACAAAGGAGCCAGGTTTCAGCACTTCGTACAAGCCCGCCAGTTGTCGTTTTGCTCTTTTCTTTTGCGGTAATTTGCGAGCCAGTTTGACGTTAAGGGACTGTTCGGTCCTGGGGATAGGGTCTGTAATTTGTGGGTGCGTTATAAATCGGGACTCTTTAACGTCTGACTCTCGATAGCGTTGTCCTGCGTCTAGGGAGGCCTGGCACATCTTATTTTCTATCTCGGTGTCGCTTCTGTTGGCACTTATCCATCCATTTTCGTCAAGCAAATCCTCCGGAGAAACTGTCTCAGCATCTAAATAGTGATTAACAATTTTTTCATAAGTTAGATTTTTACTTGAGGGAAGTGTGCTAATATTCCGTAAAGGAGTATTTGCAGGGCGACCAAAATGGGCTTCAAAAGGTGTTATCTTTGTTGTTTTCTGTTTAGTTAATCGTATATCAGAGACTATTTGTTTTATTGCTTTAGCTGTAGAAAATGTATCTTTATTTTCGGCTTTCATGCAGGCTAAACGTCTTTTAATTGTTTGGATCATTCGCTCCACCAATCCAATAGCTCTATGATCACCAACCGGAGCGTCGAGAATGTCAATATTATTTTCGTTACAATAATTTGTGACTTGTTTACCTACAAGACAAGTTGCTTGATCTAAGCGTATCGTTCGCGGGATTCCATGAGTATATGCATAATCACGAAGAAATTTTACTACGTTTGCCCCATTAGCATTTTCGAATATTCTAACAGTTGGATATTTTGAATAACGGTCAATACATGTTAAGAAGTAAATATCTTTGTCTTTATCATTAATTATCGGACCCCCAAAATCAATTTGAATTTCTTCATTTGGTTCTTGACAAGCTTTGTGTGGATGCCATTTGGATTTTGGTATAATAGGTTTCAAATTCTTACCAATTTCCGTACACGGGGCGCAATCGGAAATTTTTGCTAAAATTTCCCTATGCATGTAGGGCCACCATGCATATTGGGAGAGAGATATCATCCCCCAACTACCCGGGTGCGTCATATGAATGGATTCAAGCACCGCCTCCTTGATTGAATTCGGGATGGCCACACGTTGGTCAACACACAGACACCCAGATTTTACATGAAGATCCTTCCAGAAGGAGTGGATGTATGCGCTCACTTCTTTACAGCGGGCTTCGTCATCCTGCATCACACAATCGCGGATCTCTTTCAGCACCGCGTCTTCGCTTGTTAGTACCGCTAGGAAGGATTTGGTGAATAGTTGGTTTAAATTGTTTTCGAATACTTCTTCCCGTGAAAATTCAATGTCATAGTCCTCTGGTGATGATGATGGTTGGGTGTTGCTGGGTCCGGCTCGAAAAGATGAAATGGGAGTGGATTGGGTGCGAAATGTCACTCTTGGGGTTTGTGGTGAAGTTGGTTGATTGCTTTGTGATGCCTCTTTTGCTGACATGTTGATATGGAGTACTTGTTGTGTGGAACTAGCTATCAAATTGCAATTAGAGTTTTGCGACGGGATTCGCTCGGCGGGTGTAGTATCAGATTGGAGCAGTTGATTTGCACGGCAATTAAAGTTAGAAATGAATTCAGAATTGTAATTGTTTACTTGTACTCGAGGAATGAAGGAATTAATTGAGGCATTCGAATTATGCGCGCTAATTTTAGCAGGTTTGCAAGAGTGGACTCGCGTCGGGTGAACTTGTTGCTTATAATTACTAGTTATGTGCCGCTTTTGGAACGGAATTTTATTTGCGTTACAAAATAAAGATGTAATCGCGTCGCGAATACGGGAAATTGTTGCTACCATAAATTCCTCATTATTGATTGACACTTTTAGCGTTCTGATTTGGTTGTCGCGAAATATAATCAACTAAGCCCATTCGGGTACCAGGAATATGTTCAATATTAAAATCAAATGGTAACAAACGGTCAATCCATCGGGTTAATCTACTGTTGTAAGATTTATTAGAGCGGTGTAATTTTAAAACAGAAAGAAGTGCTTTATGATCGGTTAAAACTGTGAAGGTTTTCCCAAATAAATAATATTTAAAATATTCAATAGCCCAGACCACCCCAAGTAATTCGAGTTCATTTACACTATAACGTTCTTCATTGCTATTAAGAAAACGAGATGCGAAAGCTATTGTTTTCCACCCATCGCAGTCTAATTGTTCGAGTGCTGCGCCTAAACCTTGGCGAGATGCATCGCATTTGATGCGCGTTTCCAGTGTTGGATTAAAATGAGTATTTTCCGTAGCGTTTGCAATAACAGTTTTAATATGTTCAAAATGTGATTGGTGATTCTCATTCCAAATAAATTTTTCGTTTTTCTTTAATAAAGGTCGAAGAGGGTGACATATTTTGGCAAGATTAGGTATGAATTTGCTTAGGTGATGAACACTGCCTAGGAATGATCGTAATTGTTTCAATGTTTTTGGGGCTTTAATTTCCGCAATTGCCGCTGTTTTAGATTCAATAGGTTTGACACCACTTTGTGAAAATGTAAAACCAAGCCAATTTATTTGATGCTTTGCGAAATGACATTTACTTAAGTTAATTCTAAGATTGTCTGCGTCAAGTCTTTGGAGACATTTATATACGTATTTGAGGTGCGATTCCTGAGTGCCTTTGCTGACTACGATTATATCATCCAGAAAACAGTATGTGTTAGACAGCCCAACCAATGTGTAATCCATTGCCTTTTGAAATTCGGCCGGCATATCTGTAAGGCCATAAAATCCCGGTTTGAAGCGATACGTACCCGTTGCTTCGCCGCAAATGATGTTAAAATTACAATGACGTGCCGTGTCAGGATGTAACTTTAATTGACTATAGGCATATTTTAGATCGATTGTTGAAAAATATACGTTATCTCCCAGATTTGAATTATTAATATGTTGTGAAATTGAATCAATGAGACTATCTATGTTTGGCATTTGATACTTGTTTTTGTGGATTGCTTTGTTTAATATTTTCGAATCAAGAGCTAACTTTACAGATTTGTCCTTTTTGACCGTAATTACAATGGGAGAAATGAAGTTTTTGTCCGAACATTCTTGTAATTTTTCAATGTGTCCTTGTTCAGAAAGTTTCTTAAGTTCTGCGGATACTTTGTCCAATAAATTTATAGGGACGCGTCGGCCTTTTTGGTGTGATGGGGTGTAATGTTTGTGGAATTTTGAACGAACTGTATGTACTTTAGACTTACCAATTCTGGAGATTAAGTCGGGGTAATCAATAGCAATCTGTTTTTTGATTGGGCAATATTCTTGATCTACCTGATTGATTGTTACTTGATTATTTGATTGATGTATTGAAATTCCAAGAGCTGGAAACAGATCTCTACCCAATAGAGAGCGATGTCCCTCCGCCACTACTTGAATTTCAATTGGATTCGCGTACCAATTGCTGCTTTGAATGGAAGTTTGGAGGATGCCCACCGTGTGAATAGGTTCATTCGAAAATGTTTTTAGTTGTTTAGGATTTGCCTCGCGTATCCATTTTGATTTTGGGTCATTGGAAATGATTGAGTTGGCCAAAGATTCATTGATTATTGTACACACGCTGCCCGAATCCACCAAAACCTTTGTTGATGTATTGCCGATAGTTACAGGGAGGTTGGTTGCGTCCACCGAAGTTGTAGAATCCGATGAAGATATGACTGCTACACAGTTGTCTTCATCTGAAGAATAGTTTGACTCCAGATCCGGATCAAAGTTGGCCGAAATTTGATTGACATCTTCATTTTGATCGTCTTTTTCTACATTATTGACTCGCGGTCTAGGTTTTGGGTACGAATTGGGATCTTTAGGTTTGCGACAAACCTTTGCGAAGTGGTTTTCAATACCGCAGTTATTACATCTTTTTCCCCGAGCGGGACATTTGTTGCGATGATCGGAGGTCCAGTTAGATCCACAGAAATGACAAGTTGTAGGCTTTTTTCGTGCGGTAGTATTCATATTGGAGAATGGGGTAGCATTTGCGATACGTGTCCGTTGTACTTGATTAACCGTTGACTGTGGTTCAGTTTTGTTTGCGTTCATTTTCAATTGATTGAGTGTACCCATCTCAATATTGATTGCTATTGCCAATGCCTTTTCGGGGTCTACTGTTTCCTTAAGAAGTTCCTTCTGAATGTCTTCATTTTGCATATTCGCGATAAAGACATCCCGGATGATAGTGTCCCCTTTATCTCCTAGGTCACAGTTTTCCGAAAGTTCTTTGAGGTGTCCATAGAATTTCTCAATAGGCTCTCCCTTTTGTTGTTTTCTTGTGAGGAAGAGGTATCTATCGAAGGTTATGTTATGGATTCGAATGAAAGTTGTATTTAGAACGTCCCAAAGGTCCTTCGTTGAGATTGTTTCAAGGTTAATGGTTGAATTTTTTGAGTTGAATACACGGCGCCCCTCCATGCCTAAGCTCAAGTACATCAGAGAGGATGCTTTTCGATCGCATAACTTCCATGGTTTATCTCCACAAAGTACGCCGATTGTCATGACACGTTGACATTGGTTTTTCCACGCTGTTTTTGCCTGCTCATTGCGGGTACGTCGGTCTCGTTCTGATTGTGCCGTCGGGTTGTCCACTGCATCCTCATATGCTGGTTCAGGAGGCAGGAGCACATGTTCAGGAGGGTCTACCAAGAGGAGGTCCACTTCAATTCCTTCTCTAGCGAGGATTGCGAGCTTCAATTGTATTCTCCAAAACTCCCAGCGAATTGGGGGTTCTAATGTCGCCTTTTCCCAAAAGGGTTGAATTCCAAGTGGGGATTTGCCGCTGTCCTTTGTCGCTGACTGCGCCATGTTATATCTTTTGTCACAGAATAAGTAGGATTCGCGGTGCGAATCCGTTGTCTTACAAATTGAGTAGTATTTGCTAGTCGAATACACAATTACTTGTGTAGCGTGAATTATGTTTATTGGAAACGCGGCGCGGATCCACTGCTAAGACTAACTTAGGAATATGAAGAGCAAAAGTAGAGCAACTTGAATTCAGATTGATTATTGAGATTATGATTGTTAGTAATAAATCGATATGAACAAAATATGAAATAACTTAGTAGACTATCGGGAATATTAATATAGGTGAATAAATAGAAGTCATAACTTTTAGTTTATAAAACGCATGATATAATTATATATATAGAGGGTAAATAATTTAGTACACATAGAGGTTTCGATATATATTTAGGTATCCATATGTATCACAGTGGCACTGGCCGATTTTGTCATAAACTACTAATTTACGATATTGTTTATAGAGTCATTGCCAGATTTCAATGTGCTTCAGTGACACCTTCAGGCATTAACAAAATTGTCCCATAATGTCTAGAAATTGATTTGAAATGAACTAATCCTCCGGTTGGATGGTTAGTTTACAGGTACAAATTGATGGATTTTTTATAAACAATATTAACTTTAATCCAACAAGGACAACCAATCAGAATACATTTTTTCCCAGTTTTTGCCCAAATGAAAACCTAGCATACAAAAGGTTTTAAATTGAGCCCATAGTCAATTGGGGAAAAGATCAATAAGTCTTTGCTATCATACATATATGTTTCAATGAAAATTTTTGCAAAGTTTTTGAACGCTGGTTTTGCTAAACTTTTTAAGTGTACCGGTTGTTTTTTTATATATTGCCAGGACGTTCCATGTTTTCAGTAATTTATAAACGTTAGTTTTATTTAATTGAATTGGCACCGCCATTGCTCAAAAATTTGCTTTTCTATATATCATCCAGACCTGCACTACCTCAAGCTCACAATCAAAAGATAGGCTTATAGCTTGGTGGATATATAATGTTTACCCAGCAACCCCTGAATATAATAAAAATCCCATAAGAGGGTAGCCCTTAATGGGAAACCTACCATGGGGAAGAACCAACATTTGCAAATGTTTTAAAAAAGCTAGCATACTTCGAGGTGGGTTCCCAGATATTTTCGTCTGAATTTGTCGCTTATGTTTGTAGAAGTACAACATATTCTGGAAACTGACAGGTTTCAATATCCTAATATTAAGGTATGAATGAAAATATATTGAAATCTAATGGATTTAATTGAATTATTTGTTTCCGAGAACATAGGCTTTTTGTCTCCGTCAATTTTGTTCTTTTTTGTCTGCTTGTTACCGAGTCTCATCAAAGACTGGTCCCATGTTTTTCTAGCTAATCACTAACAAATTTGTTATGCGTAGTTTTTATGGTTTTATTTTGAAACTATAATGACTTAGTCATTATTTTGTTTTTTTTTTCAAAAAAAAACTTTGAGTTTTGGATGTACATGCTTGTTGTTGTTATTTGATTTTTTTTCGTCTCGCGCAGTCTATATAATGTCAAGTATCATCGGTCCACTAATGCGGCTTTTTTTACATTAATAAGCGTATTACATTAATTTCAGTTAGAGGCATTTTTTTTATTCATAAACCTTTATTTTTGATCAATATGTATGCATTTTGTAGTTTCTCTATCTCTTCCTCATTTGATCGAAAAAAAGCCAAACTTGTAAATTTGCGGGGTCGGAATGTGTAAATGCACATTTCTTAACCTCCTTGATACTAAGAGAGAATCGATAATAATCCAGAGAAAAAAGCTTAATTAGTGACTTTTTTCAGATTTCTACCTCTCCATACCAATTGCAGATAAATAAAGCCAAAAATCGTTATAAAAAACACATATTACAATTCACAAGAGCCATTCGGTCTTTGAATTTGATCGCAAGTAATTACTTATTAATTGCGGTCAAAGTTTTAGGCTCATTGCGTTCTGAAAATCGTGGAATTTATTATCGTTTTTCAATTTTGTAAAGGGTTGCGCAAATTTGAGAAAGCTTACAAATTGAAGGTCAAAAACTGTATTGAGCAAAAATCCGAGAAGCCTGATGTAGAAACCAAGCGGTTTTTGTTAGCCCAGAAAGCAAAACCGACTTGAAAATCCGACAAATATCATCAAAAAATATTGAGAAATTTTTCAGAAAAAGTCAATTTTCTTTTTCTTCTGTTTTTAAATCACCGAACAATAAAATTAGTTTTTAGACTATTTGAAATGTTTTTTGTGCATTTCTTATTGATGCTTTGGTTTTTTTCGGTTTGCTCAAAAATTATTGAGGAATTTAAAAAATATTGAGTAATTTTTTAGAAAAAAGTCTTATTTTTTTTCTGTTTTTAATTCACTTAACAATGAATTTAGTTTGTAATTAATTGAAGCAACATTAACAATCAAAATAATTTTTTTTCCACGACAAGAGATATTTTAGAATTAAAAAACGGCCATCTGAAATTGCGCATATTCTAAAATTGAACGGAGTAAAAAATCGAAAATTCAAAAGTATAATCAAAACAGTTATTCCATAATTCTCATTTCAACCCTTTGATAAGAAGTATTAAATTAGTAATAAGTTTTGGTAGTAGCAATAAAGCTTTAATAATCATTTTATGCTCACAAACGCGCATTAAATTAGGCTTAATTGCGGATTGTATTGCGAAATCGGGTCAGGTTGCGTGCGAAAAAGAAATAAACTCGCGGTTCAAATTTGGACACTTTTGCGAACAAGGGTTGCGCAATTCCCTTCAATTTTGCCTGTTTTTGCTAAATTAGCTATTTTTTTGCAAAATTGTTGCATTTTCAATGTAACATAGGAAAAACGAACAAGAGATACACAGTTCGGGAGATACACATATTTGCCCTTGACGATTTGGGCATACCTCTGCGGCGTAATGCTGGAAAAATGTCTTTATTCATTCACATGTGTGCTGCGCTTGGTTCTGTAATCTTAATTTCTATTGTTAACTTGGAAGTAAAACTTGATGAAAAAAACATCACAAAAATAATATTCTTTTTATAATAAATTTAATATTAGCACATTAAAAGTTCTTTGTTATTGTAACAATATATCTTAGAGCTCCTATTATATTATGTTGCAGAGCCAATGATGGACCCATATTATTTTTTTTGAAACCATAAAATGAATTAACAAAATCAACAGAATTATATTATATGTTACTCTAAAATACTTCGTCGGCTCAACGGTACCATTTTCTATGTATCGTTGAAATCTTACCATGAAAGATTATCTGTCTTCAGAGATATTTTTTGAGAGTCAAATGAACAGTAGCAATATTATTTTTTGGTCAATTTTTAACGAAATGGCGGCTCAAATTTTAGTTTTATAAAATCAAGTTGAAAAACGGTCCCATAAGGTTGAAATCAACGATATAGTTCGAAGGTCAGCTAAATAATAAAACAAGCGTATATGAAACGAAAGTCTAAAAGATCTTCATGCAATTGAACACGTTTATCTGGATCGCTGCACCCCTCTCCGGTACGTTATGAACCCCCGCTACAGAACATGTACAATTGCGTTTTAAATAATTTTAAATCACTTGGGGTATGCAATTAATTTGCACCCACTAATTCAGGGACACAAACGGAACAGATCCGTATTTGTTTGGTTTTTAACGTTTGATTTTAATTGACGTATGGGATAGACTGAAGAACTTTTCATGTTCAGAGCAGCGACAGAAAGTGATACTCATTATGCTCAGAAAACAGTCAGCCGCATGACTCATAAAAGCTATAAAATGCAGACTGTAAATTAAAAAATAGAACATGACCAGAAGAATGCACCGAGCAAAATGCCGAATGGTTTCTGCTATGATTCAGCGATGAATGACAGGTATTGCTCCGGGATGTAAAAAAAAACAAAATAAATAAAAAAAAACAAAATCATTTACCTGCCTATGAACATATTCATGTAAAATTACCTGTTTTGAGCTTGCGCTTTTGAAACCTTGTCTTGACTTGAAAAAAAACTAAAAAAATTTGATTGTAGTTCAAAACAATTACTTTTACAATTATACATTTTATCAGACTTTGATTTGGAAATTTGAATTTAATTTTTCAGAAAAAAAATAACGGGACTAATTGTGCATCATCACATTGTTCTTGGTCCTTTTTCTAAACATTATCCACACCACTTCCTTTGCTACGACTTTTTGATCCTGGGTGCTGATGTTCCAACTTGACAATGATTGGAATCGGCACAGCCAGCACCGCCAGTCCAGCCCCGATCCAGGGAACTATAAAACTCCACCCATATTTGGCATAACTGTCATCGTACTGATCAAATTCCGTGGGGCTCTGGAGATTGAGAAGTTCAACTCCAAGATCGATGTCTTTTTGCAGTTTTCTGTAAGCTAATGTTTCGCAAGTATTTGCGACTATCAATAATCCAGCTAAAACGCACAGTAAAAAATGGGGCTAAAACGGCAAAAGTTACGGCTAAAAGCAAATTTACCCAAGTTTGTGACTTTTATTTACGACCCTGATTTAAAATAAGGGTTTTAAGTGTTTGTGGACATTTGCGACAATCAGCGAATTTAGTTCAAATTTGCTTCAAGGGGGTCTATCCCATTATAGCCCCCCCCCAGCTGAGCGGTGATATGACGTTTACCCCCCAATCATGGTAATTATACCATAAAGAGGTAATTGCGTGGGTGGGGTTGCTGTAATGGGAAAGACTCGCTTCAGGTTTGGAAATATATGACACAATTATCCACGATGCTTGTTTTTGATACCTGTGACATACGGTATGTTAGAAGGTTGAGAGAGATCAACCTAATGTAAATTGTGCAAGATAAGATTGACAAGAAGCTCTACTTGTTCAACGTATACTTGGCTAGAGAAATGAAGGCTTGAGGAACAAGATATATTAAAGGTGTAAAACACTCTTTCGTTTGACAACTTCAATTCGTTTCTAAATGGCAACACATAAGACAACGTATCAGTATTGATACGATCATAACAACAAGTGAAAACTTAGACGGCATGGTTTTTTCGATGCTCTTTTACCGGTTTTTTTGTCTGATGTTGTTGACGTAAAAATCGGTTCATAATCAGCTCACAATCGTGTAGAGAACCCAAAAAAATTTTTTTTCAGCCGAAAACCACCTTAACCTGTACATATCGTGGTTATATTTACTTAAATTTAGGTTAAACGAACTTTTTCGGAACTTTCTACGTATATTAGAACGTGTTTTAAATACTCTATTCAGATCGAAAACAGAAAAATTGGGACAATAGATCGAAAATAAATCTCTATTCTTATTGGTTGAAATTAAGCATTATTTGCGAGCTGCAATATAATTACCACATTCTGGCCATGTCTCGCGAGCCATGGCCATGTCTTAGCGGCCCGTGGGACACGATATGAATCTATCACATCCGAACAAAATATCACAACAGAACATGTTATATGCTGTATAATATGAGCGCTCAAATCTGATTGGCCAATACGCAACTTGAATAATTTAATTTTCGATCTGTTGTCCCATTTTTTTGCTTTCGATCTGTTGTCTTTCGATCTAATGTCCTAGCACCTTTGGGAGGTCAAGACCTGTTAGTGTAAATGGTGAATCCACTTCTGGTCTGTTTGCACAGTAGTTGCACCTGCTTAGACCCCCTAACAAGGTACTTGAACGTTTATTTGTTTAATTTGTCCGAATTGAAGCGACCTTTTCGGTTTCATGTATTTCTCTTTGATCGAATGTAAAGTTATTGAAAACAGTCTATTTATTTTGCCGAGCTTGAGAGAAAAAATATGGAGAACCGAAATTTATCTTCTGAAAAATACTGAATTTTCCGATTTTTTTCTAAAATCAAAGTTGCGGACTATAATTTTTATTAGATTTTACTTTTCTTGGCGAAGTGACGGCTGTTGGGAGAAAAATCACTCAAAGTTTTGATATTGTTCTTTTCATTATTAAACGCTGCTATGTCAATCAATGTTGTTCAAAAAATGACAGTAAATAATTGTTTGTTGTTTTATTGTGTGAAGATTTGGTTATTCCTGTTGATATAATTCGAAAAATGCTTAATTGATCAAAAGTTTCAGAGTCGTGATATATTTACGAAAAAAAAACAAATATCATCAATCGCTGCATTGCAGAACCCGAGAGTCTTGTAAAAATGCCACATTAATTTGTTTAAATG
>NC_134476.1:4823212-4875700 GCF_964194025.1 Convolutriloba macropyga
TATAGAATTTGTAACCGGGGGTCATAAAAAACACTGGGGCGGGGGGGGGGGAACAGGGCAACAAACTCCGAAGCAAAGCGCAGTTGTTGACCAATTCAAGAGCACGTTAACAACCGTGTGGTGAATGATGTTTTTAATCAACTTTGTAACGATTACAACAGTTGCATAAATTTAGGCTCACTATTTTTTCTTCCCCTCTTTTTCTCAGAGGCAGTAACTAAGTTCTGCTGATAATAACTAATTATTATTCCTTTTGTTTGTTATTATTAGCATTAAACCTGTTTCGATTAACCATATACTCATTATATTAATTTTTGCTATTGGTTGAGTTTTTTCCAAGTTCCAGCGGATTTGATTTTTTTCATACTAATCAGTAAAAAATTAGGATAAAAATTCATTATGTTCAGGGTGAATTCAAAAACTGAGATTCATGATGTTTAGAAATATCTCAGAATTTTACTCTGAAATTTACCGTGAAATGTGCCCTGATCAGAGCTCTGCGCATAGAAAAACAGAATGAAATTTTTATGATTCAGTACTGAAATATCATGAGACTCAGGTCCGGGAACACTCTTCATATTGCAAAAGTGTCGAGAAAAGAGGGGGAAATAAGATAGTCAAATACCAATGAAGAATTGCGCAACCGTTCTAAATTCAGTTTTATTCAACTGGCGCTAACTATTTATTTAATCGATACAAGTATCAAAACCCTAATTTTGCCACTTGAGTCACAAATCAAACAAATTACAAGAAGTTTTTTTAATAAGCCGAAATCAACCTCCACTTGCCTGGAACGAGAATCAAATCACATTTACTCGATTAGAGTCATGCACCTTTTTCAACTGCTGAGAAAATTAGCTGAAATTTTGAGAGCAGAATGCCAAATTGATTGTCTCAAAAATGTAATTACTAGAAAAGAAATTTTTACACTGCACGCAAAAAGAGTCCAATCAAAGCAACTTAAAACTGCAAACAGAATCAGCGGCCTAAAATAAGTCCTAAAAAGTTGGGAGTAAGAATACAAAAAATGCTTAGCTTCATTTTAAAATTCTATCCTAGTTTTGTTTTAGAAGTGCAACATATGAGTGCAAAAGAACTTAAGCAATTATTATCTAGTTTCAGGGACTGTTTTTTCGTAGACAACTTGGAACTTTTTGCTTTGATTTATAAAAAAACGCGATAGATATCATCAAATTCAAAATAAGATTTTGAGGTTTCCCCCTATATTCTCTTACCATGATAAGCCTCACATTCACACCATTGTTCATAGTAATGGTACTGTTCATCACTAGACTAGGACCTCTTGGAACTATTGATGACCTGTCGAGTTTATTCGTTATTATGGTACATAATTTATACCATATGTGTTGCTAACAAGTGTAAATCCTACTCGAGAACAATTTATTATTATTATTATTATTATTATTATTATTATTATTATTATTTTTATTATTATTATTGTTATTATTATTATTATTATTAATATTATTATGATTATTATTATTATTATTATTATTATTATTATTATTTTTAATATACGTTATATTATTATGTCGCAATGGGAATTGACTAAACCAAGATACATCAGCTGTAAGTTTCTCAGCTGTTTACAAAACTTTTTTATCTTATAGTGGATGTTTAGCGTGTCCCATAAAGTTGAAATAAACGAACGTTTCAAAAGCCACAGGTTGGAGTTCAAAGGTCGAAGTTCATATTTAAAACATGTAGAAAAAAATGATGAATAGAAGCTTAATGGAAAAAATGTTGACATTGAAATGACCAATTTGATGCTCACTTGCCTGTTTTTGACGTTTTCGAACGTTCGCTTACTTCATGTTTATGGGACAGACAATAGTCGATGGATGATCAAGCTACGTTCTCTGTTCATTTTTTGCCCTTTTTAGCTGTATTCTTCCTGTCGGAAAACAGATAGTAAGGGTTATTTAGAATTAAAATCGCGATAGCTTTAATCGAGAAAAATGAAATAATCGAAAAAAGTGAACTCATAATCGATAAAATCAAAAATGATGACAGAGTTATAACCCACTTACCATATTTGGTGCATTTTCCATCTGAGCAAAATTTCCACAACCCGTATGAATATTTCGAGTCCAATATTTCAATAACGTAGCCATAGTTGGTATTCGCTAACACTGAGCAAATAAGACTGGCGATCAAAGTTGACAAACCGACCGAGATCAAAGTTGTCCGGATCATTGGGACGCCTTCTTGTTTGTCGGAATTACCGGAACCTTTTTAAGTCTGCAATCTGGTAAGCAAAACAAAATGAATTACAGCTTAGGTCTCTCGGAAGTTAATGAAATTTGGTTTGAGAGAGAGAGAGAGTTGCGTAATGATCAGTTAAAATTGAAACCAATCAACAGAAAAAGTTAAAATTGTCAGTTGAAATTGCACTGGAATACTTTTTTTGCGACTTAGCTGCAGGTACGAATAATTCAAAAAAAAACTTTTATATAATTTTCGTGATACAGCTGACAGCCCATCTTTTTTCTGTATCAATTTCTGTTCATGTATTCTCATAAACATTTAAATTATAATCAAATTTCATAATATCTTCAGCTAAAAAGTTTTTTTTTAACGGCAGTCACATTTAAAATCACATTTGATTATGACAGCTCGCAATTATATAAACTAATAAACTAATATACTGCTCCGCGTAAGCAAGTTTAAAAAGAAACATTTCCAACAATTTTCAAAAGAATTCGAATGATAGAAATTAAGCTAATATTGGAAGATATTATTTCTCAATTGAGAAGAAATTGCTATTTAACGTCATAAATTAGTTGACCTATTCTTTCCGAGAAATGCACAATTTTTTCAAATTTCTTCAAAGAGTTCTCTATCAAAGTTGGTTACAGGTCATTAAACTGACTAATTCATTTTAATTAAATAGTCGAATTCAGCATTCTCAATTGAACAAAACATAACGTGAAGGTATGATAAAAACTATTTAACAGATTTTTTCAGTGAACAAATCAAAAAAATCTCTCAATTAAGATGAAAGTCTAATAAGTTTTTTCCCTAGCAAAAACGTAAATCCTGCAAATTGTGGAACTGTGAACAGAAGTTACATTCGAGAAGTACTTTCGAGAAGTTTTAATAATCTTGAAGAATTGCCTTTTTGCTGAAAATTTTTGAAGAAGAAGGTCATTACCCTATTTAAGTAGCGTCTTGAAAACCGAGAAACAATTCCAAGTCTCAGAATTTTTACTTTGCTGGCTTCTGAAGCCTGAAAAAAATATTCAGAGCAAAAGTCACAACAGTTTTTTGCACTTCAATTCTTTTTGAGTTTCTCAAACTATCAATAATTTTGGCTTTTTATTATCTCAACAACTAATTAGGTTCCAAAACAGTGCTTCATGTTGTGTGCAAACAGTTACTATTCACTTTTAATGCATGGAGATACTATTTTGTGAGATAAATGCATAAGCATGTAATAGGAACTGTGGGAAATTTTAAAATGAAAAATAATTCAAAAATATTGGATAATTATAAAAATAATGGAAATTTGGAAATTAGTTTTTGTAATCTTTCCCATGTAAACTTGTATAATCAAACTGTCTTTTAAATAAAATGTTGTCTCACAATGAGTTAAATTTTCTCGGAGCTGAAAATGATTGAAAGACTGTAAATTAAGGTTAATTCAATCAGAGTTATAAAATAAATGTGTACGTGAAAACTGTCAGTGCGTACTGAAGATCTTCTTTCAAACCTACCGGTTTTCTGAAATTCTGAATATGAAGTAACAATTTCTCAGACCATCAATAATTTTGACATTTTGTAATCCCAACAACTAATTAGGTTCCAAAAAAGTGCTGCCTGTTGTGTGCAAGTAATAACTATGATGCACTTTTTATGCATGTTCATCTTTTTTTGTTTGATGTGTGCAAACAATTGCTATTCATGTATGAAGCATGCATATCTTTTTTCTGAGATAAATGCATAAGTTTTTAATAAGAACTGCGGAGAAATTTTAAATTTAAAATCGATTTAAATATATAACTATAGGATAACTATTAAAATAATGAAATTTTGGAAATTAGTTTTTGTAATTTTTCCCCATGTAAAATTGTATAATCAAATGGTTTTCTGAATAAAACATTGCCTCACATTGATTTAAATTTTCTCGGAGGTGGATATGATTGAAAGACTGTAATATATAAAGTTAATGCAATTTAAGTTAAAAAATAAATGTATACGTGAAAACTGTCAGTGCGTACTGAAATCTTCTTTTAAACCAACTTCTGTTTATTAAGTAACAAAAATTTTTTCATAGCATATTACACTTTTTTTTATTGTTTATGAAGATTTTTACTCAAATATCACAAGAATGATATCATGATATCTTTTAGTTTGCACCAAAAGAAACTTCGCGAAAATTGCCTTCATAAGATTTCACCTGACATAGCTGTTAATAAACTAGAACCTTTGAAATTAATCGCTTTTCATTTTTCTTTGTTTGAAAAATTTTTAGGACCATATAAAAAAAGTGATATTCTCAAATCATTTTTTCATATCTTCAAGATCTTACCTAAAAATTATTTAGGTAATTATTTTGAGTTTTCAATATTATGACTAATTGGAAAAAAGATTTGCTCCGGTTCATATCATTATGTAAGATCTATGAAAAATAGCCGTAATTGATCGAAAAAATCAATAAAAACCAATTTATCAATAGTTAATAAATAACAAAAACGTAAATACTTACTTGCAGACAAGTTTACAATCTGTAACGTTGTAAAAATATGAAATTATCTCATCTTGTTTCCGAATAGTCGAAACTAACCGAATTGTTGCTTGAGTTTGCAGACTATAATAGAGATCAATTTTGCTAACAATCAAATTACTTATGACTAGAGTAAAGCTCGTTCACTTTCGACTCTATATCATCCAGCCACTTTACAATTCTGTTCTGTTTCTATATGAAATTGTTTGATTAAGAAGACCTTAACTTTAAATCTAACAAAAGTTACTTTCTGCCGGTAATGAAATTGTAACATTCCGATCATAGTTGAATTGTCAATGATAGACAAGAATTGATTGTTGCCATAACAAAGTTTGAAAAAAATGGTTCAAAATTCAAACGACTCCCGAATATAAAGAGCAATTTCTGAAAATTACTGATTACTGAACTTACGGAACTTATTGAAACTAGTAATGATCATGCCATCATATTTAAAGGTTGATATTTTCATATGTTAATGCAATTACAACAAAATGCTAAAGCAAATTTGATTTTCTGAACATTTGGAGTTGCTTGAAAAGAAAGCAAATGAAACAATAATTGACCAGAGGGCCAATGAAACCTGCTGTTAAGGATAGTAAGAGACAAGACGAACAACAAAATAAAAAAAAACACATCAAGCATTACTTACGACCAAAACTCTATCTCTTTTTCTTTGAGTAAAAACTCAAAGAAAGAGTCAAAACAGCATCAGCTAGCAAATAGCTAAACCAAATTACTTGTAGTTCACCAGAAAAGTTTTGGTACTGCCCTAGTTGCAAATAATCAACAAGTAGACAGTAAACAAAAAGGGCAAAATCAGAAAACACGATTACATATTTTGAAAACAATTTAATTCAAAATCATTAAAGCAATAGTTGTCAACTGAAATCATTCTTTTTACTTGATGCGAAACCATTGAGAACTCTCATTATTCAGAATTACATACAGCTACAAAAAACAGCAAATAAAAGCAATGATCAGAATGTCACTTCAATTTTGCGAGGAAACAGTAACGAAGACTATAGGATTAAAATCTGTTCAATAAAAATGTTGAAAATAATCACTTACGCATAATTAATTTCGAAATATCAATGAATTTTTTAATATCAGCGAAACAAAACCTTTTTGAAGTTAGAATATCTACAAAGACTACACTATAGTCAGTAGAAAATGAATGCGATCCCTCTCGCTCTCTCTCTCTCTCTCTCTCTCTCTCTCTCTCTCTCTCTCTCTCTCTCTTTGCTAAGTCTCTGCTGAATAGCTACTGATATAAGATTGAAATTGGCAAATCACTCTTATACTTTTTTGAAAACAAATATTTTAAAGGCGTTAGACATAACAACAATAATTTTAGAAATAACAACAAAAGCAAATACAGGCAGAACTCAAAATTTCACAAAAATTTTCATGCAAGTGGTGTCAAATCCTACTAACCATATGCTTTACGCCGAAATTCATATGTAAATTTCTTGGCGTATTTTGCACGTGAATTTGACCTGAAATGGGCTTGATTTGTTGGTTTGAAATCATTATGTTCATTAGCTAACATAAAAAACCAAAAAGGCAGATGTTTTTCGAAAAAACATAAAGAGAGCCATATTATTTTTCGATTAAAATTTGAACTTTAATGTTACACAATCAAAACTGTTCCCGCTCTTTTTGTTTCTCAATTACAACAAAAAGTAGAAAGTGTAACTGAAATATCTAATTTGACAAAAAATTCATTATGTCAAAAACGTATGATGAATTTCGGATATTTATTGAGTTATACTACCAAAAAACATTTATGTGTCAACTGAAAGCCTTTGTTATTTTTTTAAAAGTTTCTCTGATACGGAAATAGACATTTGATTAATTAGATTCTGCTTTAAGACTACAAAAGAACATCAAATGATGGCAAAGCTCAAGAATTACGTTAAAACAAATTGAAAAATTTCGGAGCCATAAAGACCACAGGCCTAAATCAATAAAGGCAATATTGTTTCATTGGATATTAGGGGATCATAATGGAACTTCTGAATAGTTGATTCTTAAAAAGGCAAAAACTTTCAAAAACTGATAGAACCAAAATGCAATCAGAATACTTTTTCATTAAAAAAACTGACTACTAGACCAAAACCGGTCTTTTTATCGCTGCAGCTGTTAAAATACGCGACTACAGAACATTGTAGTATATTTTACGGCTTAAATCTTTAAATAATAAACAATAGTTTTTCTTTTATAAAAATCGGTTTACACTAGCGAAAAGCCGGAAAAACGGTATTTCCAGAAATCATTCGTAGGAACCAGAGGTAAATTTAGTTCATATCTGATTTTTAAAATGTGTCCGCAGTTTTGTTGAAAACACTAAAGGTCAAACTGGAAAAAGTCGAATAAATAGGCATATTTGAAGCATTTTATATGAAAAAAGTGAAATATACGGAATTTTGAAAAAATTGACTGAAAATGTTGCCAAAACATTTGGTTCAAACTATTCATCAACATCTTCTCTTCAAATGTATCTTTTTAAAATTTTATCTTTTTAAAGCAAAAATTGAACAATATTTGAGCAAAAAAAAATAACGGAAAATAGGCTCACGTTATTTCCTTAAACCTCCGTAACTCCTCGGAAAAAGCGAAATTCAAAAAATTCTTTTAATTTAAAATTCTTTGCTGGACAAGCTTTCTAATGATACCACAAACAATATTTTACCATGAATGAATCGATCGACCAAAATTGACTGAAAGTAAAAAAACCAGTTGAGTATAAAGTTCCCTACCCCCCACTAAAGTGGGTCGGAACAAAATTATAACTCATTGCATTGAGGCTCCGAGCTTACTTACAGCCAGCACTATTTTTCCATCGATCTGTGTAATTGCAAGTATCATTCAAGTCTGCTAATCTGCTAAATTAGAGTTTCCCCTAGTGAAGCGATCTAGCTGAGTAATAAACCAGCTCGTTTAATTAGGTTAAGTGTCATTTTAGATTACCTCTGTCCCACGTTCTGCTCCCATTGATGAATCGATGAAATATAGTTACTTCATCGATAGATCATAGTCGCTTCATAAACTAATCAGACAACAAACTACAAATCTAGAGAACGAGATTTTTCGTCAAAGGAATCTCGGGTCATCTTGCTGCTTTTCAAACTTTTAGTACGCAGTCAAAGGTCATAAAAAAGCAGCTTATCAGGCATGTTGGTCAGAAGAACAGTAGCTTATGACCGTAAAAACGTTTTTTTCAACCTATTTTGACTTTTTTCGACATACCTTTTATTGTTTTTCCGACCAATTTTGACGTTTTCCCTACCTATTTGTCAAATTTTTCCAACCTGTTTTTGACATTTTTCCTATACGTATTTTTCACGTCTTTCTGACTTAATTTTGATTGTTATTTGATGGCTGACTGTAAAATACTATCGATGGATTTTCTATGACCCAGTGAAGTTTCATCAATTGAATTTCTATGATCCAGTAAAAATTCGACCTTTCCCATACATGGATTTTCTATAATCAGAGAAAAAGTGGAAATGAACCACCGGTGGACTTTTTATGAAAATTCTATGATCCATCGATGGGATTCACTGGAATCCCAACCCGGCGTGCCGCCTGGAGTTAATTGGACGGTCCAAATTAGCTACAAAGTTTATATGGCAATCAATATTTTTGGCTCTGACTGTTAGCTACTTCGCCTAGTCTGAATTGTGAAATAAGCACCAACTTGGAATAAAATAGCAAATCAGAATACGGGTGAAACCTCTATCACTGAAATATTATTATTAAACTATTATATTATTATCAAATTATATTATTATTATTAAATTATTATTAAATATTATTAAACTTCAGTTTTAAACTAATAGAATGCATACAAGTTATTTTTCAAAGGTTGAACACCTTGCTCTGGTAGTATTTTTCTTTTTAATATCAAACAGCACATTTCTTATCGACTTTTGTTAGAAAACCCAAAAACAGTATACAAACAATTCGTACCAATTGACAAAATTCCGGCACAATTGTTCAAGAGATCTTAATGTGTTGAAAATTTCATGCACAGACACTATGGTAACTCTCTTAAATTTACTTTTCAGTCAGTTATTACTATTAATTTCCTAATGTAAAACATCTCGCTTAAAAATTTCCCGATAAAGTTTTCGGTGTTTAAGGTTTTTTCATAGGGTTTGCAGAGTTGAAGTTGATATTTTTGACTATGTTAACGAATATCATTTCAAATTTCGTTATACCCAATTCACATTTATATAGAACTGAATAAATATGATCTCCAGAACTTTTATTCTAATTTTTGTGTTGATCGCCAAGGTTTAGTTATTGGAGTTCAAAAAGATTCACCACAATGATACAAATCAATTTGCAAACATGTCACAACACATTGGATGGCTTAGGTTGTAGTTTGTTTGTCCTAAGTTCTGAGAGTGGTTTTGATTTAGAAGGGAAATTAGAGAATAGTCAGGTTGTGTTGTGTTCAGCCTAAGACTTTGGTTAAGTACGAGTTCGTCCCCACATAGACAACTCAAGACGGATGCACGGATTGAACTTTTGTTCTGCTGCATGTCAGTCACAAACGAGAGCTCATTTCGAAAAAAAAATTTGGCCGGGGTCTTAAAACTTTGTTCAAACACACTTCTAAATCAGTTTTTGCTGACTTAGACATGTTCTTCATTTTTGTGCTAACTGTTATACGATAATAAGTGAAAACGAAAATTATGTTGATGAATATACATATAAAATTGACTATACCAGAACCATAGTTACAAAGATCTGAATATATATGATTCCCAAAACTTTTGGTATAAATTTTGTTTGATTGCCAAGGCTTAGTTATTAGGAATGAAAGCTCTTCTTTTGAATTAAACATGTAATTTATCACAAGATTAGATATCCAAATGCTTTCAGGTTTTAAATATAGCAATCACAGTATCAGTATTGTCATTAATATAATAGTCTTAAATTTGAGGCTGTGTATTCTCATAGGTAAAAATGCGATTTGAAGGCTCCTATTTGTCATTAACGGGTAATTTTGTGAGCTGATTGAGCAAAACTTGGTTAAAACAGTTTTAAAGCAAGATTTACTGTACAAAGATCTTTTTGAAGAGGACAATTTGTTACATTTTTGAACGCTTTTCAAGATCACAGATTTGTTCTTCAACTTCGTAATCGTTCTCTTTTTTCATAATAGGTTCATTTGTTTTCTTGTTCTGTCTAGCGTTTTGGGGACTACCAAATATTTAAACACTTTTGTATGTTTCCCAGTGTTTTATATCGGTTTGTAGCTTCATTAAGATAACTTTTGAGATAAAAAAATCGGCTGGCAGGATAAAACCATTAATGCAAAGATCAGTGGAGTGGTCAAATTGTGGTCGAAAATAACAAAGGTTCATTCCCCAGATAGTTTGCCTATTTATGCTGCTTATATTTTTGCTGTATAATTTGAAGGATTATTCCACTGAAAAAAAGATGACGGAGTAGAACTGACTTGAAAAATATTAACTCTTACTTCTAAAAGAGTTAGATTTCTTCATATTGCCACAATCTGATTTTATGTCCTTTCAAACGCGATGTATACATTAGGTTGTTTTTTGTTTGT
This sequence comes from Convolutriloba macropyga, assembly GCF_964194025.1. Classification (NCBI taxonomy): domain Eukaryota; kingdom Metazoa; phylum Xenacoelomorpha; order Acoela; family Convolutidae; genus Convolutriloba; species Convolutriloba macropyga. The sequence goes on from NC_134476.1 coordinate 4,833,544, forward strand.
CGAATGAAAATAACACCTTCAGGATTGAGAGTTGTTTTGATTTATAAGAACTCCACAATGATATAACCAAAAAGATTTTTGTGAAAACAACATCTAATAATCATCTGTTACAGCGGAATAGCATTAGGCCACGGCCGCCTTCTCTCGGGTACCCTTCCCCCCACATTTCAAACTTTTTTTTGCTAAAAGCATTGTCCTTTTTGGGTGACTACTGCGTCTGAAATTTACTAGTTGTACCAGCATTGCTGCACAGATTGTGTTCACCCTAAAACTTTGGTTAAGTAGGAGCTCGTCCTCACGTAGATGGCTGAAAACAGAAGCACGGGATTCGGTTGCATGTCAGCCACATACGAGAGCTGATTGCTTCAAATTTTCTTTGGCCGGGGTTAGAAAACTTTCTTCAAAAAAATTCTTTTAGTATCAAACAAATTTCTAAATCAGTTTTTCCTTGCGGTCATTTTCCTTTTTGAATCATTTTTTCTTCATTTTGTAGTATATTGCAAACATGAGTGCGACTGTAGCTGTTAGGGTAGACCCGCAGGGCACCAGACAACTGAACCCGTATGATCCCACAGAGAACCCACTGTAAGCTAGAATGTGACACACGTTGGCCGATACCAACAAGAATACTAAAACAAAAAACACATCTGATTGAAAACTCAATTTTTCTATTTGTAGATCGCCCAAGAAAATGGCTGGACTGTTTACTTTTTGTTCGCGAACTAAGTAAAAATTTCGGTTCCGTTATGAGAAGAAAAATTTAGGTTGAACCTAAATTTTTGTACTCATAATGGAATCGAAATTTTTGATCTGGTTTGCGAACCAGCAGATCAAAAAATGGCGACTCGATTGATTTCAAAACTTGTATCAAGACAGACATTAAAATTGCTATATAATTGTACCAATGTGTTATCTTTGTACAGCTATTCCAAAACTAAGCAACATTTTTGCGAAAAATTTGAAAAATTTGCCGGATAAAATTTCTATTTCATTTGCAAAACAAACTTTCCAAAGAAACGAAAGTTCAGCTGTTTCCTGACCGAAACAAAAATTTCCAATAACTTTTTTTTTCGATTTATACCGAAAATGAAATTTATACAGTTTTTTTTGGTTTTGAATTTTTTTGTACTGTTCCAGGACAAACCTGCACGATTTCCATGAAATCGTATATAATCTTTGTCTAACTACTAAGAAATTATACATCTAATAAATGACATGAACTAGCATGGTTACTATAAAGAATCATTTATGATCTCGTATGAAATCAAGAAAAAAATTGTACGATGGATGACCCGGAAAGAGTTGCTTACAATTCAAATAAGCGAATGAGATAACTAAATTGATACAGCTTTCACAGAATAACAGGAAACTCCAACACGCAGCAGCTGATATGACGTAATCGATGAGAAACAGAGCCCGTGCCATTTTCAGGCGAGTCTGGAAGCTTGGAGGAAACTCACTCAAGTTCTCTGCAAACACAAAATTGAGAATATTATAGGTCACCTTCAAGTTTAGGTCATAAGAATTGGTGTTCGAGGCGGAAAACGAATTTTGAGATCAAAAAAGGCTTGTAAGATTCTTGAAAGAAAAAGTTAATCGTGTCAGATCTTGCAAGATTCTGCCAGAATCTTGCAAAATCTTACAAGATAACCTTTTTTTTAGGACTAGGGTATAGTAAAGGTTTATGAGCTTGTTTAAAATAGGGATTTTTCTTATTCAAACTCCCCTCCTCACCTAGTAAAAAAAATACAGCTCCAAATTATGGTTTGTTAGGGGCGTAAGTGATGAATCGGATAAAAATGTGTACAAAAAACTTTTTCGCTCAAAATGGCTAACTTGTAATAACTTGCAAATTGAGGTTCTATCTCATAAGGACTTTCTACTGGAGTGCTGTGCTATAAAACTTCCACTGGAGTGCAGTTTTTTCCGACAGAGCTGTTCGGTCCTTGAAATTTCCAAGATTTCTTCATTTAAAGGCAAATCGAGACAAGGAATACACTATGTTACCAAAAACTACGTACACCTTAACATTCTAAAAAAGCATAACAAAGAAAAAATATAACATTTTGAGTTCAAATTTGTTCTCTAATAACGCGTCATTACACCTTTAGCTCTTTTAACGTCTAGCAAACGGTTCGTATAGTTTTCATACAGGTTTCTCACGGCTTCTGCGTCAGTTTCGTTCTAAATTTCAGACAATTTTTCTTCTAATATTTCTTAAAAATTAGTCTGTTTTCGTAACCGCTGCTTCAAAATCGCCCATAAAATTTCAATAAAATTCAGATCTAGACTTTATGCTGGCCAGCTCAATACCTTTCACTCTTACTCTTGGAAAAAAATTGCACCTTTGGAAAATTGTATTGTAGCAAGAGAAAATGTAATGAGTCACTCTAATGCGATCCAGTGAAGTTTTGGTATCTTTCAAAACATCGCTAATTAATTTTTTTTGGATTTCGTTGACAATTTTGGGGGTCTTCGGCTCAATTTTCGGGCTGCCAAACTTATTTGTCAAGTAACGTCGGTATGCATACGATGCACTGTTTCAATTTTTGGGCTGCCAAACTTATTTGTCAAGTAACGTCGGTATGCATACGATGCACTGGAACTTGATTTCAAATTGAGTTGTTTTTGTATTTTCGTCAAGGACAATCCGACATCTCTTAGCGTAACAACTTGGCCGACAGTGAGAAAACAAAGCAGTTTAACCATGATTTCAGTTTAAACAGAGAAAGTTAGAAGGAAACTTTTCACCCCCTAGCTCAATTCATGTTTATCAAGCACGAATCATGGTTTAAAAGCAGAAATCATAACCATACTATATTGGGAACCATAGTATATTTGCAATTTTGATTACAATCACTAAAATTCACATTAACCATTTCACAACGTCTATCACAAGTTTTCAAGGCCATTCAAGGCTTTATTGATCTTATAATTTGTGTATGACACATCAGTTTGTTCAAAACTTGCTTCAAAATTAGAATTAAGACTTGGCCGAGTCTTATGAAAAACTTTTTTTGTGTAAAACAAGACTTGACCAGAGTGCAGTCGTTTTTCAGTGCCGATATTAAATACGCGTTTAGACATTCCCAGTACTGATCAGTACTGATACAGACGAGCTTCATAAGTCCAAAAAGCATGTTGGAGTGATTTAGAAGCTTAAAGTCTAGTAAGTTTTGAGTAATTTTACAACAACCGGAATCAATAATGGAGTTAATATTTCCTCAAACTGAGACTTTCTTAGCTGTCGTAGTTAATTGTAGATTTTCATTTTGATTCTTTTTCAAACCACAATGTCAGTTATAGGCCTTCCCACGCATACATCCTGCTGTTTTTACGTCTTATACAAATTACTGTTTTATAAATTATCGTTTTTTTGTATCCGTACTTTCTGAAGTGGATAAGTTGAGTGAGTGTGCTATTTTTAAGATAATTTTGGTACCCTGTTGCACTTTGAAATCTTTTTCGCAGCGAATCAGATTTCCTTGATATACTGTAATTGAGCACTCAAATTGCATTTCAATGTTTTTTTTTCAGTTTTGTTTCGCTTTTCCAGCCGATCGTATGTCAACAAACGCGTCATGATTTTTTGTACTGTAATAGGTTTAACAAAAGCAATAATTGTTATCAATTTATGCTGTAATTGCCAAACAAATGAAACAAAAGTGACGAAAATACTTTCAGCAAACATTTTACGAAAAAGATAATTATAACCAAAAGATTAAACATAATTGAAGCAAAAAAAATTTAATACAAATTATACAAGAATCCATTAACATTACTTGAAACGTGAAATCAAATAATAAAAATTAATTAAAATGATAAATTTGTTGTTTTCTCCTAAAAATAAAAATGTTTAAGTTATTAATAGAAGTTCCTAAAAAGATTTAGGAACAATGCGTTATAATTTGGCCGTTTTCTGCGCCTTTTTTGCATAATTTCAACTCATTGAACGTTTATTTATGTACGAAACTTAAACTATAGTCAACAAATTTCTTTAACTAACAACTTTTATAACCTTTGAACAAGGATTGAAAAAACTAATCGCGTGCGTTTTATAAAGTCTAGATTATAGTAGTACAACTACTGACATTTGACATTTGAGGACATTAAGGACAATGAACAAAAAATTGAAAAACTTTTGAAGAAATGTCAGCTAAAACGAAGAAAAACGTACTGTAAGTCTGACACTCGTCGTTTAAACACGTTTTCCACAAACCCAGTGAAAAGTTATAAGAATTATCTCCATTAGTTATAACTCCAGTATAACCAGAACACCCATTAGCTCCCAATGACCACAGAAAACTATTGAGCATAAACGAAAAACCAAAAGCAACAATCGAACTTTTTTGCATAATTTTGAGGTCAAACTTTAACAACTTAATATTAATCAAATGACAAATTTCAAAATGTGATGTAATTATTATTTTCAATGACATAGTTATTAAGTTCTCATGTTTTCAGCAATATTTGTTTGACGTTAAAGTTTTAGTAAACAAACAAATATTAACTTGAGCATTTAGCCTTTTTAAGTTAAAGATCAAAAGTTTTGTAACCAAAAGTTTCTCAGTTAATTCTTATAAATTCTCCTAGTTAGCGCAAAAAAATCTAATGAACTGTCTTTGATAAATAAAAATCAGTTACCGAAATCACAAAAAAATCGCATTTCATTAACTGATAGATAAAAATTAATTTCGAGCCGAGTCCTAATTTGAAATCGCATTGTCGTTAGCCCAGTAAATATACGAGTATTAATGAGCAAAAACCTCAATACATGGGATAGAGCATTATAAATATAATTTCAGTTAGGTTGGCTTCTCAAATTTCGAGCAATATAGCGAAACTTGTTTCGAACGAAATATCCGTACGTAAAAAGACACTGAAAAGCATTTTGATACGCAATTGAATTCGTACCTGAACACATTGGTTAGATATCGTTTTTAAAAAACATGTTCAGCAATTTTATAAAAACTTCAACAAATGGTTGCGCACGCAAAAAATAAACAGTAGATTGCCGCTTGGAAAATTGAATTGCCCCTGAACAAACTTTCAGGGGCACTTAAAAAGTTTATAAAAAAGAGGTTTCTGGTTTTATTGGGTACAATTACTCAAGGACTTCTAACTTTTGCCTGATTAAATTTCAGAAGTTTGTTTTGATCTCTGATGTAATTTTGCAATAACGGTGCAACAGTATTACTCAAATAAACGTTTTTTTTCTTACTACTAATTTAAACTAAGAAAACAATGTGAAAATTTTACAGTAAATTCAGAACAAAGTACTTTTACTCTGAAACACTGATTTCTCGAATTTTAAACAGACATTCATTTTTTGCTGCATTTAGTTTTGGTGGGAAATTATACAGCAGTTTTTGGTGAAAATACACGCGTTGAGCATCTTACCCTGAAAATATATGTCTAATTTTAACATTGATCATATGTTTAAAAAAGTGATTCGTGAGACCAGCTTATTATCAACTGGAAAAAATAATGAAAGCAGTCTGTTTTGTGACTTGCGATGCAAATCAAATCAGTGCTATTCGTAAACAATCGTTTTCTGGATTTCTCTCGTTTTTTTGCGAAACACCAAAAATGTTGTAGAATATTAAAAACTGTAAAAAAAGGTTATTTGTTTTTTGGCTTACCTAGGACCCGCTCGGATGGTGATGAAAGATTAAAATGGTTTGAAAAATGTTTTAGGCATTCAAAAGATGATATTTCGATTCATAGTCGGATTAATTCTGCTTCATAGTACAGAATTTTTTTAAAAAAATTGCATTTTGATTTTAACTAAAAGATATTAAAATACACTTTTAATCCTAGGCTTGATGTTTCTTTTGCCATTTTATACAGCAATTCCGTCAGTTACTTTTTTCAAACGCTCTCTTTGATGATGTGTCGTAAACAGATTGAAATATGGTTAGACTTTAATGATAATTTAGACGTAATTTAATTTTCATTTTAAACCTAGTCCAGCAACTTTGCACTGTCCTGATTGTCAAATTATAGTTGCGTGTTCTTCTGCTCATTCTGTCGGATCCAATGTGTATTAAGTTGCACAGTTTTTAACAATTTGGCACTATTTCACACAAATGCGCGCAATTTTGAATCTAATAATTTCTTGTCAGAGCATTTGATTATAGACATTTTTTGTCTGGATTATTGACCTGATCTTAGTTACACAAAATTGAATCGTCGCATTTTGTTATTAGAGTCACAAAACTTCACAATCTGATTAATTGCCAATTTTTTGTCTGGATCGTCTAGTAATTCCCAATTTCTGTCGTAGTTGTCTAACCCGATTCATATTTACACCATTTAACCATCAATGGCAATTAAATGAATAAAATAACGTAACTAAACTTCTCCGAAATTAAATTTCAGATAATTTGCTCTTTTTAGCAAAATTTTTTAAGAGAGTGAGAGCAGTTTTTATCTTGCGCTTAAACACTAAACATTTAATTTGCAATCCCCTTTTGGTTTATCGAAATAAAAAAATTTTAAAATAGAAATTGTGATTCTTGATTTTTCTTGTTTTTCTTGCCAAAAGCCTAAGAACTTAGGATTTGGTGAAATTTCATGTTAGAGCCCTCAAAACTGGTGAAAGTTGATTGTAAATTACCGCAGCATGTAACTAAGTACATCAAATTGTCAAATACAATACTATACTGGCCAATAATTTAAATAAAAACTTAATACAAAATCTTAACTGTCAGTATTTGATTTTGACAAGCAGTGCAATGTAAGTTGAAACCATAGCAGGAACCACTCCGACCCACGGTAAAATCAAACTCCAACCGATTGATGAGTCTGTGTTCTCGGGAACTAGGTCTTTGAGCGCTAATGTCAGACATAAATTAGCAATAACAAGGAATATGCCTAAAAAAGAAAATTTAATTATCTATTGATTTTTTCTCAAACTTTTAATGGTTAGAAATAACTATGTTGTCTTTTAACATTGTAACACATTGTAATTCTTATAACTAATCTTCATCTTTATGATAATATTCTTTAATTCATCAGCGTACGCTAGACAAGATTGAATGTTTATCTTGTAAGATCTTGCATGATAGTAGTAATACGACGCAGAGGTATACCCCAATACTTCCGCCTTAGTAAACATTGCGCGAATAACAGATACTTGAAATGAAACAAATTAGGAGACCAGCTTTGTATCTTATTTTTCGCAAAAGGTGTTACGTCACTTTTGCGAATTTAAGACACTTTGAAAATAGTATGCTAGGTGATAGCTGACAATTTAAAATAGGTGACAAACCTTGTATCACGTTTCCGCTCATTTTCGGTATCTATTTTTTGGATCAAAAAGCATCTCTAATTAAACGCGCGCTTTTTGAGCCTAATTAAACGCGCGCTTTTTGTAGCATGCATAAGTGATTTAATACTTTGTAATAAGCCCTTTAATAAAGTTTTTCTTGAGGCTTTTTTTCTTTTAAAGTATAAAGTTTTTCTTTTAAAGCTTTAAGGTGATTTAAAGACAAATATTAATTACAAACAGCTTTAAATACGAAGTAAATTAAATTTATGTTGAGTGGCAACAAATATTATGCTGTACGTCCCAGCGCCACAATAACTGATTTTTTTTTCTGAAAAAATCCTTGCTCAAAAAAAGTTTTGCGCGATGCTAATTTGGGACTGGCCGAATCTATTTTCACTGGCCGAATCTATTTTGTGGCACATATGGTGTACGTCCCAGCGCCCTTGTATGTGTATGTGGGGATGTGTTTGCTTACACGGATGTTCGCGTGTACGTGTCTCCATTTGCGTGCGTTTGTTCGCTTTAATTTACCAGTTATCAATTAATAGTTTTAGTAACCACTTTTTCATGCTCAAAATCGCGTATTGACTTAGGCCTAATTGCGGATTATAGTGCGAAATCGAGTTATGTTGCGTGCGAAAAAGAGATACATTAATCTAGCACATTCGTGATACATAGCGCGCAAAAAATAGGTTAAATAGCTTGTATCTCAATTTCGCTGTCAAAATTTGGACAATTTTGCGAAGAAGGTTTGCGCAATTCTCTTCAATTTGGCCTGTTTTTGCTAAAATAGCTTTTTTTTTCGCAATATTGTTGCATTTTCAATGTATTAACATAGATAAAACGAACAAGAGATACGCAGATTGTGCAGATTTGCCCTTGACGTTTTGGGTATACCTCTGCGGCGTAATGAGTGAGAAATTGTTTCCATCAGACAGTCAGACAGTTTTGCCTCATTTTTTCCAGTAAACCTGTGAAAAAATTTGATTAATTTACTGGGGTGCAAAGCATTTCATTAGCTTTGCAATGTAACCTGACAGGATGACTGTTTACAATTTAACTTTTTTTTCGATAACTATCAAGCACGTGTAAGATATTTTGGTTTCCTTTTTTGATTCATTGGTTTCCAAAAGTTTGAATTACATAGATTTTGAGTTTTCAGCTTGTTTTTGATAAAATCTCAAAGTGTTTCGATTAAAACAACATAATTTCTTTATTTACTACATACTCTACAAGCATGATTTATTTTATATATCATTTCAGGAATTAATGTGTTTTTTCTTAAATGATGATAATTAGTTATAATAATACCCTGAATCGCAGAGCATGTAATTGAGAGTACAAGAGGTCTGTTTCCTTGAACCGAAGCCAGCATGTACCCCGTGAAAGCTGCGGCTGCAAATGGACAGAGAGCCATGTAGAAAACTCTCGCTGATTTCATCTTCATCACGAAACTTCGTTCCAGATTGTCAAAATCTAAAGCAAACAAGACCAATTTTTAGCTTCAATTGTTCATTTCTCGAAAATAGTAAACAGTAACAATTTTTTCCCTATACATGGCTACAAAGTTTTGTTTTTGGCACGTATTGGAAAAAACAAGCGAAAAAATACAAGCCCAAAGAAATAAAAGTGGAAAATATTTCGGAAAAAAAGATCTGAAAAAAAGATAGGAAAAATTTAGGGAAGTCTCAGTAAGATCTTTTTCGTCCAAGCTCTGACGATAAGCATTGGGTTATGGTAGTATAAAACCTAATTTCGTGAAAAATATGATCATGCTAGTTTTGCATGTGCTACCTTTTTGCTACCAATGGTTTCATGCAGTTATTTCAAACTCTGCTCAGTTGTGCAGACGAAAGCATTTTATCCAACTTATAACTGAAGTCTCAAACAATAATTTGGTATTAATTGTTTTTATCTATTACTGTCTGTAAAAGTAATTCATTGAATCTTTTTTTATTATCTCCTTTTCTAAAAAGAAAAGATAACAGATTCAACTAATAGTTTTTTCTTGCCTGACTTTTTTGAGACCTTATCTATATTCGTCGATTTTTACACTTCATGTCGCCTTAAAAAATCTCTATTGTTAACGACGCTTTTTATTTACACACATTGGCTTTTATTTCAATTTTAAAGGAATGTGTAAATATAAATTTTAATGTGTAAAATGTTAAAGAATATTTTAAATGTTAAAGAATATCTTAAATGTTAAAAAAAATTTTAAAGAATTAAATCAGAATAATTTTGCAGTTTGCAATTTTTAAATTGAAAATACTGAAAACTGAAAATACTGAAAAAATTGTGAATAAACTAGCATTCTGAAGATGCATTTTAAATCTAGACATTTGTCTTTAATTTGCTAGCTTAGTGACGATAGATGTTTCTCCTTTTTCACTACACGAGGTTTTGTTTCGATCCTTTGAAAGTAATTTTAGGCGGTAATTCAAGACGCGACATCATAATAGATGATACTTTAATTGAGTAGGGAGATACAGCAGTGCAATGATGAGAGCTTAAATACTGTTTTTGCTGATGACAAATAATCTCAGCAGGTTTTCAGCAAAAAAATGTTTTTTTTTTAGATGGGAACATGATGCAGCAGTGTAAGCTGCACTTTATTAAATGATTTGTAACTTTAAAAAATGGAATTTATCATCAAGTTTTCATGAGAACTCAATATTATTTTGGCTAATGATACTAGAATTATAGACAAAAAAATAAATGCATTTGAGAGTGGTCAGAAAAAAGCGTCCATTGAGTTCAATTTTTTTTTCACCTTCTATATGAAAAGTAGACAAACTTCAGTGCAACGTTTTTCTTATTTGACTCTAGGCATTGCAAACAACCGATTGAGTCCAAATATTTTGGTATAAAATTTAATGAATATTATAGATTCAAACAGCCAAATCCGTTAGGAGATGAATATTGGCTAAATTTTCTCGACTAGGAGAAAAAAGTTCAAAAGTTTCCGGTAAAAATCAATCAATTTTTAAATGTGATTGTACAATTTATGGTGGCGCCACAACAACTGATTGTCCAAACTACAAAATTAAATACTTATTGTATTGTTGGTACAATTTGTTGTGAAAATATTTTTTTCAGTGCAATTTAAGATATTAAATCTAAAATAGGCATCAAATTTTCAGCTTTGTTTTTATCAGATTTTGCTCGGAAGATTTATTGATTGCTCTTTGTTTGATTGACAGTTAAAAGAACCTGCCTACAGAAGAAAGCAACCTTCATCATCAAGGCTTTTTCGCATGACAATCACTTAGTTCTCAGCTAATGAGACATAATTGTTTGTCAAACGAAGTTTTTCAGTTTTTAAGTTTTTCCGTTTCTAAGTTTTTTACTGGCAGAAAAACATTAAGAATCACTGTTTGATATGGTTTGGCATAAAATCAAATTTGAAATTCTGTTTTGACTGTTTCTGCAGTTGTATATCCGTCAAAATCTGAACTGATAAATGGATTGCACAGCCCAGAATTTGAGACAGAAAGAATAGATCCGAAAAATGAACACCCGAGCGCCGCATTTCAGCTCATTATTGACAAAACTTCGTTGTTTATTGTACGTTTCATTGAAAGACATTATATATATATATATATATATATATATATATATATATATATATATATATATAGATAGATAGAAGTGAAGTTTTCATAAGCTATGTTTTTTTAGCTCAACTTTGTCATGGAAATGTGTTTTTCAGTGACCTTTACTCTGTTAAGTATTTTAGAAAACGTTGACTTTCAGAGACACAAAATCACGATAGCATTGATAAGCAGGCCTAAATCAGTCTGGATTTTGATGACGTCATATCTTACCATATTTGTAACATTTCTCATTCTCGCAGTATTTCCACAACCCATAGGAGTATTCGACAAGGAGAAATGGCTCGCTGATAAAACCAGTGTATCCAGACTTCCCATTAGCCAAAAGTGCCCACAATAAACTGGACAGAACAAGACCCCCTCCTATTGAAATTAACAATCGACGTTTTTCCATCATTTTGACGATTTTTGATATTTATTTATGACTAAAATTCTATAGTTAGTTATTTCAAATCGTTTATGACTACAATTGCGACTTTAATAACTAAAGTGTACATCAATTTAAAGAGTTATATTTATTTAAACTTTGAAGTGAACTCGCCTGATTAACTTTTGTTGGTTAGTGGTGTTTGTTGAAGTCAATTTAATGCGTTGGCTCTTTTTAACTTTCCGTAAACTTTTCATAATTAGTTCATTTTGGTTCTGTTATAACTAGTAAAATGTCATGGAATCAATGCCCGTTTTGAATTTTACAACTTGTTGGTTGTTAAATAATTGGCAAAATAACAAAGCTTATCGTATTTTGAAATAACTTAGCAGATCAGTGAACTGTAATTTGATATAAAAACAAATTAATTTTTCGAAGAATTTAAGCAATCGAACAATCAGGTCTATTTCATATCGTTGTTTTCTGTTATTATTCATTATGCGCCTCTGCGTGATAGTAAAAATTGAGAAATTTAGAAACTAGTACTATGGTCTCAAATACGACAAAAATCATTCACAAAATTAAATTTGGATGTTAATGCTATATATAAAACAACATATTCTTGCAAGATCTTGCAAGATTAATATGGTTTGCAAGAACCTCGCAATCGTGCGAGATTAACATCATCTTAAAGCAGACAGCAATTTTGCAAGATCTTGTCATATTAACATCCCAATTCGGCCAGGGCTGCGATATTAACGATCACTATTTTTCTTACAAAACACGGTACAGATTTTCAATGAAAGAGAAAGCAAACGTATTCCAGGTAAATAAGAGATTACGAAATAACAGCAATTTATACAAATTTGTTTAAGAAAAAAGACCATTGAGCTCCTTGCACCGTGACAGTTTTGTACCATGTCAGTTTTGACGTTTGCCCAATGAGTTCAAGAGAAGAACCAAGAATTTGAATATTAAGTATGAACAGACGAAATTCGAGAATAGTTATCTCTGAGGCCAGGTGTGAATTTCAGAGGAGCACAGAGCAAATTTTAGTGAATCACCGCAACATTATCACACAAAACTTTATAGTATGATTGAGATAATTTAAGAACTTCACAGAAAAAAACTAGGAGTATTGCTGCAATTTTAAGAGTATCGCAGAGATATCTTCTGAATATCACTAAGCATCTTTGAGAGCATCACAGAAAAATCTTCACAACAAATTTTAATCAACTCTCGTTGCGATAACAGCAGTATTGTAACTTACTGTTGAAAGAAACATGATAAGCCCCATTTAATAAAATTTGCTTCATCATCAGGCGACGAGTTTAGCATACTATTTTATCACCACTGTTACTAGTAGTAGTATGTGAGCAGAGCTGGGGGGGGGGGGGGTAAAAGGACGTACCTATGTATAAAGATTACCTATAGCTTATTTTCATCAATTTTCCAAAGACGTACCTAAAATAGAGAGTGAGAACAATAGAACTGTCATCTTATCGTAATTACCCAGGGGTAATTATCTTAATTACCCCAGGGAAATGCATCCGCTCTAATGCACTTCAGCTAATCTTATCTACTTAATAAAATATATCTGCAGAATTTTTTCTTTCATTCACTTCATTTACGCATAACTTTTTCAATTATCCAAGTTTTAGTTTTTGATTATTAATGAAGTTTTGGTTCGAATAATTTCAATATATTGAAAATTTTTCACAAAATCTTCTGTAAAATCTATTTTTGAAAATTTCATTTTTTAACTTTTTTTTACTCCTGATGATATGAAAGTATGCAAGACTTTTTGGCAGTTTCTTTTCGTAGTTTCTGGTTTATTTCTCAGTAGTTTCAGTTTCGCAAACCCGAAACCATGAACAAATTTTTTCAGATAATGATGTTCAAATAATCGATTAAAATTTTTTAACTCAGATTTCGTTGAAAAATACTAAAGCACAGAAAACCATCACTGAAAATTTTTTTGTTTTTTCACAGTTTCAGATTCTGAAACCTCAAACTAAAAATTTTTTTGGTCGAAAATGTATACTACAGTACAACTTTAGAGGGTATTTTTCGAAGTGGAATTCAATGGCGGTAATTTCACGGTCAATTGTAGATTATGGGTTTGGGTTTTATGTAGTTTTAGTTTCTCAAACATCAAACTACAAAAAATTTTCTTCGAGAATGGTAACTTATATCATCACTCTATATGTTGTTTTTAAACAATGCATTTGATAGTGATTTATTTGACCCTAAGAAGTTACAATTTTTGGGTTTTTGCGAAGTTTCAGCTTCTGAAACCTGAAACCTCGAACTATTTTTTTTGGAATTTTGTGTTACAGTACATCTTTATAGCGTAATTTCTAACGCAGAATTTAATGGATACAATTTAAAAGTCGTAAAAAGAGGACAAGTTTTCATTTTTCGAAGTTTTGGATTCTGCAACCTGAAACCTGAATTTTTTTTTGGATTTGTGTGTTACAGTACATCTTTATATTGTAATTTTTCAGGCCGAATGCAGAGGGCATAATTTATAAGTCATTGCTAAAGTAAAAGTTCTTGGAAAAAATACCCAATTATTGCCAAAAATTACCCAATTATTGCCGAAAAAACCCAAATATTGGCAAAAAAATCCCAAATTCTTGAAAAAAAACAAACACTCAACCAATGTGAAAAATTCCCAACTATTGCCAACAGAGCCCAGGTCTTGGTGAAAAACACCCAATTCTTGACCCAAAATATCCAATTATTGTCAAAAAACTCAAATGTTACCAAAAAATATCAAACTGTTGTAAAAAAAAACAATTCTAGCCCAAGATTATCTGTTTCTAGTAATGAATTACACAATTCATAGCAAAAATACACATTTATTACCACAATCTACTAAACTTTTGCCAAATATACCTAATTCCTGCGACAAGGAACGCAGTTCTAGTAAAAATATCCCAATACTTGCCACACCGAGACACAAGTGTCGCCAAAAATACCCATTTTTACCACAAAATAGCAAAATCTTGTCAAAAAATACCCAAATTGTAACCAAAATAACAAAATTGTATCAAATATTTATCTAAAATATATCAAAAATTAGACAATCTTGCCATCATCCGTTTTTCTCTAATTTCTTATCAACAATCCAAGTATTTAGTGACCTTAAAACATCAACTTTTGAGATCATCTTTTGTAAAGACGAATCTTCTCAGGTGATCGATATAGGTTTAATGAGTACAAATTTGTCACGAATTTATTGCTATTGTACAGAATTAATCGTTAAAAGTTCAGTCATAGTAATTTAACAATTACGTACTACTATCTTCTCAATTAAGAACAATTACGTGATCATTTTGTGTAAGAGGGCCACTCACCTCTTTGGAACAAAATTTACTCCAGCTACGTCATATGATTGCTTCAATTAGGGATACCTATGTATTGTATGGGGTCACTGAACTCATGTGAACATAAAATAATCCTTACTACTTACGATATTATTCCTATTTTATCAAAGCATGCACAGCTCACGTGCTTGAAGTCTTACTCATAGTATTGTAACAATTACGTCACTATTGCGTCATAATGATGTCATTTTTTTATTGTAGTGCACAAACAAAAATTCAACTCATTGCGCTTATTTTCGTTCTGTTCAACAACTTAGCTATAATTAGACTTTTTCATTTTTTTCGGAGACAAGTTTAATCTCCTTTTCCTACAAACCTAAGTTTTCAGTTATAAACCTTTCAGTGGAGATTCTTCATCTCTAGGACATCTTCCTATTTCCCATTCCAGGTAAGTCACCTCTGTCATAGAATACGAAAACAGACCAAAAAAGAATAATAAGGGGCTATTATAATCATCGTACTCATTCGCAAATAGCATATTATTTTTTCAGAGAGAAAGTTTTTTTCAATATCTGTATTTTCAATTTATTTAGGACTTCAACCGTCGTCACCTAAAAAAGGCTGGAATAATGAATATCAAATCTGTGAAATTGAACGAAAATCTTAAGGCCCACTTCTTCTTCCCCGATTTCAATGATGATGTAGCAATTATAAAGGAGAGGAAGACGTGCTTCGGCTGGGTAGCTGAACCTCCATTCTGCATTCCGAGGCAGCTTCTGGTCTTCATTATTGCAATCGAGAATTTGCCAGAAGTTTCTGTTCCATACCAACAGAAAACTGTAGACTTCTACGAGAACCACATCGAAAACAAAACTTTACAAGTCTCAGACAACATGGAACTGAGAAGATCAGTTATTGCACAATTTTGTGATTATGAGTTGTTCTATAGACCAATGTATGAAAATCAATTAGGATTTTATGAGGAGGAGAGGGAACTTAAATTTCTCTGGTGTGTGTCTGACGAGTATGACCATTTGCAGGAGCAGAAACCTGATCGGGATTGTGACGAGTGGGAAAATGGGTCATTGACAGGGAGTATTATCGCAATTATAGAAGAAGAGAACGCACTTGATCCCAAGTTAGACAACAAAAAATCTGACCAGGCAGTCCCTTTTGCGTAATTTTCTACAGACACTGGACAAGATGCAATGAAAGAAGTACAGGGAGCATCGAGTGTTGAAAATACTTCAATCAAGTCTGCCAGAACCATCCTTAGTACTGTACTCAATGATTATACAGATTACCAAGATCATATTTTATCTAATGAAGCAAGTGAAAAAATATCTGAAAAAACTTCCCTTAAATCTGAGCAACCAGCATCTTGTACACAAACGACTGTCAAGAGAAGGGCTCCTGCTGTCAATAACCCTGAAAGAGTGGGAAGTAAAAATTTAGATGGTGATGAAAACAAAGACAACTTGTGTCCTCCATCGTGCAAATTGAGACAAGCTGCTGAGTTGTATAGTACCTAAACTAACAGGCTGAGAAGTAATTTTTTTGACTGATTATCTGTTTGTATTTCCGGTATAATTTCAGATCCAAAAACTATTATTTCCTGAGGTGACTAATTGACTGTTTAATTTGTAATATCTCTTTTTTACACTCAGAAAAAGCTGAATTTCATGTATGCTTTTGAATTGATACTTTGATAAAATAATTTATTTGAGTTTTACAAATGCAATTTTCGAAATTAACTTTTATTTCAAGTTCATATTTGAATTAAAATTTATGTCAAAAAATGCCTGTTTTTGTAATATCTGTTTTTTTCTCAAAAATGGCGGTTAACGACAAAAAAGGCTTGTTTTCATAAAATTTTTTTTCAAAAACGCGGGTTTTTTGGCTTCTGCAATGAACTCCCGGCAGCTGATACTGGATGACGCAAAACGATTACAGTGATAATTTCGAAGCAAACTCCAGCAGCAATTCTTCCCATCAGAATATTGCAATAAGCGTGCTGCCTTTGATAATAGATTACCTGGTCATTTAAAAGAAGAATTTTTGGCAGGAATTTTTAGAAACAGATACTCATACAAATCTTTAGGTATAGAATTTACCATTTTTAAAAAAAAGTTGAAAACCTTTTGCATAATTTTTTAATGTTTAGAAAAAATATTCTTTTACTATCCCATTTTTTTCAAAGAAGTCGTTTTTTTACAAAAGGTTTCTTTTTTCATTTTTCCATTTGTCAGTTTTTGAAGTTTTTTAATGTGAAGTTTTGAATTGAATCATTGTTTTAAATGAAAATCTTTCTTACTAAAATGATTTTCTTTGAAAATTGTTGTGTTTTACACACTGTTTTTAACAAAAATATAAATCTTGATGTTTTTTTAATTTTTTATTTCTCCTTTTTTTTCTGTTTTTTTTAATGTAAAAATTTAATTTTAATTAATTTTTTTTTTGAAAAAACAAAATTTTACTAGAATAATCTTTCTTTCAAAAATGCCTTTTTTTCATAAGGTTTTAAACAAAAAATGCAAATTGTGTTGTTTTTTATTGTTTTATTTTTCCTTTTTTTCTGTTTTTGAATTTTTTAACGTAAAATTTTAAGTTTTTTTTTCGAAAGAATTTGTTTTTACTAAAAAAAATTTCTGTCAAAAATGCCGTTTTTTACATAAGGTTTTTAACAAAAAATGCAATTTGTGTTGTTTTTTATTTTTCTATTTTTCCTTTTTTCTGTTTTTGAATTTTTTTTATGTAAAATTTTAAATTTTTTTTTCGAAAAATCTTGTTTTACTAAAAAAAATTTCTGTCAAAAATGCCGTTTTTTACATAAGGTTTTTAACAAAAAATGCAACTTGTGTTGTTTTTTATTTTTCTATTTTTCTTTTTTTCTGTTTTTGAATTTTTTAATGTAAAATATGAAATTTAATTAATTTCTTTTTGAAAAAACAAATTTTACTAGAATAATTTTTTTTTCAAAAATGCCGTTTTTTACATAAGGTTTTAAACAAAAAATGCAACTTGTGTTGTTTTTTTATTTTTCTATTTTTCATTTTTTTCTGCTTTCGAATTTTTTTATGTAGAATTTAATTCTTTTTTGAACAAACAAGTTTTACTAGAATAATTTATCTTTCAAAAATGCCGTTTTTTACATAAAGTTTTTACCAAAAAAAGCTATTTTTGTTTTTTAATTTTCTATTTTTTAGTTTTTGAATTTTCTTATTGAATTACTTTTTTTTCTTAAAAATGTTGTTTTCTTAAATATTTTTTGGCAAAAATGCCGTTTTTTACATTATGTATTTAACAAAAAATGTGAATTTTGTTGTTTTTAACTTTTCTGTTTTTCCTTTTTTCAGTTTTGGAAGTTTTTTTTGTAAAATTTTTAATTTAATTTTTTTTTGAAAAAACATTGTTTTAGTAAAACAATTTTTTTCCAAATGTCGTTTTTTGCATAATATTTTCAACAAAAAATGTAAGTTTGATGTTTTTTTCTTTTTCGATTTTTTAATTTTTCAGCTCTTGATGTTTTTTTGCAATTTCTTTAGCAAAGCAGAAAATTGTAAAAATCAATGTATTACAATTATTACAAAAATCAATTATTTATTACAATTATTTATTACAAATTAATACATTTATTAATAAAATTTGCGGAAATCTATAACAAATCAAGCTTTTGATGACAAGCATATTTGTTTGAATTTTATCATTTTAAACAATTACATTTTTATTGATATCATGTTCTTCTTGAGAAATTCCGATTTATTCATCGTCTCGTGATAAAAATACTTCAGAGTAAACCCTGGGGTACCGGTGTCGCGTGGTGACAATTACTGGCTTCAAGCATCCCTAGCGTGCATCTCTGGATGTTGTTCGGAAATTAAAGATCGTTGGGCGCGCAGAACGCGCCTCGCGGCAGAGCCGCGATCAACGATCTTTTAAAAACTGAAAAACTGAAAAATGTCTTCCAAAACTGAAAAAAGGAAAAACAGAAAAGTAAAAAACAACAAAATTCACATTTTTTGTAAATTACATAATGTAAAAAACGGCATTTTTTGCCAAAAAATGTTTTAGAAAACAACATAATAAAAAAAATAATTCAATAAAAAATTCAAAAACTGAAAAATAGAAAAATAAAAAACAACACAAGTTGCATTTTTTGTTTAAAAGCTTATGTAAAAAACGGCATTTTTGAAAAAAAAAACATTCTAGTAAAACTTGTTTTTTCAAAAAGGAAATTAATTAAATTTCCTATTTTCCATTAAAAAATTCAAAAACAGAAAAAAGGAAAAATAGAAAAATAAAAAACAACACAAGTTGCCTTTTTTGTTAAAAACCTTATGTAAAAAACAGCATTTTTGACAGAAATTTTTTTTAGTAAAACAAAATTTTTTAAAAAAAAAATTTAAAATTTTACATAAAGGTTTTAAACAAAAAATGCAACTTGTGTTGTTCTTCATTTTTTATTCTTCCTTTTTTTTCTGTTTTTGAATTTTTTCATGTAAAAGTTTAAAATTTTTTACTCAAAAAATTTTGTTTTACTAAAAAAAATTTCTTTCAAAAATGCCGTTTTTTACATAAGGTTTTAAACAAAAAATGCAACTTGTGTTGTTTTTTTATTTTTCTATTTTTCATTTTTTTCTGCTTTCGAATTTTTTTATGTAAAATTTAATTCTTTTTTGAACAAACAAGTTTTACTAGAATAATTTATCTTTCAAAAATGCCGTTTTTTACATAAAGTTTTTACCAAAAAATGCTATTTTTGCTTTTTAATTTTCTATTTTTCAGTTTTTGAATTTTTTATTGAATTACTTTTTTTTTCTTAAAAAATGTTGTTTCCTTAAACATTTTTTGGCAAAAATGCCGTTTTTTACATTATGTATTTAACAAAAAATGCGAATTTTGTTGTTTTTAACTTTTCTGTTTTTCCTTTTTTCAGTTTTGGAAGTTTTTTTGTAAAATTTTTAATGTAATTTTTTTTTGAAAAAAGATTGTTTTAGTAAAACAATTTTTTTCCAAATGTCGTTTTTTGCATAATATTTTACACAAAAAATGTAAGTTTGATGTTTTTTCTTTTTCGATTTTTTAATTTTTCAGCTCTTGATGTTTTTTGCAATTTCTTTAGCAAAGCAGAAAACTGTAAAAATCAATGTATTACAATTATTACAAAAATCAATTATTTATTACAATTATTTATTACAAATTAATACATTTATTAATAAAATTTGCGGAAATCTATAACAAATCAAGCTTTTGATGACAAGCATATTTGTTTTAATTTTATCATTTTAAACAATTACATTTTTATTCATATCATGTTCTTCTTGAGAAATTCCGATTTATTCATCGTCTCGTGATAAACATACTTCAGAGTAAACCCTGGGGTACCGGTGTCGCGTGGTGACAATTACTGGCTTCAAGCATCCCTAGCGTGCATCTCTGGATGTTGTTCGGAAATTATAGATCGTTGGGCGCGCAGAACGCGCCTCGCGGCAGAGCCGCGATCAACGATCTCTTAAAAACTGAAAAACTGAAAAAAGTCTTCCAAAACTGAAAAAAGGAAAAACAGAAAAGTAAAAAACAACAAAATTCACATTTTTTATAAATTACATAATGTAAAAAACGGCATTTTTTGCCAAAAAATGTTTTAGAAAACAACATAATAAAAAAATAATTCAATAAAAAATTCAAAAACTGAAAAATAGAAAAATAAAAAACAACACAAGTTGCACTTTTTGTTATAAACCTTATGTAAAAAACGGCATTTTTGACAGAATTTTTTTTAGTAAAACAAAAATTTTCGAAAAAAAAATTTAAAGTTTTACATAAAAAAATTCAAAAACAGAAAAAAGGAAAAATAGAAAAATAAAAAACAACACAAGTTGCTTTTTTTGTTAAAAACCTTATGTAAAGAACGGCATTTTTGAAATAAATTTTTTTTATTAAAACAAAATTTTTCCAATAAAAATTTTTAGAATTTTACATGAAAAAAATCAAAAACAGAAAAAAAAGGAAAAATAAAAAATGAAGAACAACACAAGTTGCATTTTTTGTTTAAAACCTTATGTAAAAAACGGCATTTTTGAAAAAAAAAATTATTCTAGTAAAACTTGTTTTTTCAAAAAGGAAATTAATTAAATTTCCTATTTTCCATTAAAAAATTCAAAAACAGAAAAAAGGAAAAATAGAAAAATAAAAAACAACACAAGTTGCTTTTTTTGTTTAAAACCTTATGTAAAGAACGGCATTTCTGAAATAAATTTTTTTACTAAAACAAAATTTTTCGAATAAAAAATTTTAGAATTTTACATGAAAAAAATCAAAAACAGAAAAAAAAGGAAAAATAAAAAATGAAGAACGACACAAGTTGCATTTTTTGTTTAAAACCTTATGTAAAAAACGGCATTTTTGAAAAAAAAATTATTCTAGTAAAACTTGTTTTTTCAAAAAGGAAATTGATTAAATTTCCTATTTTCCATTAAAAAATTCAAAAACAGAAAAAAGGAAAAATAGAAAAATAAAAAAAAACACAAGTTGCCTTTTTTGTAAAAACCTTATGTAAAAAACAGCATTTTTGACAGAAATTTTTTTTAGTAAAACAAAATTTTTCGAAAAAAAATTTAAAATTTTACATAAAAAAATTCAAAAACAGAGAAAAAGGAAAAAAACAACACAATTTGCATTTTTTGTTAAAAGCCTTATGAAAAAAATGCATTTTTGAAAGAAAAATTATTCTAGTAAAATTTTGTTTTTTCAAAAAAAATTAATTAAAATTAAATTTTCACATAAAAAAATTAAAAAACAGAAAAAAGGAGAAATAAAAAATAAAAACCATCAAGATTTATATTTTTGTTAAAAACAGTGTGTAAAACACAACAATTTTCAAAAAAAAAATCATTTTAGTAAAAAAGATTTTCATTTAAAAAAATGATTCAATTCAAAAATTCATATTAAAAAACTTCAAAAACTGACAAATGGAAAAATGAAAAAAGAAACCTTTTGTAAAAAAACGACTTCTTTGAAAAAAATGGGATAGTAAATTATACAGTAAATTATACAGCAAAAATGGGATAGTAAATTATATAGTCAAAACAGTAAAAAATTATGCAAAAGGTTTTCAACTTTTTTTTTTTAAAAAATTGTAAAATCTATACTTAAAGATTTGTATGAGTATCTGTTTCTAAAAATTCCTGCCAAAAATTCTTCTTTTAAATGACCAGGTAATCTATTATCAAAGGCAGCACGCTTATTGCAATATTCTGATGGGAAGAATTGCTGCTGGAGTTTGCTTCGAAATTATCACTGTAATCGTTTTGCGTCATCCAGTATCAGCTGCCGGGAGTTCATTGCAGAAGCCAAAAAACCCGCGTTTTTGAAAAAAAATTTTATGAAAACAAGCCTTTTTTGTCGTTAACCGCCATTTTTGAGAAAAAAACAGATATTACAAAAACAGGCATTTTTTGACATAAATTTTAATTCAAATATGAACTTGAAATAAAAGTTAATTTCGAAAATTGCATTTGTAAAACTCAAATAAATTATTTTATCAAAGTATCAATTCAAAAGCATACATGAAATTCAGCTTTTTCTGAGTGTAAAAAAGAGATATTACAAATTAAACAGTCAATTAGTCACCTCAGGAAATAATAGTTTTTGGATCTGAAATTATACCGGAAATACAAACAGATAATCAGTCAAAAAAATTACTTCTCAGCCTGTTAGTTTAGGTACTATACAACTCAGCAGCTTGTCTCAATTTGCACGATGGAGGACACAAGTTGTCTTTGTTTTCATCACCATCTAAATTTTTACTTCCCACTCTTTCAGGGTTATTGACAGCAGGAGCCCTTCTCTTGACAGTCGTTTGTGTACAAGATGCTGGTTGCTCAGATTTAAGGAAAGTTTTTTCAGATATTTTTTCACTTGCTTCATTAGATAAAATATGATCTTGGTAATCTGTATAATCATTGAGTACAGTACTAAGGATGGTTCTGGCAGACTTGATTGAAGTATTTTCAACACTCGATGCTCCCTGTACTTCTTTCATTGCATCTTGTCCAGTGTCTGTAGAAAATTACGCAAAAGGGACTGCCTGGTCAGATTTTTTGTTGTCTAACTTGGGATCAAGTGCGTTCTCTTCTTCTATAATTGCGATAATACTCCCTGTCAATGACCCATTTTCCCACTCGTCACAATCCCGATCAGGTTTCTGCTCCTGCAAATGGTCATACTCGTCAGACACACACCAGAGAAATTTAAGTTACCTCTCCTCCTCATAAAATCCTAATTGATTTTCATACATTGGTCTATAGGGCAACTCATAATCACAAAATTGTGCACGTTCCATGTTGTCTGAGACTTGTAAAGTTTTGTTTTCGATGTAGTTCTCGTAGAAGTCTACAGTTGTCTGTTTGTATGGAAGAGAAACTTCTGGCAAATTCTCAATTGCAATAATGAAGAACAGAAGCTGCCTCGGAATGGAGAATGGAGGTTCAGCTACCCAGCCGAAGCACGTCTTCCTCTCCTTTATAATTGCTACATCATCATTGAAATCGGGGAAGAAGAAGTGGGCCTTAAGACTTTCGTTCAATTTCACAGATTTGATATTCAGCTTTTTTTAGGTGACGACGGTTGAACTCCTAAACAAATTGAAAATACAGATATTGAAAAAAACTTTCTCTCTGAAGAAATAATATGCTATTTGCGAATGAGTACGATGATTATAATAGCCCATTATTTTTCTTTTTTGGTCTGTTTTCGTATTCTATAACAGAGTTGACTTACCTGGAATGGGAAATAGGAAGATGTCCTAGAGATGAAGAATCTCCACTGAAAGGTTTATAACTGAAAATTTAGGTTTGTAGGAAAAGGAGATTAAACTTGTCTCCGAAAAAAAATGAAAAAGTCTAATTATAGCTAAGTTGTTGAACAGAACGAAAATAAGCGCAATGAGTTGAATTTTTGTTTGTGCACTACAATAAAAAAACGACATCATTATGACGCAATAGTGACGTAATTGTTACAATACTATGAGTAAGACTTCAAGCACGTGAGCTGTGCATGCTTTGATAAAATAGGAATAATATCGTAAGTAGTAAGGATTATTTTATGTTCACATGAGTTCAGTGACCCCATACAATACATAGGTATCCCTAATTGAAGCAATCATATGACGTAGCTGGAGTAAATTTTGTACCAAAGAGGTCAGTGGCCCTCTTACACAAAATGATCACGTAATTGTTATTAATTGAGAAGATAGTAGGACGTAATTGTTAAATTACTATGATTGAACTTTTAACGATTAATTCTGTACAATAGCAATAAATTCGTGACAAATTTGTACTCATTAAACCTATATCGATCACCTGAGAAGATTCGTCTTTACAAAAGATGATCTCAAAAATTGATGTTTTAAGGTCACTAAATACTTGGATTGTTGATAAGAAATTAGAGAAAAACGGATGATGGCAAGATTGTCTAATTTTTGATATATTTTAGATAAATATTTGATAAAATTTTGTTATTTTGGTTACAATTTGGGTATTTTTTGACAAGATTTTGCTATTTTGTGGTAAAAATGGGTATTTTTGGCGACACTTGTGTCTCGGTGTGGCAAGTATTGGGATATTTTTACTAGAACTGCGTTCCTTGTCGCAGGAATTAGGTATTTTTGGCAAAAGTTTAGTATATTGTGGTAATAAATGTGTATTTTTGCTATGAATTGTGTAATTCATGACTAGAAACAGATAATCTTGGGCTAGAATTGTTTTTTTTTACAACAGTTTGATATTTTTTGGTAACATTTGAGTTTTTTGACAATAATTGGATATTTTGGGTCAAGAATTGGGTGTCTTTCACCAAGACCTGGGCTCTGTTGGCAATAGTTGGGAATTTTTCACATTGGTTGAGTGTTTGTTTTTCAAGAATTTGGGATTTTTTTGCCAATATTTGGGTTTTTTTCGGCAATAATTGGGTAATTTTTGGCAATAATTGGGTATTTTTTCCAAGAACTTTTACTTTAGCAATGACTTATAAATTATGCCCTCTGCATTCTGCCTGAAAAATTACAATATAAAGATGTACTGTAACACAAAATTCCAAAAAAAATAGTTCGAGGTTTCAGGTTTCAGAAGCTGAAACTTCGCAAAAACCCAAAAATTGTAACTTCCTAGGGTCAAATAAATCACTATCAAATGCATTGTTTAAAAACAACATATAGAGTGATGATATAAGTTACCATTCTCGAAGAAAATTTTTTGTAGTTTGATGTTTGAGAAACTAAAACTACATAAAACCCAAACCCATAATCTACAATTGACCGTGAAATTACCGCCATTGAATTCCACTTCGAAAAATACCCTCTAAAGTTGTACTGTAGTATACATTTTCGACCAAAAAAATTTTTAGTTTGAGGTTTCAGAATCTGAAACTGTGAAAAAACAAAAAAATTTTCAGTGATGGTTTTCTGTGCTTTAGTATTTTTCAACGAAATCTGAGTTAAAAAATTTTAATCGATTATTTGAACATCATTATCTGAAAAAATTTGTTCATGGTTTCGGGTTTGCGAAACTGAAACTACTGAGAAATAAACCAGAAACTACGAAAAGAAACTGCCAAAAAGTCTTGCATACTTTCACATCATCAGGAGTAAAAAAAAGTTAAAAAATGAAATTTTCAAAAATAGATTTTACAGAAGATTTTGTGAAAAATTTTCAATATATTGAAATTATTCGAACCAAAACTTCATTAATAATCAAAAACTAAAACTTGGATAATTGAAAAAGTTATGCGTAAATGAAGTGAATGAAAGAAAAAATTCTGCAGATATATTTTATTAAGTAGATAAGATTAGCTGAAGTGCATTAGAGCGGATGCATTTCCCTGGGGTAATTAAGATAATTACCCCTGGGTAATTACGATAAGATGACAGGTCTATTGTTCTCACTCTCTTTTTTAGGTACGTCTTTGGAAAATTGATGAAAATAGGCTATAGGTAATCTTTATACATAGGTACGTCCTTTTACCCCCCCCCCCCCCCAGCTCTGCTCACCTACTACTACTGTTACTATATAAACGGTGGTAATGAAAGAGTGCGGCAAACTCGACAACAGTGTGACTATCTTCAAATCATCTGCCTCTGTGGTAGTCTTAATAGTCTTAATTTACTATGTGGTATAAGTTATGCAGCTTTTATGAAAGCAACAAGATTTGATTTAAAACATTAAACGGAGTGGTTTAAACAATATGGCTTTCTATTGGAGTTTGATAACTTTTGGGTGGCAATAATAATAACTTTGCTGCAGCTAATATTGTCACAAAAGAGTTTCACAGAGCAAACGTCATTATGAATAAATGTCCAAAGGATGAATTGAATTGAAGGGATTACAAAAAAAGATAAATTTCTTTCCGCATATTCAACCATTATCTTCTTCAACCACATAAACGCAACGCCAAATAGAGTCCAAGAAAAAATTGTTTTGTTGTATTAATTGAGCAGTCTTTTAAACAACTTCGATAACAGCAAACCAATGAATGTAAAACTTTTATAACTTTTATTCAGGCAAATCTTAACGGAAAAGCAATAATCTGCAAACAAGACCCAACTCATCTGTGATTTGTCTACAAAAATTGAAGTCTGAAACACTATTTTGATTTCATCCTTGATTTATTATACTTGACTCAGTATAAGTCAGGTTTTTATAGTTGAATGGTTTTCGTTACAAAATGTTTCAGATTTTCATCTACGTTCTGCTTTGTTTTAGCTCTGTCTAGTGAATTCTGATTAATACAGAACTCTATACAATACATGTGTTAAACTCGACAAAAGAATAATTAAACATCTAAGCAGTTTTTTTCCATAATTTAAGCCAAAATAAAATAAGTGACTCCTTCAAATCTGTTGTGTTAGGAGGTCATTTTGGAAGAGTATTTTACCGTTTGAGATGTCCGCATATGAAAATCCAATTAAAAGAATTATTATAAATTTGGAATTTTGAGAAAAACTGTTCACTATTTTCGCTCTTGAAAGATTATGACATTAAGGCATAAATAAATGTGTTTTGTAGATAAATGTGAGTCCTCCCCTGCCCAATTTGTACAAGAGAGTTGTAAGATTGCTTTCAATGTCTCAAAGGAAACATTTGTGACTGAAACAAAATCCTATGATTACATGCTCTTGAAAGAGATGCAATATTGTCAATTCTTAGAACTCCTAAGTAAATTTAATTAGTTTGTATGATGAATAAAATTGTTAAATTTGCAAGTTCAAAATTGTAAGATAATTTTGTATGAAAATTAGACTATTTAATTGTCAAGTTCATAATCAGCATTCATAAAAGATTTATTTGTCCTCCGACAGTTTAGCATTTTCCGCATAAGATGAATTAATTGCTCTTTTTTAGTCAGAGGAGGTTTCGTGATCGTTGTTTGACAGGGTTGCGTAATCTCAGTTTGATCGGTTTACATAATCACTGTCTGTTCGGGTTACGTAATCACAGCTTTATCTTTATGAACAGGGCTAGAAGAGCACCAGCTAATGCAGGTACAATTCCGATCCAGGGTATGATGCTGCTATAGCCCACAGATCCAACATAATTAATTTCATTATAGGCCAAACTCTGGCACATATTGGCCAATATCAGTAGCACAGCTGAAAATAGAACAAAAGAACCAAAATGTTTCATTCACGACAGTTGCCATTGTTTTCTAAGCAACTATTACCTCAAAAATTACAGTTTCAACCGTTTCTTCTTCATTAGAAATGAAATTGGTAAACTGGAAAGTGACTAAATGGTTAAGAAGTCCACACCTTTTGTTTTTTAAATAAAAAATCTGTTGAGATCCAAATTTCTCTTAAGAAAATCCATTTAACAGATTCACTTGGCTCCACTGAATGAAACTGGGGATCTGTCATCATAGAGATTATTTTTAATGACAAAAAGAAGAAAAATTCTATGTTCATTCATTTTTTCGAAGTCAAACGGTTTTCAAGTTGTTGAAAGCATAACTACTGAATGCAAACAACATAAAAGTCCATTGATGGCTACCTCGTAAGCTCAACAGTCTTTTCATTGATAATAGCTAGTGATAACACCACAAAAAGAACAGAAAGAGGCAAAAACGAAAACAGGCATATGGAAACCACAAAAATAAGTTATTATCTGTCTAAAATACTTTTAATCAAATGTGCTTTGTTAGGAATCCCAGTGGTACCTTTCATTAATAATGTTTAATGATGAGAAAAAATTAGAGCAAGATTCACAAAAGAATTTTGGAAACAGAGTGTCAACGCCATAAAACTGTTAACTATTGACTAAACGAGCAATAAAAAATCATTTAAGGTTTCTTGGAAAGCCTAAATTTTAACTTCTTATTATCAGTTTTTTATCATAATGCCGTTCTTTGATAATGAGCAAAAACTATTAGGCAAAAATGAACGCCACAGGAAACAAAAAGATATCAAAAACAAAACCTCACTTGCTGAAATGCAGTGATTTTAACATTATGCCAACTAATCGTATTACGTTGAATACGTTAGTGATAAATTGACAAAAGTAACAACAAGGCAGGTAAACAGCGACAAATGAAGGTACAATTTATCACTAAACTTTTTAATGTTAGAAAAACAAAAGTATCTTGTTTGATAATTGACTTATTAAACCATTTAATACACTTTCTCTTTTGAAATAAAATGATAAGACAGCAAATTCTTACAATAAGTTCGTTTAAAGCTAAAAAATAGCAAAAATCATATGAAATCATTTTGAATCAAAACTATAAAAGTTTTCCCGTGTTCAATTACAAAAACCAGTAGATCACATGCAGCAGCTTGAAAAGCAATTGTAGAAAATCACGGGAAAATTGTTGGAAAGAGCAACTAATATGCCGCAAGTGAAAAAAAATTATCCGTGAAACCCCAAAGATTGATCAAACAACAGTTTCTCTCTATATTTTCAAAGCATTTTGCGATTCGCGATTTGATTTGAAATTCTAGGATGTTATCCGCCATTCTGCAGCTCAGTGGGAATATAACTTTGGCGCCAACTCAGGAGCATGTGTTTTATTACATAGTAAGGTGCAATCAAACAACACATATTTTTCAAGAAGGACAAAAAAATTTTGGGGCGCCAAAACAGAGTGGATTTATGTTTTTTGCTTTGAAAATAGTCATTTTTTGTCCTGTTTAATGTTGTTGCCGTACCAAAATCACTGCTCCAATTTGATTTCTCACTGATGTTAGAGACTCACTAAAAATATGAAGGTCTGAAAAAATGTCCTACCGTTGTAATCTAGGTCCATTTAATTGTAAAAACCACAATGAAACTAACAAAAACCTCGCTATAGGATTGAATTGTTATCAACAATACGAAAAATCCCAATTTTGAAAATAATATAGCAAAAATGTCTTATTTTTATTAAATGTGAACAAAAATTTACAATATTCTCTTAAATATAAAACTTTTTACCTGGATAACTCCTCATAAATTAAAATTAAAAATGATTTCAATTTATAATTCGGCTCTCGATGCGGTTCGAAAGAAATGATACCACTCATATCTTTCTACGTCAATTATATTCTTCGTACAAAATTGACTGAAAAAAAACCAGTCCAACATATAGTTCCAGCTGTCACGAAGTGATGTTGGAATAACAAATGCTGTAATATTCGTTTGATGTGGACACTTTTGCACGTCCTCCTTGAAGCTCTGGTCATCCAAAAATGTCTTTTCAGTGGCTGGAGGAGTTAATGGTTACATCTTGACGAATTGGGATACGTTTTAATGGGAAAGAATTTTCCACTTCATGTGTTGAAAATTAGAAAAAAATGTCAATTTAATCTTAACTCATAATAATTGAACCTCAGTTGTTTAACTAAAAATATCCATACTAACATCAAAGCAAAAGATTATTTGAAAAAAAAATAAATTGTTTGTCAAAATTGAAATGCTCGTGAAAATCTCCGCTTACCATTAGCTGACGCAATGAGAGCGCCTATGACCGAGAAAAAGTCTCCAATGAAGACCGAAGCCAGAAGGGCACAGCATGCCGCTGCTCCAGTGAGATACTCCACTACGTAAAATGTCCTTGCAAACATTATTCTTGTCTTGAAAGCACTGCTGCCATGAAAGACTGAAAAAGTACCCCATTTTTAACTATCATTTTATTATCTTTTTTTCGATCAACAAATATTCCAAATATCTGAATATCTGGTATCTTTATCACAACTATCATTATTACAATTTTTATCATTATTATCATTGTCATTATTATTATTATTATTACTAATATTATTACTATTATTATTATTATTATTTTCATTATTTTATAATATGTATATATATATATATATATATATATATATATATATATATACATATATATATATATATATATATATATATATATATATATATATGTATATATATATATATATATATATATATATACATATACATAAATTTATATATGTATATATATATATAAATATATATATTTAAATAATATTATTAATATTATTCTTATTGTTATTATTAATATTTTTTTTATTATTTTTTTAAAGATTGTTGTTATTATTACTAATTTTATCATTATTATAAGTACTTTTTAACTATTACCACGATTATAATTAATGTTATTATTTTCAATAATCTTCTTTTTACGTTGATTGGTGTTACTTCAATGTAATTTGTTTTTTTTTGTATTTGTCAATCTCACTATTACAATTGTGACTAAGGTAACATTGGAATTAATAAAAATGCTTCACAATTGGCCTCTGATCACAATTTTTCCAGTTGTGAAGTCAAAAGTCCCCTAAGGGTAATGGAATTTATCTCCTTGATACTGACGCTTCGCAATTGTCAGTTTAGTTTTAAGGTTATTTTTAACAACACCAATTTTGATAAAACCAATTTTAGTTTTTCTGAATTGAGGAAAAGTAGAATTTTCATTTTTTTAAAATCTTATTATTTTATTTCTTCGTCATTTTTGAGGAAGAACATTGTGTATGTTGATCCTAGATGTTTTCGCTCAAGATCATTGTTAGATCTGAATAGTTTGAGCGGTGAAAGATAGCTGAAGAAAAAGTTTGTGGAGATTTTTATCTGCGCAAATTGATTGAAAGTACAGCCATGCACATATTTTAACATAATTATACTCTTATTGTTATGTCTTCTCTAACTCCAAAATTCATGTGGTGATTGCTTTAACAATCGTTTTCCGCACATCAAAAGACAACAAAGAAATGAGATTTTTCGTTTATTGCGCTTCCTTACAGTCAATCCTGTTGCGTATTTCTCTCTATCAGTCTCTGAAATGATATTCCACAGCAGGTCTTTTTTTGAAGAATTGAGGGAGGACATACCTGATCTGTTGTTGATGCAAAAAACTTTTTTTGTAAAAGTGCGCATTGTTTTTAAATGCATCATAACTGCGTTATCTCTCATCATCTTACAAATTGATTTCAGGAATAGGGTTTGATTAAATTGGGAGTTAGAATTTGAAACATTTTGCAAAGGTAATGGTGACTCTGATTGCTAGCGGCAGCAGCTACGAAAGTAAAAAATACGCATTCAAATTTTCACCAATTAAGAAATCAAATTCGGTAGTCACACTTTTGCACTTCATATGCTATGGTAAAAGCAATAATGGAAAAGTCAAATTTTCCATACAATAATCTCAGTCGTTTATTTTTGCTTCAAATTCAGAGTTACTAGTAATTTGCGAATATTCAGTTTTTATTTATTTTTAACACTAAAATTTAATTTTTTTAAAAATTTTTATACAATTTAGTTCAAATTTTCTGAAATAACAGAGTCTCTTAGTCGAGACAGGATGTCAATCTTGCAAGATCTTAAAAGTTTATGCATAATCTTGCAAGCGCTTGCAAGATTCTTGCAATATTAAGATCGTGAATCGTCTAGGAAAGTTTAACTGACGTGCAGATAACGGAAACTATATGCACTTTAAGAACCGGGAGGGGTTGATTTTTGATTGTCATAAATTTGTACCATATTTGACGCATGTTCCATCAGCGCATGCCTTCCACACGCCAAACGAAGCTTCATGCGTGATATCTTGTATCGTAAATGGGCCCACATTTCTTTCTTCACCAGGAACCGTTACATGATATCCATCGTTACCACAAGCCAACAAGCCACAAAGAATACTACTTCCAACCAGTCCAACAGCCACAAAGACCAGAATTTTTTTATCCATTGCTTTGCAAACTTTCTGCAAAATTATTGTCTGTTTTTATGTTTCCATTTTCCCGTGGACATAATTTTGAACTTGCGCACAAAGTAATGTTTTTTTTGTTCTGGTAATAAATTTCACAGTCGAATGAAAATTTTTTTTTAATCATTTCAATGTACCATGCATTTAAACGGGAGTAAAAATTGCCATGATATTTGGTTTTCACTTGATTTTTGCATATGCATCTGAAAATGACTAATCCCGTCTTTTATTGTGAGCGATACAAACCATTATCTAAGTTTTTTTAGATCTAAAAAATTAAATTAATACAAATCTTTGTTATCAAACTTTGATTCGGAATCAAAAGTTTTTGCTCATTAAAAGTTCAAATAAGGGAGTGTTTGTTTTGTTGAAGAATTCTTCATTCTTCTCAATCGCTCTCTATAACATCAGTCCTGTTCTTCTTAAATTTCAGAATTCTTCTCTTTTCAATCTTCATTGAATTCTTGAAAATTATTTATGTTCTCCCCTCTCGTTAGGTGAGACAATTTTTACAAAAACGAAGGTCCCCTCTAATTGGGTGACACCTCTAAAATGACTCCACTCTTCTTGGAGTTCACAAAGAGTTCTTGGAGTTCATTATCTAAGTAAAGGTAAATTAAAAAACATTACTTTGTTCACATAACCAAAAAATGCTCACGAGGAAAAGGAGAGCAAAAAAATTTGTTGAGATTAAAGTGAAAGAGCTCGAATGAAAATCGAAGTCGAGTTCGATTTAAAAGATTTTGTCTCAAGCAGACCCAACTGTTCACGGGGAAACTAAATTGTTCAACTGTGGGTTTGCTGATCAATTTTTACTTATGATTGCTTGATTAGCTAAGCACACAAACCCACAACAAAATGTAACCTCCACTAATATTTGGTTGAATTCAATTTAGTTGTTTTTTTAATGTTTAATTGCCGTGTTTTCAAATTATAACACCCTGAACTTAATCTGAATCGCATGAGAGCAAATATCAAAAAGTTTTCACAGTTTAATTTTGTTTAGAATTATTTACTGTTACGTCTATTGTTTTGTTTGTTCCGAAGCTTCAACTAAACAGACAAATTTCCAGTTCTCCGCCTTCTTATAATAAAGTTCTGTCACAAAGTCAAACATTAAATATTGTTTCAAGTTTTGCAGAAAGCAATTCAATGCTATTTGGCGATGTTCATTTTGTCATAAATGTCGAACCCCTGCTGACCTGATTGGCCATTCTTAAGACAAAATGTGGTTCCAACACCTGGCTGACGGTTATCTTGCAAGAATCTGCCAACACTATGCTTCAGCATTTCGTTGGTTTTTCGTAATTTAGCGAATTTCCCCAAAATGCGCGACAAAATTGCCATTCCTCGTCGCTATTCTCGGCTTCTATGCTAGCATTTTGTTGGTTTTGCGTATTTTAGCAGATTTTCTCAAAAAAAGCGACAAAGCAAAAATCACCAACCAAATTGCCATTCCTCGTCACTAATCTCGGCAGCGAAATCTAGCGACAATAGCACTACAAAATTGGCGACTAATTGCCCAAAATCAAAAGACTAGATTAGAGTAGGTGAAAAGGTTAAAGGATTAGATTCAATTACACTTGTCGCTATTTTTGCGCAATTTAAAAAGCAAAAATCTGCGAACTATTTACCAAAGTTTGAGGCTGTTGAGCCTTTTCGCGCTCGCTTACTTTCCTAATCTTAATATATGTATGTAAAATACATGCGTAAGGCAGTGACGAGTCGAGTATATATACTCGGGCAAATGCGTTGTTTGCAATGTAATGATAATGCAAGATCTTGTAAGAAAATGGAGCGAAATGCAAGAGTCTTGTAAGATGACAAACCATCCTACAAGACCCTTACGAGATAACCGTCACTGCCCGTCTAGGGCAGGTCTAAGTAATTTTGGTCAAAGTAGCCCTGTAAAAGTTTGATTTATATACATGTGCAGGTACGAAGGACTCTAGAAATCGTAATGATTTTGGAGAGGTTTTAGAGATCTATTGAAAAAATTGTCAGGAATTACACAAGCGATGAGATACTATGGGCTCGTTCCTAGAGTTTCCATTTCTTAAAAGCAATTTCTGAAACCATTCTTTTCACTAATTCGGGCGCAAAGCTCGGAGTTTTTTTTCCTAAATTTAAGCGTTTCGCATCTGTATTCATATCTTTGGAGTTGAAGTTGGATTTTTCTAAGATCTCGGAATTGGGTTAAATAATGATAATTTGAGTCTTATACAACGTTAAGAGATTGACGAGATTAGGTTAGAAGAAAGTTCAAGAGCGTTTGACTGGTTGGTGTAGTGGTTAGCACGCTAGGCTTGCAACTAAGAGATGCCGGTTACAGTGTCAGCAATGGTCTATGTTCACTATTGCTGCAACCACTTACAACGCCCTAAGATTTTTTTCTTTATTATTTTCATCAATCAGATTTCATTCATTCTGCATTCAAAAGTGGGCGATTAAAACTACGAAGTGGAGTATAAAAGTTTTTTAGAGTATAAAAGTACTCTATATCAATGAACACCAAATAATATTCATCCAGCCCTATTTTATAGTTAAAGGGTAAAAGGGTTGTTGAGTTTGTGCTTGTTCGCCAACTTAAAACGCTGGTTTTACTGTACAAGATAACAGTTTCTTTAATTCTGAATGAGTGTTCGTTTTTAGTTTTTCCGAAAAGTGATTGTAAATTTAGTAACATAACTCTATATCTCCACAGTCGGTAACTTTTGAAAGCCTAAATATTATGAATCAATAATATATCAGTTTTCAAAATAAATGGAGCTTTTCTTAAAAAATTAACGTATCAATAGGAATTTAAACAACTGCTCTACTTAATCCAGGTTTAGGAGATCTTATACAAACTCTGCTTCAAAAACAAAGTTTATTCGAATTGTTGAGGAATCGGTTAAATTTAAAATTTTTTAACAGCTTTGCAGAGTTTACTTGAACAATTGTCTTCTTTTCTCATTCTTCGTTTTATCTCGATGAATACGGAAAATAGAGCACCGATTGATGCCAGCAACACCCCAACCCAAGGTCCGATGCTGTTTTAGTCGAAAAGTCATCCATCCGGAGCTCGAAATTACGTCAAAATCTGGCAAATGTTTGCTAGAATGAGGAGTACATCTGAAACCAGTGCGCAAATGATCCATCAATCCAAATAAAAAGCTAACTTGTTGTGAAAAAACAAGAAAAAAATGCTTTCAAAATATTAATCACAAATGACTTGAAGACATTGCTGACATATTACCGCATTGTCAAAAAAAGTCATTAGTTTCAGTGCGTTGAGATGACGGTATCAACGGAGTTGTGCTGATATAGAGCATCTGGCAACTTGCCAAAAAAAGAAAATAACGAGTTTGTCACCATAGCAAAAAAGTTAATAAAGAATCAAAGACACTTAAACTAATTGTCATTTTCTTGAATTATTGAGTTGAATTATGAGACACTTATAAATTGTGCCAGGAATTAGACGTTTGAACTAAAAAAAGTTAGGTTTCAAAATATTTTGCAAGTTTTTCGCTACAAATTTTTGGGATCTATTCTGTTCGCCCTCCAGTGTTTTTATAGCCCCCAATGAGATTTTTTTGCTTTTACATAGCACGTTGCTTTTTTAAAAATTAGTACGTGCTCCTGGGGAGTAAAATTTATATGCTCACTAAGCTGGGGGGATTGATTCTAACCTTTGTCAGAATCGACATGAAAGTACCTGCGAGATACAAGTGTAAGTTTACAGGTATTCAAAAGTCTATTGAAAAGTTTTTGATAGACAAGTCAACAGCAGTTCCTATCCAAAAAGCTAGCACATGTCGTGAATTCCGCTTCAAATGACCTCTGACCAGTTAAACTTCAATAACAACTATTTCTGTTTTTACATAAATCATTTACACTTTTTGTATATTTAGCGACAGCTATCTCTATACAATAATATAGATTTCTGTCTCTCTCACTGAAAAATCATACAAAGAGATTAATCCCCCTGAGTTGCACCTGCCATCGTTTACATTGTAACTTGCTATATAACAACACATACTCTGTGACCGAGGTACCACAATCCGGAGGCACCAAGACTTGAAACCAGCTCCGTTTTCAAACTTGCCTTTCTCCTCTCTCAACCAATAACTTGAATTGCTTAACAAATATTGGAAAAGGATCTTAAAATTTTTAGACCTTATAAAAAGACCAAATGAAACTACTCAAAACAATTGATCTGTCCAATAGCTTCCCATGAGCTTACTGATGAGATAAGAACAGCTATGTTGGTGAAATTTCGATCAAGATAAATTCCAGCAAGGTGAATCATGCAGTTGTTTTTGCAAGATATTCCATTTTGTAGAATGTCCTTGCAAACATTAGTCGTTATTCGTGTCATAAATCCGTTGCCGCCAAAAAATTCTGAAAACAAGTTAATTTTTACAGCTATGGCTTTATTAGGATCTGTTTCCATCCCCGCGAACTATAGATTGAAGTTAAAATATACCATTATAAAAGTGTAAATATGTCAATTACAGAAGATCATAATCTAAATGGAAGTCAGGGGACTCTTTTTGATAAATTTTTTAAAAAAATGTTCTGGTCTTAGCTTGCTCATCGCTATCAAAATTTAACTATATTATTTTTAGTATATACAGTTTTTTTTCTGGAAATCTGCTTCAAACTGGTTTTTAAACAGAAACTGATTTTTCCATACGGCATTTGTTGAATTTTTGGGGAAAAATCGTGCCTTTGCTGGCGAGAAAATCTAATTCTGTGTAGCAAAAGGTTCGAGAGGTTCCCAATTTTGTGGAGTTTATAGCAAATCAAAATGGACAATGCCTGTCGCAGGGAAGTCACAAAGACGATGGGTAGTTTCAGAGTCACAAAGACTCCGTTAAGAGATTGAAGTATTTTTGTCCTGGCTTGGTCACCTGTACCCACAGCTGTGTCGCTGGATGTAATATCAACAAGTGCTATATTTTTACACAATGAGATACCTGTAATGAAATGGGCTATGTAACCGAGGGGCGCATAAACAACAAGAGGGAACAATTTTGGGTCTTCCCCTTTATAGCCCCGCATACCATAATGGGGGGCTATAATTTCATGGGGGGCTATAATGGGAAAGACCCCAATTTTTCTACCTAGTATTTTATTTTATAGCAGCGCATGCACTGTAAATGACTTGCGTAGCTTAGGGAGATTTGGATGACACAAACGATTGAAGCCAAACGAATGAAGCCCCCTGTATGTTCCCCTAGCCGCGTACCTATACTACTTATTTATATATATATATATATATATATATATATATATATATATATATATATTCACTTATAACTTTTATTACCTATATGTAAACATATATAAAATTTAATTGAAAAGTAGCGACAATCCATATAATAAATTATCAATGAAAACAAAAAGCTGCACTTTACTACAGAACTATAACAATTTATTCTATAATCTCATTTTGTTGACTGTTCTGGGGGGTGTTTGAACTTGACCAGAAAGGCGATGCAGGTAGTAATGAACCCGGGCAAAATTCCCACCCAGGGCAAAATGAGACTCCATCCGACAGTGGGGCTGATGTTTTTGGGAACCCTTTCTTCCAATGCAAGGGTTAAACACGTGTTGGCAATTATGAGAAGGATTCCTGTAAATCAATAAAAATTGTTTTCCTTAAAATCTTTTCAATAGAAATGGCACCAATTTGAGGGAAAACAATTGGCTGATATATGCTAGATTTGTCAACAATTTAAAAACAAAGTATGACTAAATATCTCTTATTTATCTTCTTATTTATCCAGGTTATATTGATACAGAAAAAAAAACATTGAAAAACAATAGTTTTCACAAAAATATAAGTTTTGACAGAAAGCTGTCTTTTTCACCTATAGTAACGTCACGAGACACATAGTTTTTTTCCTGCATATTTTGAAAGTCTAACAAAAAGATGGAAAATATCATGTAATTTGTTTTTATTATTTTACCTTGAATTGTGGAGCATACACCAGCGAGTACCAATGGTTTATTTCCCTGCATTAGAGCCAGCATATAACCAGTGAAAGCTGCGACTGCGAATGGACAGAGAGCGAAGTAGAATGCTCTCGCCGATTTCATCTTCATCACAAAACTATGATCCTCTAAGTTGAAATCTAAAACACATTTTTGGTATCGTATCCGTTTTTGACTCCTCTCCCCTTACCGGCTTAGTGAGTGTATTTTATAGGCACACCTTAGGCACACGTGTCATAAGTTTACATAAAGATTTACTATGTAATGGCAAGTAATAATAATTATAGCCAGGCAAAAAAAACTGAAAATTGTAAGACGACACCCCATTTTTGCTTTACTTATAGTTTTGACAATTCGAAACCCAAGCACAAGAATATCATGAGTGAAAAATAAACCCATACTTATCAATTGGAGTTTTTTGTCATTGCGAATATGAAATATAAGTAAAAACTATTTTCAAACTTAGAAGAAAAATTCAATCGCTGTCATTTTTTGCATAACATATAATGTTTTTTTTTCAACCTCTATAAAATATTTTTTTACAAATTACTATATAGTTTGCAATACGCAACAAAATTATGAATTTTTAAAAGAGTCGAAACAAGATGAATTGCAACTTCAAACTTTTTTTCGGTTCTGGTTTCGGTGTAATAACTTACCATATTTGGTACATATGTCATTTTTGCAGTACTTCCACATTCCGTATGAGTAATTATCAATATGTCCAAGTGGCCTGATGATAAATCCAGTGTACCCTGATTTCCCGTTAGCCAAAAGTGCCCATAATAAACTGGACAAAACTAATCCTGATCCTATCACGATCAACTTTAAACGCTTTTCCAACATTTGAGAATTTCTGATGAGGTGGTTTACGTTGGTTTAGAAGTCTTCAAGGCGAATGCTTACGTTTTGTTTATGTTTAAGTTTTGGTTATAATTGTTGTTTGTTCAACTTGAGATGTCGTTGGCTGTCATTGTTGATATTGAGATATCACCCCAAAATTATTGATCATTAAAATAACTTGAAGTTACTGAGATGTGATTCAAAATGATAATTCCAATGCCTTCAGTTTTGCTTTTCATCCTTTAAATAAATAGCAATCAAGTTTAATACTACACTAACAAATTACTTTCTACTTTCGAATAATGACCGGGTGTGTTTTGTAATTTTCTACTTTTAGAGGTTGAGCTGGACTGCTCTTTGCGATGACCTTTCCGGACGAAATGT
The DNA here is from genome assembly GCF_964194025.1 of Convolutriloba macropyga. Classification (NCBI taxonomy): domain Eukaryota; kingdom Metazoa; phylum Xenacoelomorpha; order Acoela; family Convolutidae; genus Convolutriloba; species Convolutriloba macropyga. The sequence continues at coordinate 4,872,568 of NC_134476.1, forward strand.
AATTATTTATGTTTTTCTGGATAAACTTAGTTCAAATATTCAAATATTCAAGTAAGTGACAATCAAAAAATGGTTTACGATTTACGATCTGTCAGAAACAAAACTCGATAAAAAATACAACTGTGATCAATTTTGTAGGTATCGATTAATAATAAGTTCCGTCTGTGACCTGACAACTTAGCGGACCATATTTTTGCAACACCAACCGCACGACATCCATCAATTTGTCAGATTTGTTTTTGATTGTTCTAAAAGATTAAAACTTTTTCTTTGAAACAGCTCTGAATTTCAAAACTACATTCTAGTGGTCGAGGCGATCCTTTAAATTTCCACTAGGATCAGTGAAATATGTGTTTACTGGGTTAAAAATACTGTGACACTTTTAACCAGTTGTTTGGGGAGATTTTCTTAAACTGCTTTTAATAATCGTAAAAATAATATGATAATTAAAAGAAATTCTAATTGCCAAAACCTAAAACCCTGTTTTTGTATTTTGCCTGAAAAATTTATCAATCACATAATTTTTAAGTTCTTGCGGACGTGGATAGCTCTGTATCGTGTTAATTTTAGGGAAAACATTTCTACAAAATTTGTTTGCGAAGTTGTGCTTTGACACAATGGTTCGACCGACCAATTTTTGACAAGCCAAGATTCTTTTTCATTGCATTTTCCGCACTTGTATTTGCGTTTCATGTTTCTTAAGTTATCTAAATTAGTTAAAAATAGCAAGAAATAATTTTAAAATTACAAAAAGAAACCACCAAAATTTTTTATGATAAATTTTGACCAGCCCCAAATGCATTTAGAGCAGTCCTACAGTGCTCCTCAACTATTTTTCGGATATCAATTTTTTTCAAAATTTGACTTATCTTACTTCACTTTTGTAAAAAATGATCGTACCTCACATTTACACAAAAAAATATTTTTTACTGGTGTTATATTACGTTTTTTGTCCTTTTCATGTCAAAAATATTCTACCAAATTTAAAAAAAATTTAAAATGTTTGAAATATTTTTTAAATATTCGATTATGTCAAAGATCACGAAATGAGTCAGTTTTGGTTTAATTTGACAGCAGCTTGCTACTGCTATTCCATAAGCAGATTGCAAACAATACCGCGAAAAAGTTAAACAAAATACACACGTTGGCCACCTTTTGGCGATATTAAATGAAATACATTTATTCTTAGAACTAAAACATTTTTTGCCAATTGTGAGCGTTTAATAAAAAAGAATGCTAAAATTTTCCGATTTGACTTTATAAATAAAATTTTGAAACTGTCACTCAACTCATCCAATGGGGGCTTTCAACCACACCAAAACGGGTTTACAGCCTCATGGCAAAGTCGGCTATTATTAATGATAGGTTAAGTTTACGTAACTGTTTTTTGGATGTCTTTTATTGTTTTGTTTCTCTACACGGCAAACAATTGATTATTTTTTAAGGCTTACTGCTTCTCCGACGCACATAGTTTTAGAACTAAGGCAACAAAAAAAAACAAAAAAAAAGATCTCGGAAAATTTTTGCTAAACGAGACCCACTTGACTGATTTCTTATTCTACGCTCTTGCTCCATGCTTTGAACATAAAAATCTGATGGTTTTCGACAAAATTTTAATTATTAGATTTCAAGAATTATGTAATTACACTAAAATATATCAGTATGAAAATATTATGAGAAAGATATGATACAATTTTACTGTAAAATAGTACAATAATCTGCATAAATTACCAAAGCTTTCAAAATCAATAATATGATTACTTTTAATATGGGTTACAATGGACCAAGTATTTTACTGGTTTGTTTTCTTTCACTTGCGGAAAAATAAATTGTTGTCATAATCATGTATGAACAAATTGATACTTGTATGAACAAATTGATGCTTCCTCTGATAATGACTTGTATGTAATAAGAGATACAACCAATTTCAAATTTAATACATAAGGTTATAAAAGTGATTTATAATACTTTTGAATTTTCAGGTTTTTTCGACGTTTTTCTCGGGGGGGGGGGGGGGGGTTGGAGTAGGAAGAAGAACTTATTTTGATAACTTGAGGCGCGTTATCTAATTTAAAATCAAATTGTCGCCTGAACTAGTTTTGTTCTGACACACCGAATGTTTTTTTTTATCACATTTGAGTTTGACCAAGATTTTTGTTCACTTCGCAGCTCATTTCGTTCATGGCATTGATGTGAACAGTCATCATAGCTCCGAGGAAGCCAGGTAGAACCCCAATCCATGGAATGATAGAACTGTAGCCCAGATAGACGGGGAAGAAAGCTCCCTGGGTGTCGTAGGCCAGTATTTGACAAAGATTGGCTATCATAAGCAGAATAACTGAAACACACAACGAGTGAGACAAGCAGGCCACTGTACAGGATTTTGAAATCTGTCTTTACCCCCCCCCCCTCCCCCACCTATCCTCAGGCTTAGCGGTTATGTTACATTGACGCCTCTTCGGCTCCAGGCGCACGTTTTTACATGTGCTATGCTATATATAAGGTATAAGTTATAAACGGTTTACGTCCTTGTGTGTGTTTGTGTGTGAAATAATAAATTAATTAAATTAAATTGCTATGTTCTTGAAAGTAATTTTTTCTAACCGTGAATTGAAGTGACGACGACTGCGACTTTGGAACAAATATCACTGTAGAAAATAATGGCAATTATCGCAAAACAAGCTGCAGGTCCAACCACATAGTCAATGATATAGAATATCCTCGCAAGCACTATCCTCGTTGAAAACTGGGTCGGTTCTGGTCTCATTTCACCTTAAACAAAATTCATAATCTTTTTTTATATCTCAGTGATTTGGGAATATTTATCGTGCAAGATGATGCAAACTTTCTCATAAGATATTTGCACTGGGGGCATTTTTAATCAGATCTGATGTTTATCTTATCAAATCTTACACAACAAAAATTCTAATCCAATGAAATTTTAGCTTATAAGTTGCCTTTTCAGATCTGACATGAAAAGAATCAAGATTAAGATAATTTTTTATTGTGTAAGATCAATCTGATAAGCGGATTTTCATGAGTAGGAAATGCTGAAGCTGATTTTTTTATCGCGTGAAATCTAATAAGTTCAGTATAAAAATAAAATGAAAAATTCTAAAAATTTTAGTAGGAG